>NC_134896.1:29162347-29284847 GCF_041734735.1 Babylonia areolata
GGCTCTTCAGTTAGACCTGATGCAGAAGTGGAAGAAATGTATCATGAAAGAAAGATCCAAATGTTGAACACTTTGAAAAAAAAAATTTTTTGCTGCTTTTGTGCTTATATTTAACTTTTGAATAATAGAATAAGCATATATATAGGCTGTTGCCTGAAAAGATGCTGCCACAGAATCAGCTGGAAAGTCGGAAATTGTAATCAAGCTGTGATTTTTTTTTTTTTAAACATTCATCACAGTTAAAATCATGTTTTTCCCAAGCTTGTTCTATGTTTACTTTTCTGTTTTGTGGTTGTGAATTTGAGTATGCTTGCGTTTGTAGTAGATCACTGCATCATCAATGCATACAGTATATATTATATGTATACATGTGTTCTGTGATTCTGTAGGTCTCTAATTTTAGACCTGTGAAATAGCTCACATGGTATCACCTTTTTCAGTGTATTGTTCTTTCATACCCTTGTCAGTCAATGTGTGAATCTTTACAGAATTCCAGAATGTTAATCTTGTGATGCTACCCTGTGAGTCTTTGAAGTGAAGGTAGGTTTTGTACTTACTAGTAAATTGACAGGGAGCCCTATGTTGGCAGTGGTGAGGGGGAGTGTACAAGTAGCTGTACCATTCTACTAATATACAATGAAGTGTTTTTCACTGTTTCAGTTTATGCCATTTCATTCCTGCCACATTTAATTAATAGTTTTAATTTAAAAAAAAATTTTTAAATTAAAAATAAAATTTAAAAAAAAAACGGTTATGATTATGGAAGACTTTCTGTTCTTGAACCATGAGAGAGTGTGTGTGTTCCATTGTCACTGTGTTTGTGCTTGCATTCATTGTGTGCGCAAGAGAGACTCTGTTAGCAGGAGAGAAAAAAAGGGGGGAATAGGAGGGGTCACTCAAACTAGCTGTTTTAAACTTTTGAAGCATTCATGTGTGTATGCACATGTGCATTGCTGCATGTCACGTGTAGTCACATTGTGTGTCATTCTTGATATTGTTTAGTATTTGATGCCATATGTTATTGTTAATACTTTAATTTGTATACTTGCGAATAAGTTAAATATATGTGTACTGAGGGTCATAGATTTTTTTTTCCGGACCTGAAAAACTTGTTTGTCCCAACAATTCTTTCAAAGTATCTCAGCTATTCTTTGCCAACGACCATGTTATTATTCACTTAATTTATCAACTATCTATTCACACACTGACACAGACTGGTGATATTTTTTTATTTTAAAAATAATTAAATGCTGTACTTTGCAATTGTTTCTGTGATAAGAATTTTTTAAATGATACATTTTAGAAATAATGGGGGGGGGGGGGGGGGGGGGAGTCATCAGAAACACTACAGGGATTCCCAGTAACCATCATTGGAATATCAACTAGACTATGGTGTAGTTTGTCCTCAGTGTTGATCCGACAGAAAACCCATGCGTAGATTGCAAACTTTAAGTTTAATTTTGTCTAATAAAACTTTAAAAGGTGTATTTTGATCAGATTTGTCACATAGGTTCTCTCACAAAACTTGTTTTGAATAAGATCAAAAGTAGTATAACAGTGGGGCAGCCTCTTTCCTCACTTATGCTACAAGTATAACAGTATTACTGATTCCTTGGTGGCAGGATGCCCTGTATGATTAATTTTGGAACAAGTACTGGGAAGTAATATGTGAAAACAGGTTATGAGATAAAAATTGCAATGTCTAATAGTTCTGGATCAGGTTTGGAAAAGTCAAGTTGTAGAAAGAACAAAACAGAAAAGTGAAATCAGTGAGTGTATGTTTCCTTCTCTCTTTTTTTTCTTTTCATTTTTTTTTTTTTTTAAATACAAATAGCTGTATAGGACTTAAATGACATAGCTTTCATTTCTTCAGTACATGTTCATGTAGCATTGTCATCTACTTCCATTGTCATCTTATTTTCATTATAAATCTTAGTATATTTTGTGTTTTGATATCATTATTTATTCATTTTACCAAAGATTCCTCCTATTTTATGGTTGATAAACATATTTTCAAATGATGATTATTCTCAGTGTATTTTCAATTTCTAGTATTTTACTTCTTTTTTTGTTTGTTTTTTAGTATTGATTTACCTTTACTGATATTGATGATTTAACTTTCATGGTTTTGATTTTGACCTTATTGTGTTTTTATGTCTTTTAATATTTTTCATTTATTATTTTCTATTTAGGTTACAGGAGAATCAAAAGTTATAGCGGGTAAGAGTTTTCTTCCAGTTTCATATATAATCATTTATGAGACAGTGCAGTTGATGATTTCTTGGGTCAGTTTGTTTGCAGTGTAGCTGTGTGAATTGACTTCCAGTAAAATGTTTACCTCAAGGCAAGCTGCTGTTGTGAAATTTCAACTCCAAAGAATTCAAGTTTGCATCAGAAACATAATTATTCCAAATCTTGTCCTTTTGCTTGTTTGATAAGTCTCTTAATCACATACTCCTGCATGCATGCATATATTATAGTGCACTGATAGTGATACATTCGCACAAACTTGCCAAATGTAAAAAATTGACAAATGGCATTCCTGATTAAGACATGAAGGTATGTTACACACAGTACAGATGTGTAAAAGAATTGAGAATGAAATGTAACAACACTGATCTCCTCCTTTTTTTCTTTTCTTTTTTTTTTTACTGATAAAACTTGAAAACCCAGTTCATGACTGTGAACTCGGGGCAGTCATTACATTTCCATATCTGGAGAAAATTATGTTTTTGTTTGTTCAGTGATTGAAAAACATGGATCTTCAAATGGGCGGAGCGACATGATTTATGGCAACTGAAATATATAGGAACTAAAAGGGACTGGTCATGGTTCAGTGAAATTGAAGTACTAGAACATGAAAGCATTAAAAATGAAATTGAATGAACGGATAAATTCAAAAACCTGCAGGACCTTGGGGGAAAGAGCATGCACCCAAATGGTGCATTGGCAGGATATCAGTCTGGAACCCAGCCTAAACTGTTTACCAGTATTAACATCTATCTGTAGATAATCAGTCTGTATCATGTAACCTTACTAATGTCCCATGTTTTCTTTAGCTCATGCTTTAAAATTTCAAAATGTTTACATTGGAAAGGCTTTTGTCAGTAGTGTCATGGGTTAAATAGGAGAATAAGCAGTTCATTTGTGAAACTGAAAGTAAAAATGACATTAATTCAGTATGAAACTTTAGTTTGAAACTAATTACTATGGACCAAAACATACACAGTATGTCTCCTGAAAGTCAGAATGACATTAATTTAGTATGTAACTAATTACTAGAGTAGTATAGACCAAATATATGCAGTGCGTCTCCGAATATATGGAAATATTTTTGTCAAGAACATACCCTGTATACCAGGGTCCTGATATGAATACCTTTTGCTGCCTATCATTGCTTGATCTGAATCAGCATAAATCTCTGTTCATTCATCTCAGTATTATTCACTCAGCTAATGAAAAGGAAAATGCTGTGACTGGTATAGTTTAGAATTAACTGTGAGGAACATATATTCTGATACAGATTCCAGTTTTGTTTATACTTATAAAAATGTGCTGGCCACATATGGTTGAATGTGTGACGAAAAGTCATATGCTTCAAACAATGAAGGAAGCCCTTTCTTGTGGAAGGCTTGCATGCATGCAACACAAAAATTTTTGATACATGTCATACTCTGTGTACATGATAAATTTGAGAAGGCAATCTTTGCAAGTAAATTTTAATTTGACAAAGGATGAACATAAGTTGACTGATTCACAGTCATGTTTTTTTTATTTTTTCCAGTTGTGAAAAAATCATGTTTTAAGAGTTTGTACCATGATTAAACTTGAGAAACAGGTGCAACAAGAAAAAATCAAAATTGAAAATTCTGATATTAGTAAAATGTGTAAGTCTTTAGTGTTACGAAGCCTATTGAATTGAAAACACCTATGAAATTTGTGTAATTTATTTCACTGTATCGTTGTACGACTAATGCTGGATTCCACACAATTTTGTGTGTAAATTACTATTTGCTGGCGAAAAACAGTTCCAATTTCTGTTGCTTTGTTTTGCATTTTACAGTTGACCATGATACTGATTCACTGTACTCAGAGTGAATCTGTCAGATCAGTTGAAGTGAATATGATAATCATGATTGAGTTTATTATGCCATAACATGGTTTGATTAAGAAACGTTCCATTGAGGATTTTTAAATTACAAATTACCATATTCTGAGCTTGTTCTCATTTCTTATGCATTCACCTGGATGATGCTCAGAGTTGATGAATAATCATGATGGCCAAAATGATGATGACTCAGGAACATGAGCACATGCATGCAGTCAGAGGTATGTTGGCACATATACATATATGCACCTGTTTGATAATGTAAAATGCATGAGAACACACAAACTCTATGATATATGCATGCGAAAAGAGAGATACAGATAGAAAATGCATGCAATAATGCATTAGCTGTAGTTGTCCAAACATTTAATTCATAAGCAGCTGAAACCCGTTGAGATAATTTAAATATTAAGAAAATTAAATGGAATTTAGGTGTGTGTGTTTTTTCAATGAAAATGATGATTATGACAACAGTGGAAGCAAACTGACCCATCTAAATTGAACATCAAAAACCCAAAACGAGCAAAAAGAATGGAGTACTTTTTTTTCTTTTTTTTAAGGAAAGAGAATTTTGTTGTTCCAAACCTACAGCGTTTGGAGTTAAAATCTAAATTAAAATTTTCAGTGAATTCACATAAAGCTTTATATTGCCATTTTCTTTGAGGTTTGTTTTTGTTTGTTTTTTTTCTCTCTTTTTTTTTTTTTTTTTTTTTTTTTTTCTGTGAGTTTCATTATTATATTTTTAACCATCACTGCATTGTCGTTTTGATATTTATTTTTCTATTATTTTCTTGTTGCCTATATGAATTGATTTCTATTTTTAAAAATATATTCATGTATTTGTTGTGGTATAATTGATTTTATTTTCTTTATGATTTTCTATTGATGATTTTCAATATTCACATTTCATGGTTATTTTTCTGATTTGTATTGTAATATTCTTATTCCAAATTTTTCCTATACATGCCCTTTTGTCAGTCATGATTTATTCCTCCAAAGTAGTGTATATTTATATTCTTACTCCTTTTTTCTTTTCTTTTTTTTTTCTTTTCTTTCAATTCATTTATGAAATATCTCACTGATACTTATTGTTTTGTTTTACCATATCTTTTGTATCACATCCCATCATTAACATGCATGAAGTAGTACGTAACTGTCATGTGCTTACCATTAATACCCGTTCATATAATCATCTTTTTTTTTTCTGCCTTCATGTTTAGTCGTGCGTGTTTATATACTTATGAATATATTTTTCTTGTTCCAGCAGTTTATGATACTTTTATTTCATAAGAATAAAGTTTTTATTAACATCTCATCATGTGTCTCTTGAAGCAAAGAAAGAAACAACATATTTGTTTATTGAAATCGAATCTTTTATCTTTTGTCATTCATGCAGTCCTCATGTGATGATCATTTACATGAACATTGATAGAATCATGAAAATATCATTTAAATTACAGGGGTCGCAATGCTTTTAGCTGTTTTGTGTTCAGGAATGCAGTGCTTGCAGAAATAAAAATTGCATACAAAACGCAAAAACATGTTCCATTAAAAAGGGATACAAAAAAGGTACTTCTAAGATATGGACATTGGAAGTAGATTGAATCACATTGTTCCATTGTAAAACATGTTTCCTGTCAGTGCCTCACTGCCACTGTCTGCTGACACTGTGCAGTAATCGGTCAGCAGCAGAAGAATTGGGTGACTCATCAATAACAGCATTTGATAGTTCTTACAGGTGTCATCATTTTCTGTTCTTTCCTGGGGGCTGAACTAAGCCTCGCTCACACAGCACACTGCTGATTGGCAAGGCCAGTGCATAGCTTGCCAGTGTTGAAAAATTGGGAAACACATCACTGTAATCCGAAATTGACAAGCTTGTTCGAATGAAGGATCACCCAGTCCTCTCAGTACTTCACAGAAACATGAAAATGAGGTATTTAGTTGGTTACTCGTGATCAGATCTACACTGTGCCAGGAGGATGCTGAAAAGTCTGCTAATAGTGCAAGCAAAAAACGTCTCATGCCAAGAGGAGGATGCTGAAATGTCTGCTGATGGTGCTAGCAAGAAAAAATGTTGTCTCGTGCCAAGAAATGGCACAGGTTAGAGATCTGCAGGAGGAAATCAGCAATAAGCTGTTCAAATTGCCAGTGCCAAGAGAGCTCTCTCAAAAATGCGGGCTTAGCATGCTGGCCACATATGAAAATGTACATACTGTTGTGAAAATGCAGTACTTAACACAGAAAATTCAGCAATAATTGCGACCCCTGATACCACTTTCAGTAAAATTCACTGCATGCATGCAAAAGAATGAGCAATGTAAGTCACTTTTAGTTTATGCTAAACAGTTTCTTTATATTAATGAATATTATAGACACAATATTTGTAGAGGTACTAGTAAGTGAAAAAGACAGATTATTAAAGTTCCACTGAGGAAGTCTGGTGGTGGCAGTGGGGTTATATTTTTGGTTTTTTTGTTTGGGTTTTGTTTTTTGTGGGAGGGGGGCAGTAGGGGTTTTTCAGCTTTTGTTGTTGTTGATTTTTGTAAAATAAATAATAGCTTAGTGTAAGGTGAAAAGAAAGAAGAAAACTAAGGTGTTTAGTGAGATTGTAATAGTGTTTGGGAAACGTACATTTAGAAAGAAGAAAAACCATGCATGCCAGTTTTATTTAAACATGTATGAAACAGTGCATAGATACTGTTAGTGAGGGGAGTGTTTCAAAAATGTTGTTGGGTTTCTTTTTTTTAATGAAATTTTAATGGGGTTAAGTTAATTACAAGTAGTGTGATGTTGGTTGTGTTGTTTTTGTAAACTCACACCACCTGCATACACTTACGATGTGATTTTTCAGTCTATTTCACCACTCTCTCAGATTTGGAAAAAAAAGTATTTGCAGCTAAATAGTAGTGAAACTGAAAATGTGGTTAGTATTTGCAGCTAATTGGTGTTAAAACTGATTCAGCTCTTACACTGTGCAACAAAGTGATGGTCTTCGCAGTGACTTTTTTGATGTGTCAAAAACAGTGGTCCAAGTGAACAATGTCCTTGGCTTTGAGCGCACCATTGGAGGTCTGTGGCGGTTTGGAAACATCTCTGTCTCAAGCGTGCCCATTGTCAGCTACGAGAACTTCGCACAGAATCTTGGTGTCGACTTGTCCCTGATTTCAAGCCCACCACGACCTCTTCCCAAAGAAAACCTGTATTACTGGTCGTTTGATTTGGGTTACAGTGGTGAGTAGAAAGGTGCTGTTGATAGTCATGGTGATGTTTCTAAACCAAGGTGCTGGTTTTGTTACTGTATCTTTGGTTCACATGTGTTCACAAAATGAACAACTTTTTTCTATGTTATCACTTTTTTTTTTTTACTCTGGCACTGAACAGGTTAAGTCTATGACTGCAGTCCTGGAGTAACTTAACAGTGAAATGAATTGCCTCCCTTCAATCAGTGCCTGAACCTGATTCAGAGTACTTTAATTAGTGTACAGCAATATCCTGTAGTTTACAGCATAGGAAACAGCATAAATCTTTGCTATCATATAGATTTAAATGAAATTGAATATATATAGTTTAAAAACAAATCAGAAGTTGCACTTCTTTCGTCTCCACAATGGATGCATACATGAATAAGACAGTTACCGATGTACCATGTATACACTTCTGTGCATTTCCATGTCTGGTCATGTTTTTCTTTTGATATATTTTTGGCATATCTACAAGGTATGTTTCTCTTCTTTTTTTTCTTCTTTTTTTTTCCCCAGGCAAAACTGCAGACGAGTTTCTGTCCACATGGAAGAGGGAAGCTGAGTTCATCATGGCAGCCAGATCAAACGATGCCTTCCCTGTGGAACTGTTCAAAGTTGTTTCAGAGCGCAAGGTAATATTTTGAACAAATTTTCAAAATAAAACTACTGTGATGATAGATTAGTTACTTTTAGTATCAGTTTGCAGTCAATGGAAGGTTGGGATTTCCACACTTTATTTTTTTACCTCAAATTTTCATTTAAGTTGTTTGTGCTGTGGTCACTTTCAGCATGTGCTATGACTTGAAAGTGAAGCAGTGAGGGTAGGGCTGGGCAAGTATACACAGAAATTGATCAGTGAAATTCACTGTCAGGTGTCAAAGGTAAAACTTTCAACATGGCATTCTTTTATAATAGTAGAGGCTTGCTGGTACAAAAGGGAAAAGGTTTTTCTGTTCCACAATTCATGGATTCAATTAAGAGGTCACCACAAGTGAGAGATTAAGGCCTTGCCTTCTTTTCTCTCTCTCTCTCTCTCTCTCTCTCTCTCTCTCTCTCTCTTTAAAGTCGGTGGGAATCATTTGAGTCATTTTAAAGACTTTGTCACTTTTGTCTTTGAAGAATATTCAATGTGGACCACTACACTTGGTTTTTTTTAGTTTTACTTTCTTAGAAGTCATTTGTCTTCTTGAATGCTTTTTAAAGAAAGTATCAGTGACTTGTAAGAATGGAGGAACTTTTTTCTTTTAAGACTGACACAGCATTTTTGACAATACATATATATATTTGTTGTAGTATTGTTGTTTGTCCAATCAAATACAATGCAATACAATATGGGGGCTCAGTGAGTGGTTGGTTGTGCAGAAAACTTGCTTTAATTACACATACTTAACCGTGACCCACTAGTGCAGACTTCGGCAGGGGTCTGGCACTCCTGTCCTGTGCAAAGTACTATCCGCCTATGTGGAGAAAACGAAAGTAGCTACGGCCGATAACCTCCCGGAAGAAGGTAACCTCCCCTTTGCCCCCCTGACTAGTGTCCTCTTTTTCCAGCAGCCATCATGACTCCTGTTCCTGTACTCTTCATTCGGCTAAGTTTTTTTTCGTATTTTCTTTGTCTGTCAGTTCTCTGGCATTATTGTTTTTTGTCAAATTATGTCTTCAAAATTTCCTATCAGACCAGCATGTGTGTGTGTGTTGCAGGTGCACTGCTTCCTCCAGGTGGCAGACCCTGCCCAGCTAGATCAACTGTCCTTCCGTTTACCCCTCATGAGAGAAAACGGTCACAACGTCAAGCTGGAATGCAGAGCCATCCAGTATCTGGGGGATTACTGCACACGCATCTTCAGCGAGCCATTATAAAGCTGCGTTCATTGCCAGATGGCGTCAACAGTGACACATTCATATATTCTGACAAAGACCATTACTTAAAACTGAACAACAAACTGCATGGCTTTTGTACATTTAGCTCAGCATACAAATTTTCAGTTTGCACTTCCCTGGACCATAATGTAGGGTGAATTGAGCATTTAATGTCTCATGTTTAATTCTGTCATGTTGATTTTTTGGGGGTTTTTTTGTTGTTTTTTAAGCTTGTTTCATACCATTAGATACGCAGTGAAAATTGTATATTTAGCGAACTGACAAGATAATGTTTGTGATCAAGTCTGACACAGGTATTGGATAAAATATGTTGCTATCTGTTTCAGGAATTACTTAAATACACAGAAAGTGAATTATGAACCAGGAAGAGTTGGGTTTTTTTAGTTTTGTTTTCAAATGACGCACTGTAGAAATATGTCTCTGTGGCTCCGTGTGTTGTTTTGAATATATTTCACAGAAGCTCGTCATTTTTTAAGGCTGTTTACTGTTATGACCACTGGTTGTGGAAACAATAATCTAGAGAAAAGTCTCACTCAACTGTGTTGGTACATACCATTTCAAAGTTTAGTTTTCAAGTAAGTGGACAGGCATTCATTCCTCCAAGATCGTATGATTTGATAGGATCAAGATTTGATTTTTTTGTTTTATTGACAAATCTGACCTGCATCTTGCAATAGTTCTGTGGAGGCAGGTGGTGTTCTGTCCTGGAACTGGCTTTTGTTGTCAATTCTTGTCAAGATGAAGAAGAGAAAACATTTTATACAAATAGTTTGTAACCAGCATCAAATCATTTTGTTTTCTTCACAAGACCATTTGCATGATGCAAACGCCAGTGTTCTTTAGCATTCTGTGGTACAGTGTTCTTGGAATTTGCAGTACTTAAAATTTTTGTATGTAATGATTTAGAAAGGTCTGTCTTTTTTTTTTTGTCTTTTTTTTTTTCTTTTCTTTTTTATCTCGGGAACACGAAAAATGCAGATTAGTTTATTATCAAGTCAGTAATATGCTGAAGAGTCCAAGCAAAATGTGATGTTGAAGTAGTTTTTTTGTTGTTTTGTTTTTTTTGTTTTTTTTTTGTTTTTTTCCCAGCATCACTGTGCCATGAAGGAATAAGAAACTGCTGCTCAAAAGTTGATACATCATTTCTGGGTAGGAAATCATTAAAAAAAAAAAAAAAAAAAAAAATTAACGCTGTACTATTGTCAGTTCTCTCTTTTTTTCTTTTCTTTTTTTTCTTTCTCTCTCTCTCTCTCTCTCTCTCTCTCTCTCTCTCTCTCTCAATTACAGTTTAACAGACCAACATGAGCAATGGGGTAAAATACGGCCTGTCATAAAAATCATTTCATGTTGTGATTTATTCAGTTTTCTGTAGCATATTCAGTGATGGCACATGTACAGTGTTAATGTCTTTTTTTTTAGCTTGCAAGTGTCTGCAGAAAATGCTACTTGTGAATGCTGCCCTTTTATTGGCATTTTCTCTTTGTTTAGATTTTACATTAACTGGTGTTTATTGATACGCCATGACAGTGTGTTCATTCATGTTCTTTGTTAAGATTATTTGATAAAAGTTTAGATGTGATGAAATTATTGCCAGTGAAATTTTGATTTTAACGTCAGCTTGTTGCAAGATTAAAGTTGATAAGTTTGCACTAAATCTTAAACATGGATCTTTTATTTGATATGTCCTTTGTAAAAAAAATAATTAAAAAAAAAGAAAAAAAAGAAAAGGAAAAAGACCATTTTTTTGTTTTAGTCTGAAGTTTTGATCAATCACTTCAAAAATGACGTGTTGGTGTTTTTGCAGAACCCAAGGGAAGATAAAACTCGTTGGTTTTGAAATAAAATGATTCACAACGCATTTCAGCTTTGTATTGTTTACATCTTTGTTGGAAGTTGTCACACCCTACCTTTTTCTCTGTTTTCTTTTTTTTTTGTAAATTACAATAGATTAGAAAATAAAGTACACATAATACAGTTTATTATGTTAACTGATGAGAGATAACATGAAAGGGGACTTCGCGAAATGACTTCCAGGGTGAGAGAAATTCATTTGTGGTGTAACAGTCATAGTCATAAACAATGCATTGGAATCCAAGTCATTCACAATTTTTATACGATTTCAGAGCTTCCAACTATCACACATTGATTGTAATTTACCACGCTGAATTAGGTTTTATTGTACTGTTAATCCTAATGCATAAATTACTGCTCCTAATTGGCACTACTGCTAGCTGTAACGTCTGAAAGGAAGAAGAGAATGGGACTTGAAGAGTACTCAGAACATCTTCAACACAATCATTCCACCCTGTCTGAAATCAGTTTGCAGGAACGGCCAAGGGGCAGAACTGATGCTGAGGTGAAGCTTCATAAAAGAAAACAACTTGAAGAAGAGGATAATCATAATTGTAACTGCATGTGCAGATGGCTCAGTCAGAGTCAGTCACTTGAAATCAGTCCGGTCGGGGAGACACTTTAAAAAAAAACCCACCAAAAACCTGACATCAAAAGCCAACAACCTGACAATCAAGCAATAGAAAGTTATACAAAATTAAACCTCTTGCCTTGGTGACAATGGAAGCAGTGACATATGCTGTCCAGTGGATTGCACAACATCCAGATGCATGAGCTTACATTGATACTGCAGCAATGAGCAGTTTACATCTGGGAAGATACGAGTTAAGCCTTGGAAAATAGAAGAGTCCTTGAAAAAACACTGGGTCAGTGCAAGGCCATCACTGACACCACCAGTCACCTCACAGAAAGATATAGATAGCAATCCTGTGCAAAATGGAGCAACTGGCTGAGTCTTTCATTGCCTTCCAAAAATCAGAAAACTAACGTCAGTGGCTATGGAGAGTCAGTGGCTATGGAGATCTTCCCATCCCTTTGCAGCAACAAAACTGTTCCAGCATATGTGTGTGCGTATGTAGGTGTGTGCATGTACGTGCTTTTACTGATCAAACAAGTATTCAGGCTTTATTGTATCAGTAGCTCGAGGAAGCATCACTGCGTTTGGACAAATCCATATACGCTACACCACATCTGCTAAGCAGATGCCAGACCAGCAGCATAACCCAACACGCTTAGGTCTTGAGAGAGAAAAAAAGATGAAATAAAAATTCATGATTTAGATTAAATATATAAATAAATGAAATAAAAAAGATAGTAATGATAAGCAAATAAATGTAAAATATACAGACCCACATATACACATACACACACACAAACACATGCATAACATATGCAACAAACATGCAGTTTCACAGACATGAAAGCACAAACAAAAGTGCACAGGCCCAAGTACACATAAACGTACATGAGCCTACACACACACAAACACTGACAAACACACCATCTCCCAAATTACACTGCACCCCCCGCCCCTTCTCCACACACATGCACGCATTCCGAGGCTACATGTCGCAGTTTCTACGACACACGCACACACACACACACACACACACTCACTCACACAAACACATACACATACGTGCCTACCCACTCTCCCTCACACACACACACACATACACATAATTATACATGCACACCCGCACATTCCAATTTTTCTGTTGTTCCCACAATACAGACATGCATACACACACACACTCATCCTATCAGTATCAGTAGCTCAAGGAGGGGTCACTGCATTCGGACAAATCCATATACACTACACCACATCTGCCGAGCAGATGCCTGACCAGCAGCGTAATCCAACGCGCTTAGTCAGGCCTTGAGAAAAAAAAAAAGTAAATGAATATCTAAAAAAATTAAAATAAAATTTTGAGAAATGTTAATTTAAAAAAAAGTAAATATCTAAAAAAAAACGAAGAAAAAAAAATGATATTGATGATAATAATAAACATAAATGAAATAAAAAGAAAATAATGATAATTACATAAACAAATAAGCAAGTAAATGTAAAACACACACACACACACATGCCAGCATGCATGCATGCATAACAGATATGCAACAAACATGCAGTTTCACAGATATGAAAGCACAAACAAATACACATAAACATACACGATTGCACCCCCCCCCCCCCCCCCCCGTCCCCCCTCTCTACCTCACCCACACTCTCACACATATACATATATATATGCACACCCGCACATTCCGTTGCTGCCACAATATAGACATGCACACACACACGCCTCATCCTCTACACATACACACACACACATACACGCACGTGCACAGAGCTCTCCTGACATATGTTCACACACACACACACACAGAGGCTGCCACTTATTGGCCGCAAGAGAGGTGGGAAAAGATCTCTGATCCCAGGAACGTGCATCAGTGGCATCTAGCGTGTTGCTCAGTCTATTGTATTTGGAAAAGCCCACAGAGACTCTGTACCGTTTTGGAGAAATTTGCGCAATGTTGGTTTGAAAATGATGCCGATATTCGTTTGATTCAAATACAAAAAGGAAAAAAGAGATACCAGACCAACGAGTAATCTCTGCGTGTTGGTCACGCGATGAGACTGCAGTAAGCCCAGCCACCAGAAACCAGAACCAGAATAGAATTTAATATGTTCACTTTCACCGACTTGGGTCCGACGGAGGTGGAAGTGGTGAACAGTTGCGTTCAGTTCCAGAACGATCCCATGTGGGGTTGTTCATCTGGCTGATATTGAGCCTCAATGTAAAAAGCTATCGATAATAGATCGAAAAATAAAATAGAACATAAACGTTTATTGGACCTAAATTCATATATGGGGTTGCAACACACGCAAACACACACACCGTTCGGATCTGTTGCATGGTGACTGTGTCTATAATCATTTGCAATTGGTATACCTGTTATGAGATATGCCAGAGACTGAATCGGTTGAAGACTCGCAGAAGTCGTCTGATTTCCGAATGATGATGACTGCAGAACATCGTGTTTGGAAAAGATGCGAAATCGGAAACTAGTTGGCTTTTGAAGCATTTTAAATTACGTATTTTAAAATGTGAACACTTCATTTGACAGAGACTTCGTTCCACGGTTTTAGTGAGTCCAGATGAATATCGAAGTCAGCTGCTGAAACTGTATCAGGTTGTGGTGATGGTGGAATATTGTGATCGAAGCTGACTGCGAGAGCAGGTTCCTAATCATTCGTCTGGTCAACAAGATGGCAACTCGAGCAGCAACCTGTGAGTGTAGAGTAACACTAAACTAGCAATACAAGGCTTTCAGAGCAAAATTTTGGACAAAGTGAGTTAAGACCATGGAGTGATGAAGCCAATTTATTTAACCAGTGCTACTGTTCACAACATCAGTATTATTATTATGCACCCATGCACAGTTAAAACAGCACCGTAACCAAATCTAACCAACCAAAGCCAATCTACTTCATTGGGAAGATTAAATCTAGCCTCACAAAATTAGTTTTCATCAATGTTTATTATATAGAATCTTGTCCTATAAGTTTATTGTTAATTTATGATTATTTGATAGTCACTTTTTATCAGTGCATCGGATATATCATTATATGTTTGAATTGATGTGTGTTTAATATTTACCTGTGTGCAAAATTAGTGCAAATTATGTAAATAAATGAATATAGAATAATATGAGTTCAGACTTTTTTTCTTGGGGCAGGGAAGTAGGATGGGGAGGGGGAATCATTTGCATGAAGGTCAAGGTGCACCAGTAAAATTTTACTTTATTTCATGTACTTTTACTTTGTACATGTTGGAGTCTTCTTTTCAAAATGAGAGTGTGACATGTTTGCTCAACCGGACTCAACCCAAATGAAAGGAGACAAATATAAAAAATGTTGGTTTTTTTAAAAATTTTCTTTGTAACCTTTTTCAAATTTCATTTTTAACATAAAAAACAGACATAGTGACATATGACATGAAAAAAAAGCAAGTCTAAACACCACTATTTCCTGATACTAAGTTTGTCATTTGATATCGATAAAGATACACATATTATACCCACACATGCCCACACACGTACATATGTATAACTACACACATACATACATGTATATATATATACACACACACACATTGTTACAAACCTATAAATTAATAGACATGCACACAAACATTTCAGCACCTGTATGCATGTTTGTTTGTTTTTTCCGCTGATGTTTGCATGTGATGTATATATAATAAATGTCATAGAATGAAGCATCATACCTTTTTGCATATTCAGATCATTAATGTTGTCCTTTTGTTTTGTTTTGCTTATTCTTCTCTGTTTCACTCATGCCCCTAGAAATTCTATGCAGTAAATTGAGTAATATGCATGTATTAAAAAAGTGATAGGTGTGTATAATCAGATTTTTTCCTACCTTCCTTAGTTTTCACTCGTCCCAATCAATATTGCACTGAAAAAAGAAGAAAAAAAGAAGAAGAAGAAAAAAAAAAAAAAAAAGAAGGAAAGAAAGAAAAGAAAGCTTACAAGTTACGTAAGAAAGTAAGTGCATCCATTTTAACATCATCTTTATATGTTAATCAAATGCTTGTATGGAAACCTGTTTATCGTAAATATATTAAAAGACATAATATTCACAAGAGAGATATGTTTTTTCAGTTTCATATACACATTTCAGATATTTTCTGAAATGATGAAGTTGTGGTATTGTGTTATTTACTTTGCATTTGTAGATGAAGACTTTGGCATGGACTGTGATCAATCATGTCAAGAGTTCTGTCAGACCTGAATGTGCTATCGTGTCCAAATATAAAGATTCTTTCATTGAATTTCAAGAAACTTGCATTTTCAGAATTATCATTTACCTTTGCTGGCTATCGTGGGTGGTACACGACCTAGAAGGGTACAAAAACACAAATTATCTCGGCCAATTCTTAATATTATTCTACGAAATTTCAGAAATGCTTCCTACACCTAACAGGCCAACTTTTGCCAAAAAAAGAGAAAAAATTCATTAATTAGTTAATAAGTAATTAAAGGTGGCGTTTTAACTACACACGGACGCTTGTGTGGGTCGTGTATGACCCATGCCTTTTAAAGAGGAAAAAACATGGTCACCCCTCGAAAGCTTTTGTGGGTCATGCACAACCCATACCTTTTTAATAGTGATTTCAGAAGGTTTAATTTGCAATTAGTGAAGGAAAATAAAGAAGTTTTACTTTCTATAGCCTCACTACCCCACTACTCTCCCACTAACTCCCCCTCCCCGCCCCATCCCTTTCGCCTGTCTTCAGCTATAACCCCCTTCCATCCCTTTCTCTAACAGCATGTACCTGTGTGACTGAATATCTTTGTGCGCATATAGGATGCTATGAGTCATCTCTCTCTCTCTCTCTCTCTCTCTCTCTCTCTCTCTCTCACTGTCTTGCTGTCTATCTCTCTCTCTGTCTGTCTCAGTCTCTCTCTCTGTCTGTCTGTCTTAGTCTCTCTCTCTCTCTCTATCTATCTCTGTGTGCATAAGTAGGGTTTGTATGTATGTGCGTGTGGTGTTATGCGTTTGTGTGTGTGATCAGTTGTGTGTGTGTATGTGTGTGTGTGTGTGTGTGTGTGTGTGTGTGAATGCGTGAGCATGTGTTTCTTCTGAGTGTATATGTTTGTGTGAGTCTGTGTGTGCATGTGTGAGCACATGTGTGTGTAATCAGTTGTTATGATATGTTTTCCTTTTCTATATTTTGTTACAAGCTTTGGAGGAATATACAGGTTTTTGTCTCTTTACAAAGTATGGGTTGTGCATGACCCACACAAGCTTTGGAGGAATATACAGGTTTTTGTCTCTAAAAGGTATGGGTCGTGGACAACCCACATGAGCTTACGTGTGTAGTCAAAGTGACAGCGGTATGGGTTGTGGACGACCCACATGAGCTTCTGTGTGTAGTCAAAAGCAACAGCCAGCGAAGGTTAATATGTCTTTCAAGCGTATTCCAGAACAATGTGTAAATTTGCATTCCCAGAATATATGGTATATATTTTCGTGATATTTTCTACAAAAATTACAACCATCTTCACTAGCTATGCCCAAATGTTTCATCAATACAGTATTAGTTGCTAATATTCTATGTATAATTCTGATTTGAAACCACTGAAGTTTGATTTCACTGATTTGACGTATTTTTAAAAGTGTAATATTGCATTTGATTTGTGTGTTAAGGTTATTTTCCCATCTGCTGCAACAATTTGGGTTAATACTACCATGCGTTAAAATATCATAGTATACATGTATGTATACATGAGCACCCATAGAAACTGAAAATATTGTTGCAAGAGTTTTATGGCTGTTAAAAGATTGATCAGTTTGAGCAATAATTCTGCATATCCTCATGTAGCACTTCACTGCTTGTATGTATCCAGTATATATATATATATATGTATGTATGTATGTATGTATGTATGTATGTAACATAGTCAGTCTGTAACTGGTATTCATGTTTGAATTCTTCAAATGACAAAAACATACCATCATCATTAAGCAAGTCGGAAATAAAACACACTCCTTGATCAGTCCATTTCTTACAGAACACAGTTTTCTTCCCAATTTTTATATTATCATTACAGAATAGAGGTTCTGCATTCATTTCTTCATATTTTTCTGTGTGAATTTTCTTTCTGAATTCCCTACATGCTTGCAAGACATCATTCCAGAATTTATTTTGATAGGTGTGTTTATCAGCAGGAAGGTTTGAGCCAAGTTTTTCAAGCAGAGTCAAGCTAGGATTTATTGTAACAATGAAATGAGGTTTTTTTCCATTTATGGTTGCTTTGTCTTTAGTCTTTGTATCCAGATTAACTTAAGTGTATTAATGTAGTTTTTAATGTCTGGCACACCAAACCCTCCATGAACAATTCCTTTAATGATAGTTTTTCTACTGATTCTATCTTGTTTCTTATTCCATACAGGCTGAAACACTGTTTTCTGAATCATGTTTATCACGGTGTCAGGAGGATTTAGCAGCAATATCCACAAGTGGACGATTTTGGACAAAACCAAAGATTTAAGCACTGCTACTCTTCCTAGAGGGGTAATCTGTCGTTTTAATCATATTTTTTCACACAAAGTGTTGATTTCTGCCAGTTTTCTTTCAGATTAATTTCCTTGTTATTTTTTAAGTTGTTGTTTTGAATTAATATTTTTGTTTTTGATTCTTTTCAGTTACTTCCAAAATCCGGAATTTAAAGGATTACCATTACCGCATTGTGAACAACTTGACACCTCAGCCTACGGGCACGGACATCGCCAACACACTCAAATACTTCTCCCAGACTCTACTGAGGTCAGACAACAGTAGGGATAGATGAAACTGGTTGTTTAAAAGTGTGTATGTGTGTATAGAGGTATACGTATACAGCTACAAAGATTTTGGTGAAAGTGTGTTTATCACCTGATATATAATATATATATATATTGTGTGTGTGTGTGTGTGTGTACAGGTGTGAATGTACTTACATGCTTGCATTTGTGTATATTTGTGTTTTATGTGAATAATTTCTTTTTCAAAGTAAAATTTGAAGTAGTGGAATTATGTATATTGTCTTGCTCTTTCTTTCTTTCTTTCTTTCTTTCCTTTTCCTGGTAATTTTCTTCATCTTTTCTTTCAGTTCTTTTGAACATGTGTGTGTGTGTGTGTGTGTGTGTGCATGCACACGCGCTTGTGTGTGTGAGTGTGTATGTGTGTTTAAATTCTTTTTAGCATTTTTTTTTTTTTTGTGGCTTTTTTTTTGTTAATTATATCTTGTTTCCTTATCTATCTTTTTTTTTATCTGTCTATTTTAGTATCTATCAATATATCTGTCTATCTACCTATCTATCTATCTGTGTGTGTGTTTAGTTTTTTCTTGGTGTTTTCCATGCAGTGTGCTGAAAGATGTGCCCAATATCCCAGCAGAGAGCTATGGGCCTCGGCAGCGAGACAGTGTGCGTCTGTCAGTATTTCCCAACCTGAATTACTCTGGTCTCTACCAGGCTGTGCTCAGCATCATTGATCTGGTTCCTATGATGCAGATTGGACAGCTAGGTACTTGTGTGTGTGTGCATGTGCGCGCGTGTGTGCGTGCGTGCATGTGTGTGTGTGTGTATGTGTGTGTGTTTGTGTCTAAGGGTGGATGTGTGTCGGGGGGGTTGTGTGTATGGTGTGTGTTGAGTGTGTGTGTGAGTGTAGGTTGTGTGTGATGTTTTTTGGGGGGTGGTGGTGGGGAAGGAGGTGGGGGGGGGGGGCGTCTCTGTAGGGGGGGCAAGGAAACGGGCATGTGGTTTCATGTGTATTTGATATGTGTGTTGTTTTTATTTCTGTGTGTGTATGACTGTGACTCGTGTATGAGTTAGAAAGAGAAACTAGAAAGTCTGTATGGTATATTTTACATTTGTGTATGGCTGCTTATATACATATATAATGTCAGAGAGTGCATTGGGTTTTTCACATGTGTGTGTTTGTGAGAGCATGTCTGTGTGGTTAGAGAGAGAGAATGTTTGTGTATATGTTGGTGTGTATGTGTCTGTTTAATTATTTGCTGGAAAGAGTATATTATATGTATACATGTGTATGTTAAGGTGTTAATGAGTGATTAAGAAAATGTTTGTATGAGTTAAAAGAAATGGAGTATAACTGATGATAGAGTAAAGAATTTACCTTTTGTCATATGAAATGAATAGATCTATAATAGTACTTTCACCACCACTTGATCATGTTGAGAACTTGATAGTTCCCTGAAGACTGCAGTGTAGCTCACCTGGATCAGATGGTTGTGTATGTAACCAGCTATGAGTTGTGTGAATGTGGTTGACATGTGCTGTATATATGGTCAGACCTCTGTGTGTCTGTTTAATTTTGTGTTTGAAAGACTATGCTATATGTTTGTTTGGATGTTGATGAATAGTGAAGAAAGCTGTTAACACAAACTGTGCAAAAATTGTGCATAGTTGATATGTAGTCTCTGACTGTAGAAAATAAGATAAACATGAGAGGCAAGGCCTTCAAGACTCACTTGTGATAAATTAAGTCCCCTAGCATTAATTACAGAGTAATTTCCCTTTTTTACTATCTGCACCAAAACTGCAAAATAAATAAAAATTCCATGCTTAGCAAAAGAAGTTCCTGTTTGAACAAAAAATGATAATAATGACTCCTCTTGTTGTTGTGTCAGAATAAGAGGTTTAAGTGCCAAGTTTAGAGAATACAAAAAATATAAATATAACAGTAAATGCAGTTTGCATATAATTAGGCTTCTTTTTTTATTTTTTTGGTGCCCATCCCAGAGGTGCAATATTGTTTTAAACAGGATGACTGGAAAAAACTGAATTTTTCCAATTTTTATGCCAAATTTGGTGTCAACTGACAAAGTATTTGCATAGAAAATGTCAATGTTAAAGTTTACCACAGACACACGGACACACACACACACACACACAACCGAACACCGGGTTAAAACATAGACTCACTTTGTTTACACAAGTGAGTCAAAAATTAATGAAAAGAAACTGTAGATGACTGATGATTAAGTAAAGAATTTACCTTTTGTCATAGAAATGAGTACTTTCACCTATATTTCATCATTCTAAGAACAGTATCTAAAGGGATAAAGTTCTTCCTGACATGACAAATTTTACAGAGGGAAATTATGAATTAAACACTGAACAAGTTGTATGGGTTGAAATCTGTATTTTCCTCTTTTTCAGGGTGTTTTTCTTGTTTTTTTTCAATGAAAAATGTAGTGGTCATGGAAAAGCCACTTTTTAAGTGGAGTCACAACATATCATAACTAACAAAACAGCTGAAGTTGATCAATTAAGCTAAATTATATGAAAGAAGGGTAACAAAGATGATAGAATATATTCATCTCAGGAACTGATGGGCCTCAAAAGTCATGTGATTTTGTGGATATGATCTGGTGAATGCATGTGACTTACTCAAGTTAGTACATTTTTATCAACCCTTTATCCAAAAGACTCAAGGGAATTAATTGACCCAAGTGACTTCGTGGTTGATTAAAACATTGTTTAACGCTTGGGACAAGCTTGACACCAACTATGTTGAAAAATAAGCATTCAATCAATGTGATGAAATAAGCTTCAGTCAGTGTGATATAATTAATGATTGTGACTGTGTTTTAAAGATCTCAAGGTGAGGTTTGGCTTTTTGTTAGTCTGTTCAAACATGTGAATGATGAAGTGAACTTTATTGAAACATTTAGTGAAATGAGGTACAACAGCAGTAGTGTTTGTTTTACTGTTTTTAGTCCCATTTTCATGTGACTTTTTGTATCTTGGTTTTCTGTGTGTTTTTACCCATTCACGAACTATTTCAAAAATTAAAGATATTATATTGTACAGTCAACCATCGAACCGGAACATCTTGTTTTCCAGTATGATTTATTCCTGGAAATTAATGACCCTCTCTGATGACCAGCACTGAAGATAGTTACGCACCCATATAGTTATAACTAAATATATATATATATATATATATATGTGTGTGTGTGTGTGTGTGTGTGTGTGTGTGTGTGTGTGTGTGTGTAGATAGTTATAGATATATCCAAATCAAGCAATGCCATGATGAGTTGTGAGAAAAGTGATCGATTGATCAGTGTGTTGTTGCTGACATGTGGTTGACATGTTGCACATGACATGTGGTTTTTTGACGTGCGCTGTTCACACACCCATGTACACACGATGGCCAGACCTGGGGGAGGCGGTGCTGAACGTGGTTGGGTGCCTGGTGCCCTTCCTGGAGCATGACCTGCTGGACTCCCTGCCCTACACAGTGGCCTCCACCCTGGCCATCTTCCCCCCCACCCTGCACAAGGACACCATTGACCTGCTCTGCAGCTCCCTCCTCCCCATGACGCTAGGTGAGTTCGCAATGATAGGGATACCTGTTTGAATAATGGGCCAGATACCAAGATATTATAGCCCTTCCTGAACACAAAGTCATTGTTATTGTTATTTGTTATTATTGATTTTTTTTTTTTTTTTTTTTTTTTTGATACCTATTTAGCACCTATCCTCTGTCAGAGACCAAGATCTTAGCGCTTTTTGAACACAGATCCTTTGCACAACAGGCTGCCTACCTGTGTACAGCGGACTAAATTTGGGTGCTCGTTAATTGTTCCCTGTGTTATCCATTGATTCAGTCATACTCCAGTCATGCACACACACACACACACACACACACACACACACACACACATGTACATAGGAGTGGACTTTACTTAAACACACACACACACACACACACACACACACACACACACACACACACTGACACACACACACACACACACACACACACACACACACACATATGTGCATAAGAGTATATTTTACTTCAAAACTTTGCCGGGGACAACTCTTCAGTTAGAGTTCACACACACATACACACACACACACACACACACACACACACACACACACACACACACACACACACACACACACACACACACACACACACACACACACATATGTGCATAAGAGTATATTTTACTTCAAAACTTTGCCGGGGACAACTCTTCAGTTAGAGTTCTTTCACGTGCACAAAGTGCATGCTACACACCACACCTTGGGTGTGTCGTCTCATTTGAATGACTAGTGTCCAGACCAACACACAGGTCCAGTAGAGGGGGAGAAAATTCTGGCAAGTGTGGGATTTGATCCTAAATGCTCAGATTCTCATGCAAGGTGGATGGGTGGGTATGATCTCTCAGAGAAAGTTTCCAAATTGTTTTCTTCAAATGTATGAATGAATTTGTATATAGGGTGCCTAAAATTATCCACACTAAGTTCTGTGTTCACGCCCCCACACCCCACCCTCCCCTCCCACACACTCGCACAAACACACTCAGATAAAGGCAGCAAGAAGCAATCTAATGCCTTCACAGCACACACACACACACACACACACACACACACACGTGTGTGTGTTCATTTATGTTTGTGCATGTGTGTCTGTGTTCTTCAGTTCAACATCATTTTTTATAAATAAGTGTGTGTGTGTGTGTGTGTGTTTGTGTGACAGGTTATGATGGTTGTGCGGAGCCAACCTATGCCAGTGAGTCAGCTGCAGCTATCATTACCATGGTGTTTCAACACACAGAAAATGGAGGTGAGTTGCTCCATTTCCTTCAGATCATGTTTATGTGAACAAAATGTGACAGCAATGCAATTGTCTTTTATCAACTGCAGTGTCAGGCAACCTTTTATGAAATGCACACTGACATCAGTACTTTCCAGTAATTTTTTTTTTTTTAAAGTTGTTTTGTTTGTTTTTACGCTGCTCCATATTGAGTTATTGTATCCTTGTATCCGGTGTTATGTCATGGTTCATTCAAGGATTGTGTGTGTGTGTGTGTGTGTGTGTGTGGATATGTGTTTGTTTTTTGTTGTTGTTGTTTTTTTTTGTGTGTGTTTGTTCTTCATCATTATCTTTTTTGTTTTCTTTTTTGTTAGTTTGAAAAATTGCACAGATGCAGTCTTCCAAACTGACGAAGAAAAAGAAAAAGATTTCAGGCATTCAGTTCAGTGCATCTGTTGTATCAGCCCACAATGTTCCAAAATTAATGTGGACTTCTACCGTTTGGAGAGTCTGCCAGATGTGTTTACACTGTTGTTCAGTATCTGGAATACACATATAATACAAAAGAAGAAGAGGTATTATTACTGTTCATTGATTCTGAGAAAACCTTTTATTTTTTAAATGAAGAAAAGATAAATGGCAATTTATTGAATATGAGTTCAGCATTGCACTCACTGATTGTTGGTTCCTGTACTGTCCCTGGAAATGAAGATGTCAAGAGGAGAAAAAACAAAACCAAAAAAAACCAGGAAAAGAAAACTGCTGACCACTTTTCTCTGTTTTATCAACATCTGGATTTGAATTGCAATCTGTTTCAGGAACAAAAATCTGTTTTGTGAACAGACTTTTATCATGCAGTCTATGAGGTTGCTAACAACTAGTAAGCAAAGGTGTAATTTAACATACAAATTGTCTGCTTCTTTTTCCTTATTGTATTAAGTCCAGAATTCTGAAGACACTGAGAAGAATACAGCATAGATACTGTGAAAAAGAGATCTATATCAGTAAACTGTCATATATATTGGTCTGGATATGAGCAGCAGTCACCGTTGAAATTTCTGCTGTTACATAAAACAGTGGCTCTGTGTTTGATGCCTGATTGGTTATTGTTGCTATCATCTCTGTTGCACTGAATGCAAAATTTCTGATGCACATTGCAGCCTTTCACTCCCAGATCCTGGAGTGCTTCATGAGCATGAAGAAGAACATCATTAACGTAAGTAACTGTAGTTGCTTTTAATATCAGCATATCGAGAATTAAGAGATTTGTTGAAGGCTTGCCAGCTAGATATGAAATCAGTTAAATTTTTAGAAAGATGCGCTCTTGTTGTTGATTTTTTAAACCACTTATAATATGTCACTTAAAAAAGTGGAAAGACAAAAATGAAGACTGCTACTACTGCTGCTGCTGTTACTACTACTACTACTACTACTACTGCTACTGCTGCACACACACACACACACACACACACACACACACACACACACCACACAAACACACACACATGCACACACAAAAACACAGATATAGGCAGTGCACAGCATAAGATATGACTGACGTTGATGATATCATTTCAGGACATCCTGAGCATCATTGCATATGGTCCCCCTGCAGCAAAAGCCCCAGCTGCTCATCTGCTGTTTTACTACTGGCCACAGCTGAACCCTGCCCTCAGCGATCGGAGGGGCATCCATTACAAGTACTGTGGTATGTACACTCGGCATATAATCACAGATTGACATAAGCTTACAGTTGAGCCAAAGCAAAATGAGAGCTGTATGATCAGTGGTTTCTCCACTGCATGGGAAGTCACTGACAGCTTAGTCTTTTGTGAAGGACTATGGCTCTCAAACTAGGAGGCTAAACTACACTGGCTTTTAGTGCTGTAGCCTTGGGGGCTAGTTGGCCTTTGGGATCTAGCCCAGTGCCAACTGTCCTTAAGCCCTCTTGGCCAAGAGAGTGGGGATATAACTTGGTCAAGGCACTCTCCATTACAATCAAAGTCTTGCCCAGATAGTCAGGACAGCAGTTGCCTTCTCTGCTGTTCTGGTGGTCATAGTTGGACACAGCTGACTGTCATACAATACACTCGCGTACATACACACACAGAGGAAGGTGGAAGAATGGTTAAGATGCTTATCTGCCAAAAGTGTCCATGGGGATCTGGGTTCAAATCCTGGTTTTGCCCTTTCTCCCAACTTTTGCCTGGAAAATCAAATTGAGCATCTGATCATTTGGATGAGTCGATAAACTGAGGTCTCGTGTGCAGCACGCACTTGGTGCACTGAAAAAGATCTCAAATCAATTAAGTGTTTGTTGTCCTCTTGCAAAATTATGCAGAAGAAATCCACTTAGTGCTTTGGGTTATGTCCAAATGCAGTAATGCTTCCTTGAGAAACTGAGACTGTAAAGAATAAGTTATATCAGGTGTGTTTTTGAACAAAATCTCATGCTTACCAGTTGTAAAGTGTAGAATATACCTGTGTGGCTTTTTGGTTTTCCTGTTTGTTATTTGATGTTGATCATTGTCATGTTATCTTGAATGGCTTTTGTTCTTATTATTGAGTACATGCATAATCAAATCACTTTGAAACTTGTATTGTTGATATATATTTTACTCATTTAAATGTAGATCAATGACACATTACCTATACCCGTTATTCTGACAATATGTACAGGTATGCATGACCCATTTTCTCAAACTGTGTGAATTCTTTTTCCATTACTCAAACATGCATGCACGCATGATGCATGCTCATACACAGAAACACCAGACACACACAGGCACACACACACACACACACACACACACACACACACACACACACACACACACACTGAAATTTGGTTTTTGATATCAGTCCTGGAATTAACTTGAACATGAAGAAAGATTTTTTTTCACTTTCTGTTGTGTATGTTTTGAAATGATGTGCCTTTTTTTCTTTTTCTTTCCAAATTTCTCAGTATTCTGATCATGTTCTTTGCCCTTTTGTTTTGGCTTACAAGGAATGGAATTTACAGGTAAGACTGAAGAAAATAATTGTGATTGTGAAATAAAATGAATACGAAAAATAAAGACTCATGAAATAAGATTTGAAAGTACTCTGGAAATGATTGTTTGGAGAATTTGTGTTTTTTTCTGGTTTTGCCAAAGTCATAGTGGATGAAATTGCTTTGGTAATTCAATGATTTGGTGAGAAAATGAAAGACAAGGAGAATGTTAGTGGCTAGTAAAGTGCAACATGTCTCCAACATGGCAATTTTGATATGTGGCTAGAAAAGTGCATTAGAAGTTCAGTTACTGCTTTTTGAGTACCTGATCAATGATGTAATCAGTTTTGCTGAACAAAAGTAATGCAATCCGAAAAGTTCAAATAAAGAAATAAAGAAAGGTGATGGACATCCTGACCTGTCAGCTCTTGTCCTATGTCAGTGAGGAGACTTCAGCCCTTCAGTGATGAGCATACTTGTCAGCAGCAGTCAAAGGGGTAATAATCCAGACTGCCCAGCGAGCCTGTCTTGTCTTCTGATGAATTGTTTCAGCTTGGCCAGACTTGTCTTCTGAATGGCTGATGAAATGTTACAGCAAGGCCAGTCTTGTCATCTGAATGGCAGATGAATTGTATCAGCATGGCCTGTCTTGTCTTCTGAATGGCCGAGGAATTGTATCAGCATGGCCAGTCTTGTCTTCTGATAGGGTGATGAATTGTTTCAGCTTGGCCCCCCATACTGTGTCAGCGCAAAGGATGTATCAACTCTGGCAACTGCCAAGCAGTCAAGGTTGGTACTAATCTTGCCGCGTATGTCTTTCAACCTCTCAGTCTGTCTGTCTGTCAGTTTTTCTGTCTGTCTCTTAATTTTTCTTTTTCTGGCTGTGCTTTCTTGAACCTCTCTCTTTGTTTTTCTCTATCCCTGCAGTGAGCATAAAAATGGCTTTCTTCTGAAGCATTGTGAAAGTATTGTAAACTATCTTGAAAGAACCCACCTCCACATTGCATAGATTTTACCGTTAAGTTGGGTTTGGGCATTTACTGGTTGCTTTACCATTTGTGGGAGCCCATTCCCTTGCTTCGTTTCACCATACGGCACTAGCCGGGCTTTGAGTGAGAACAGTATGGTTTCTTAAACAAGATAGTGCATTCTGTTTTTTATCTCTAGACCTAAACTAGGACTGCTTGCTTAGTAGAGTAATAACAATCACAAACAGCAAGCTGAATTACTGTTAGTCCATGATAATTTTCTTCTTTTTTTTTTGGGGGTGGGGGGACGAAGGGTAGGGGGGAGATTGTTCACTAGGTACTGGGCATTTACAATGTAGTTTAAAGTATATGTGTATTACAGTATATTATTGTCATTATTATTATTATCATTATTATTATCATCATTATTACTGTTATTATTATTATTATGTTTTCCTGTAACAGATGTGCCTGAACCCTGCCCTGGCCATCCATTCGGGAGACATGCCGCCCCCTCTGTACATCTGCAGCGACTGTGCCGACTTCCTGCGTCACGACCATGGGGAGTATATGGTGGATCTGCTGCTGCCCATGCCCCATGTCTCCACTACTTGTGAGAACAAAGTCAGTGCTTGCTTGGGCGGGGAGGCCTTTTTTCATTTCTTCCCGAGTTTTCTGTGTGTAGTGTCTTTCTCGCAAACACATATTATATGCATGGACCCACACAAGAGTCTTTCTCACAAACCAGAAATACTCACATAGACCCACACAAGAGTCTTGTTAACAAGTATGCATAGACCCACACAAGTCTTTCTCACAGACACATGGATATAGACCCTCTCAAAAGTCTTTCTCATAATCATATGCATTTAGACCCACGCAAGAGTCTTTCTCACAGACACACTCGTATAGACCCACACAAGATTCTTTCTTGCAAACCCAGATGTATAGACCCACACAAGTCATTCTCACAAACACACATGCATAGACCCACACAAGTCTTTCTTGCAAATACACATGCATAGACCCACACAAGTCTTTCTTGCAAATACACATGCATAGACCCACACAAGTCTTCCTTGCAAATACACATGCGTAGACCCACACAAGTCTTTCTTGCAAACATACATGCATAGACCCACGCAAGTCATTCTCACAAACACACATGCATAGACCCACACAAGTCTTTCTTGCAAATACACATGCATAGACTCACACAAGGGTCTGTCTTGAAAACACACATGCATAGACCCACACAACGGTCTTTCTCATAAATACACATGCATAGACTCACACAGATCCATTTCGCAAACACACATGCATAGACCCACACAAGAGTCTATTACAAACACATGCATAGACCCACACAAGTGTCTCACAAGCACACATGCATAGACTTTCTTATGTCTCTCACAAATACATGTGCATAGATTCACAGGGGTCTTTCTTGCAAGCACACATGCATAGACCCACACAAGTCTTCCTCACAAACGCATATATACATACACCCACACGAGACTTTCTTGCAAACGCGCATGCATTGACCCATACAAGTGTCTCTCTTGCAGACACACATGCATGGACCCACAAGGATCTTTTTCGCAAACACACATGCATAGGCTCATACACGCAAACTGGCAGGCGCAATAGCTGAGTGGTTAAAGCGCTGGACTTTCAATCTGAGGGTCCCGGGTTTGAATCTCGGTAACGGCGCCTGGTGGGTAAAGGGTGGAGATTTTTCCAATCTCCCAGGTCATCATATGTGCAGACCTGCTAGTGCCTTTGTGTGTATACGAAGCAGAAGATCAAATACACACGTTAAAGATCCTGTAATCCATGTCAGCGTTCGGTGGGTTATGGAAACAAGAACATACCCAGCATGCATGCCCCTGAAAACGGAGGATGGCTGCCTACATGGCAGGGTAAAAACGGTCATACACGTAAAAGCCCACTCATGTACATAAGAGTGAATGTGGGAGTTGTAGCCCACGAATGAAGAAGAGAAGAAGATACACGCAAACATGCCTTTCAGTTCCTATCCTTTCTTGTGTCATACCATTTTCTGTGCTTGCCCTGACCTCTTCCTTTTCTGATTTTCATGTTTTTTATTTTTTCCCTTTGAAAACCAATATCTCTTTGACACAGACATGCAGACATACCCCCTGATCCTCTCTGTTTTTGACGTTGCTGTTGTTGGGGTATTTGTGTGTTTCGTGTATTTTCTTTCTTACACACATGTGCACAGACACTTATGTATTTAGACATATATCTCCTGGCCGCCTCTCTGGTTTTTGACAGAATTGTTATTGTTTGTGTAGTTGTCTTATTTTTGACATTGTTGTTACTGTTTGTGCAGTTGATACTCATCTGTTCTGTTTTCTTCTTCTTTTCAGTGGTCTGTGTGTTCCCTTCTTCATTCTTTTCTTTTTTCTTGTCTTTGAATTTACTGTTTTTCATTTTCATTCTCTGTCCTGTCTTCTGTCGTTCTTTTCTTTTTATCTCTTTTTCTTTCCTTCAGTCTTTTTTTCTTCTTGTCTTCTCTCACTTGTCATGCAGTGTCTCATGCATTTTAATTTCTGTCCTTTCTTGCATCATACCGTTTTCTGTGTTAGTCCTGATCTCTTCCTTTTCTGGTATTTAGGTTGTTCTTTTTTTTTTTGTTCTTTGAAAACCATTATCTTTTTGACATTTTGTTTTTTTTCTTTTGATGGGTGTGGGGGAGGAGGGGAGAGAGGATGGATGGGAAGTCAGGGGTGTCTATTGGTTTATGAACTGCTTGTTATAAAAATGAAGCATGATAATCTCTGTATAGTTCTGTGATTAACACATGCAAACATATGTGCTCTTAATTTTTGCAGCCAATCGGAATCCCTCCCCTACCCACCCCCCACCCCCACATTTTTATCAATATGGCAGTTGTTGGGGCTCTGGGCCCCTGTACTAAGGAAGGCAGAGCACATTATAAATGCCCATTATTATTATTATTGCTCTTTGTTTTCCTGAAAGAACTGCCGGTCAGACAATAACATCGCCATGTGCACCTGCTTCTCCATCGAGTGCGCCAGCTTCAACGGGAACCGGCCCATCCGGTACTGCGCCACGTGCCACGAGCAGCGCCACAGCCAGGAGGAGTTCCGCCAGCACGTCTTCCACCTCAGCATCCCCGACATATGGAGCTGTGTGCCGGAGGTCATGAGGTACCTCATGGATGCCATCGTCAGGTCAGGGGGTTGTTGTCTTTCGTTTTTGGATTCTGTTTGTCGTTCTTTGTTTGTGAGTCGCTTTCTTTATAGGAGGGGAGGACAGAAAACAAACAATAAATGATGGACTGACAGCATTTCAGAATAATCAAGAAAACCATTTGCAGACAGACAGGCTTTGGCACGCACACACAGCTGAAAGACCTGGAGGAATCTGGTCATTAGTTCTTCTGCGTGGCGCCCCAGTAACTCTTCACAGACCTGAAGGAGAAGGAGAAGAAAAATAGGAGGGAGGTGGTTACTGTTTTGAAATGATGATGTCATAAGGTGTCTTGGATCTGTGGATTTGAAGAGTATTTTATACTCCATTCTCTGGTTTTGATAGGTGCAGTAGCTGAGAGTTTAGAGCATCAGACTTTCAGTCTGAGGGTCCTGGGTTTAAATCGTGATTGTGGCCCACTGTATGTGTGTGTGTGTGTGCGCGTGTGCATGCATGCACATGTGTGCACACTATGGCTTATACAAAAATTACATGTGTGAGTGAGAGAGACAATATAATCTGACAGTTGAAAGAATACCTCCGATTTACCTGTTTCGGAACCTTGGTATGTGGTCTAGATAATGGCTGTTCAACCCTTTTAGTATTATGAGGATTACAGCCTGTACAGTTCTCTCTGCTCGGGATGTTTTAGAAATGCAGCATTACATTTTAGATGTGTACATCTAAATGTGTACATTATTATTCTATCAATTTGCAAATTGAATGGATATATATCATTGTATGACATTATAAGCATTTAAAAAATCTTATATACTCAAATGCTTATTGAAAAAACATTTTTATGTTTTTCTTTGGCCTCCGACACTCTATGAAAATTTGGAAAGCCATAATGTATATATATGTATATATAATCTGCAGAAAAAAATCATTGAAAATATAAAGAAAAAAGATGTGCAGTATCGTTTACCCTTTCTTGTTAGAATCTTTTTTATTTTCTTTTTTTTTTTTAGCCTTTTAAAAGAAGCATCTCCCTTGGGTGCCAAGAGGATGGTGGAGATGGGGGAGGAGCATCGGCAGACAGCAGAGGAAGAGGAACTTTTCAACGTGGAGGATGCTGGGGAGAGGAAGTTACTCAGTCGTTATGGTATCTGGCTGCTGGTCGAGCAGTGTCGCTCTCAAGAAGACATTCCTATCGTAAGCCAGCATTGTGTCACAGTTTGTTGCTGTTCACCTGGGTTGATGTTGTGTTGATCTGTGTTGACAAATATATATATATATGGTGGAGCATTTTTGAATTTTTTTGCATCTTGGGGGGAATACTTTTGTATATTTGTTTGTTCATTTTATGCTGTTTTTTGTTACATTGCAAGAGATGTTTGAGATATTATTAGAAAAATTTAAGCTTTGAGCAGAGATGTTCAAGATATTATTTAAAAATTTTAATCTTTGAGTGTTTCTAAGAAAGTGTTTGTGTGTGGGTGTGGGTGTGTGTTCCTGCATGTGTGCATAATACTTCAGTATGCATCTGATTATATTTCTTGTTCCATATGCCTGTTTTGGTGGAACTTCAAAATTGTTACACTGTGCTTGCTGTGTCAATGAGGTGTGTATGTATCCATCATTTCAGAGATTAATATGTTAAAGTCAAAATCTAGAGAACAAAATAACTGAACTTGGCTGGACATTGTGGTATTACCATCAGTTCATGCTTGCTGTTGTTACCTGCATCTGTTGTTGTGTGTCTGTGTTTTTATGCCTGTAAACCTGTGTCTCTTTAGTATGCTCAGAATAGTATTTTATAACAGCAAATGTGAAAGGGACTGAATTTTTAGTGGAAAATTTTTTAGCATTTGCACGTCTTTTTTGTGTGTGCATCGTTTGTGACCTTTCCCAAAGCTCAGAGTTTGAATGTAACATGGTATTATGCACAGCATTTTCACAAAGAAAGTTTCACAAATCCATTTTGACACTGAGTATTGGCATTCTAGACTGAATGCTAGATGTCAGTTAAAGACCTCATTCAGTGCTGAAATAACAAGGAAGAAGCTGGCTTTTGCTTCCGTCTTGTGGGGGTAAAAAAATGGGGGGGTGGATAAATTCATTCCTCATGTTGCTTCTCTTTATCTATATCTATTCAGTAGAATCCATTCATTGCATTGTTTCCTTTAAAAAAAAAAGAAAAAGATATAAACTTATGATTCTAATTGTTTTTGTTTTTTTAATGTGTGGTAGATAGGAAAGAAGGTGTATTGGCATTGGTGGGGATGTATGGATTCCTAGTGAAAAAGACACATGTCTGGATTCAAAGTAGAGTAGATGTCTTGATTCAAAGTAGGAATTAGAATATATGTTGTATTGCACATAAGCCTTGAAGGTTTTGTGTTGTATTTTCCTTACTTTGATGTCAGTCCTGTGGATGTGCAGTGTGTACTTTTTCCCTCCCATGTTTTTGTGATCTGAACAGGTGCATGGCGCTGGTATGCCCCCTTCTGTGTTTGGTTGCCTGTATGGTGAACTGCTGTGTAAGTTGTCAGCGTGCCTGAATGAAGTGGTGGTGGTAGGTTACTGTTTATTTATTTATTTGTTCTTTTTTTGTTTTTCTCTTTTATTTGTGCACTTACTTTGCTTTGGAATTCTGCTTTTTCCCCAATACCTTTACACCACCTACCACCCCTCTAATTTGTTGTCGTTTAACACTCTCTTTGATATTAATTTTTCTGCATTTTATGGGTTTTTTCCCTTCTGAAGATGTAAGTGTACGTGGCGGTTGAATCCTTGAAACAAAGTACCTTTTGCTACAAATAACTCAGGTGTTGTTTCAGGTGAGAAATCAAATATAAGTGTCACTGGTTGTGTCCTAAACATTACATTGCCAGGGGAAGATGCTCAGTCAGTCTGCCTCCATGAGGGAGTGATCATTGTTGTCATTTGAGTAAGTGGTGTCCTGTGTGTGTTGAATCAGAACAGACACTACTAAACACCATCAAAGAGACTCAGCAACAGTGCAGGGTCTTCTGTGGTGTTTGGCCTTTGGTGATCTAATATCAATACTTCCAAGTGGATTGCTGGCACTGGGGCTGTGGCAGGTGAACCTGGATGTGGCTTTGTACGGGAACTTGGAAATGAGCAGTGTGGGTGTAATGCTACTAAGCAAGAGGATGATGGGGTAGGGGAAAAAAAAAAAGAAGAGAATCTGAAAAGGTTCCCATAGCACACACATACTACAAAGAGAAGCATATAGGTTTGGACCATCTGTTTGTCTGTCTGACACAAAGACCACAGCATCACTGTTCATACAATTATGCTCAGGTTTGACACACTGGTTTGTTGCTTTGAAGTTTGTAGAGTTCGAATAGATCTGCTGCAGATGTAAGGAAAAACAGCTATTGGAATTTGGAAGTGATGTAGCCTTTGCTTGTTATGAGGAAGGTTTCAATGACTCACAAGAAACTTATGAAGAAAGATTATAGAATCAAACTTGGACAGAGTCAATTTTTCCTTCCTTCATAATTATACATTATGTCTGGTTTTCGTTTATGTTCTGATGGGTGCAATAGCTGAATGGTTAAAGCGTTGGACTTTCAATCTGAGGGTCATAGGTACGAATCTCGGTAACCGCCCCTAGTGGGTAAAGGGTGGAGATTTTTTCTGATCTCCCATGTCAACATATGTGCAGACCTGCTAGTGCCTGAACCCCCTTCGTGTGTATACACAAGCAGAAGATCAAATGCGCACATTAAAGATCCTGTAATCCATGACAGCATTCGATGGGTTATGGAAACAAGAACATACCCGGCATGCACATCCCTGAAAACAGAGTATGGCTGCCTACATGGCGGTTTTAAAAATGGTCATACAGGTAAAAGCCCACTCACGAAAGTGTGTCTTCACAAGTGACTGAGAACGTTGATGTTTTTGACTTTTTGCATTCATTATCAGTTGTTTCGCTTGTCAGTTTAACGACTTCTCTTTTACGAAGTCCTTTAAGTAATTTCCTGTAACTGTATTTAGAGGGTTTTTTTTGTTTGTTTGTTTGTTTGTTTGTTTTGTTTTTCTTTCAAATTTCACCCACATTTTTACCCTCATTTGCCCAGTTTCCCCAAACCCTCCATTCATCCACATCTCCCACCCCTTCTAACCGATAATACTCAGATGTATTCATAAATACTTTTACAAAATGTCTTCAATCACCGATATGTGTGACGGGACATTAAACAAAAATTCCTTCCTTCCTTCCACTCGTGTATGTACAAGTGAATGTGGGAGTTGCAGCCCACGGAAGAAGAAGATTTATGCACTAAAAAAAAAAAAAAAAGAAAAAAAAAGAGGTTGGTGAAGAGTTTCTACACCAGCCATGTGTAGCATCTTTGTGGGTTTTCCTTGATTGGAATTTTAGTCTTGTACCAACTTTTCAGCTTATTGCTTATGTTGAGACATATAACTTGCAGAGCAAGAAAGGTAAAATTGATGCTTGCTTTTTACACTTACATTTTTTTTCCATCACATAATTGACAGACATAATGTGGATTTAACATTTTTTCACTTAAAAAAAAAGTTTTTGTTTTATTCCACTGCTGTATTTGATGTGTAATGCAGACTAACTGTGGAATGATCCTGAATGTGTCACCTTTTCCATTTGTATTTGTTCACTATATGGGAAGATATGCTTCTGAGTTCCATTTCCTGACCACAGTTCTGACTTGAAATGCATTTGCATGTGGTATGTGCATGAATTTATGGAAGGGCAGATCTTGTGCTGTTATTCAAGCTTTTCTCTTTTTTTTTTCTTTTCAATACACAATAGATTTTGTATCCCATTTTATGAAAAGCTTCATATCTCTTAAAGGATTTAAACTATTTTATAGGTGTAGATACTGGAGGCATAGATTTAATTACAAACTAATTAACTACCATCCAACACAGATTAGTGCTTTAACTGTTATTAGTGGTAAGTAACGCTTGTGCTGAATGTCTTGAGGAGTGGGTGGGTAGGGGGTATATCTGTGATCAGTTTTAAGCTGGCTAGTGAAAGAAGAAACAAAAACAGGTAACAAATAGTATGTAAGGAGAATTGATGATGATTGTTGTGATGAAAACCAATATTGAATTTTAATGGAGTTTTGTCAGTTTATTAAAGTGGGATTCCCTTCTTTTTTCTTTTTTATAATTATTTAATTCTTTAAGATTAGATATATATATATATATATATATATATATATATATATATATATATATATATATATATTACACACAGTTGTTGAAGATTTGGGAGCAGATGGAACAGTTCTAAATTATACCCACACTTAAACAAAACATACACATGCAGAAAATACACAGCAGCATATACACAAGCATGAGTGCAAATTCACACTGATACACATGCATGTGCGCACACACACACATGCATACTCACACACTCTCACACAAACACACACACACACACACACACACATGCACGCACGCATTCACACACACATGCACGCATGCATTCACACACACTTGCACCAATGCCTGATTGCTCACTCTCTTGTTGATTTGCATATAATTCTTTTTATTCATAACGCAACTTCACAATAAACATTTTAGAGACTATCTATTTGTCCTAATTTTGTACTCATAAAATGTTAGTATACTCATTTTGTTTTCATTTCTGTTTTGCTCAGGAGGTGTTGGGTCGTCTGTTGGGAATGCTTTTCCAGTGGTTTGATGCTACAGCATATTTACCTGACGGTATGTGTGTGTTCTTTGGAGGGCTTTCTGAAGTCTGTTTACATGCATATTCCTACTTGGATATTCTGATGTGCTTCAAAATGCATCCGAAAAAAAGAAAGAAAAGACTTAAAGAAAGAAATGACATTCCTACTGAATTCTAGATGACCTCAAATGGAACAGAATAATGATGAATAAATTTTCAGTGATTTTTTTTTATTTAAATGTGTGTTCAGTTTGTAAATGCCTAGGGCTTATTTTCAAGATTAGGTGTAAATGCTCATAATAATAATAAGAAGAAGAATAAGAATACTAGTAATAATAATACAAGAACCGGACTTCAGGAGATATCTCACAAAAGTGATCACTGACTGTTGGCATTTCTTTGACGTCTGCTCCAAACAGCTTGTACAATTTTTGATGAAGATTCTCTTTTCATGTGTTTCTTTTGAGGGATCCCCATGTTTACTAGAATGTTTGATATAGCCTGTGCTTAGTGTTTTTAGGATTCAAAGTTTGAAATTTTGAGGGGGAAATGTTTCCTGAAACTGTCAAATACAAGAAAAGAAAGATAAGAAAGCCCAGCTGTCTGTTGAGATAATTGTTACCAGCGTTTAGTCTTGCCTCAGTGTGTAAAGACCTTTAAATGGAGTTGAAAGCCCTCAGAAGTATTAGTTTAGATCCTGTCAGGTTTTATTTTGTTTTGTTTTTTTCTAGTTTGAAATGTTTCCCACAGTACTGGGTTATGACTGGAGAGGTAGACAGTAAATAATGTTTTACACCTTGGATTTGTTGGAAAAAAGAAGCCCACAACAGTCACAACAGATGTCCTTGAGAGAAGCAGTCTGGATGTGTTTACTGTGTGAGTTGCACAAAGACACACACATACACTCATATGCGCTTACATATGCAGACACAGGCACACACACACACACACACACACACACACACACACACACAGGCATGTACAGACACAGACAGACAGGCATACAGACACACACACACACACACACACACAAAAGCACACACACATACACTACCTCACATTCTTCATTATAAGAAAGTGCCATTCTGCAGTAAGTGAGCAGTGTCACATTGCTGTCTTTTCAGACAATGTTGGGAATGCTCTGGAGAAACTGAAGCCAGAGGTACGTATCACACAATGCACTCAGAACTACAGTCAGATAGTTACAGTGCAGTATAAGCAAACTTTCAGATGCTAGAATCAAGTGTGAAAGACTATATGAAAAGTTTGTAAAACTTAAATGACTAGAAAGCTGGTCAGACTGTGCCAAGATGAGTGGGAATTTGCTACTCTTGAAACGATTTTTTAGATCACATGTGATGTGGATGAATTTTTTTGTCATCTGAAACATAGTAATGCAGTGCATGAATTAATGTGCATATCAGAAAATGAAGTGTGTAAGGTAGATCTTTTAGTTACAGGTTTTACTGAGGTTTGATTTAAAGTGAAGGATGCATAAACAGAATGGGAACTTCTGTTTTTCATGTTGGTAGTTTCTGCGTTTATTTCTTTTTATGTGTGATAATGCGTCAGTTGGAATGACTGTGGATGATGTAGACATATGTGTATAAAACTAACAGTAGATAGTATGGACTTATGTTTTCAGTACAGAGAGTAGATGGTGTGTTACATTGTGGACTTTTGACTTCAGCACTACAGCAGATGGTGTGTTACAGTGTTGACTGTTGACTTCAGCACTGACAGTAAATGATGTGTTATGATGTGAATTTACATCTACAGTAATGACAGGAGATAGTAAGAAGTGTTGACTTGTGTCTTCAGTACCTACAGCAGATGGTGTATTATGTGCAGTACATCTACAACTGGCTGCAGGAGGTGATGAAGACTCACTTCGAGGTGATTGTGGCCTGCCTGCTGCCCCACCCTGTGGAGTACTCCAGGGTGGGCGGATTCTGGTGAGGATTGAGGATGTGCTGGGCAGTATGTTTTGTCTTCTGCCTGCATGCCTGCTAATCACTTTCAGTTTCAGTTTCTCAAGGAGGCATCACTGCGTTCAGACAGGCTGCACCACATCTGCTAGGCAGAAGCCTGACCAGCAGCATAACCCAACACGTTTAGTCAGGCCTTGAGTGCATGCATATATATTTGTGTACCTGTCAGGGTGAATGGCTAGAGGACAACACTCTCGTTGCCATGGGTTCTTTTTCAGTGCGCCATGTGTGCACTGCACAGGGGACCTCGGTTTATCGTCTCATCCGAATGACTAGATGCTCAGTTTGATTTTCCAGTCTAACCTAGGAGAAAGGTGAGTGCTAATCACAGAAAACTAACTAAAGTTTCAGAAACATGAAAGAATAAGCAGACTTAGCATAACTTTTTTTTTTTTTTTTTTACAAAACGAAAGCAGGTTCATAACTGGCTCTGTAGCAGTGTTGTTTGTTTATTATGCCTTGAAAAAGAGAGAAGGAGAAACTTGATTATTTATACTTTTTTGTCTTCCTTTAAAAAAAAAACCCACATTATATAGGGAATATTACAACTTAAAATCGTTTTTTGCTTTTTTTAAATTTTTTTAGTTATGACATTCTGTGTCCATGGTGTTGGTCCTTCCCCTCCCCCACCCCCCATTATTTATGGTATTTTGTGTGTCTTAGATGTAAGTAGTTACCTCCTTTGCAAACAGGCCAGTGACCTTGCTGTAAAATCTGAGTTCTTGAGTTCTTATTTCTGCATGCTTCATGAACAGTTTTGAATGTTTATTTGTCATTAGTTAACCAATTAGTTGGTCAGTCAGAATGATTAATGAAGGGTTGGTCAATTAGTCAAATGAGTTATGAATCAGTAATATGTCTGTTGATTAGTCTGTTAGTAGAAATTTAAGGGGGAGGTAAGGCTGAATCATGCTATGCATATGCATGTACTTATATATACATATTAGGTATGTCACCCTACATGTTTGTGGAAGTACATATATATGTGTATCTGGTGTGATGTTTAAGCATGTGAAAGGGTCCATCAGAGAGATTATGAGCAAAGAGACATCAAGTGTTTGTCATAAGACCTTCTCAGTCCTATTCCTTGGCTGATTGAAGTTACGTGCAAATTTCAGTCCCATGTGCTAAAAATTATCATGTGTATTGATATGCAGGACTATGTCATACATAATGCTTTGAACATTTTCACACCAGAACAGTGATACAGTAAGGTTATTTCATAATAAATCTGTCATTAGTTTCTTTGTCCTTAGACAGGGGTAGAGGGCAAAGATGATAATGGTGAAAGCATCGGGTTATGGCATTTTTATTACGATACACAAAGTGTACATAATATAAGATAGTGAAAGCAGTGAGAGTTACAGAGCTGTCCGATTCTGTGTGCTGCTCTCTTTGTGCAACATGTGACTGGCTGAGTGCCGTGTTCAGTGTGAGTGGTGTGGTACGGTTGCAGGGACACTCTGTGCACTCGGACCACTCAGATCAAGGAAGGCTTGAACTGTTTCTTCTGCCTGGTTCCCTACAATATCATCACCTTTGAGGTAAGCTGGTCCTACAGATCCAGGAGTGGTTATTAAAAAAAAAAAAAAAGAAAAAAAAAGAAGCAGATTGTTGCTTGCATCTCCCAGGCAAGGAGCTTGTGGCGTTTACAACAAATTGTTATGATCGATAAACATACGTGCCTTCACAAACAATAATGAGTGGTAACTCTCTCCATACACATGGTACACAACTTCAAGTCAGTGCTGCTTATGCTGCCCATTCAGCTAGTTTACAGGTAAATAAAAGGTACATTGGAACACACCCAGATACTTTTGCAGGATACACAAACAAGCATGTGCAAACACAAACACTCCTACACATTCTCACGCACAGCCAGCAGAAGTCAAAGGAGCATACTAGTCAATAAGATGGTATGTGAGAGTTTTTAAACTGAACTGGGGAATCCACATGATGGACTGAGATGAGCAGTTTGTTCCACACCACATGGCCAGGATAGGAGAAAGAGCGCTGACCATGGGACGTTTTGTTTCTTTCTGACACTGTCAGCACTCTAGAATTAGCAGCCAAGTGTAAAAATCTAGGAGTATAGACTGAAAGCATGTCTCAAGAGTATGTGTTCTAGTAGTAATAGTGTTGTTATCAAACCTACAGTCATCATTCAGTTGTATGGTTCAGGTGTCTCACAGGAATGTGTTGTTAGTAATTGTCATGTTATCATGCCTACAATCATCATTCAGTTGTATGGTTCAGGTGTCTCACAGGAATGTGTTGTTAGTAATTGTCATGTTATCATGCCTACAATCATCATTCAGTTGTATGGTTCAGGTGTCTCACAGGAATGTGTTGTTAGTAATTGTCATGTTATCATGCCTACAATCATCATTCAGTTGTATGGTTCAGGTGTCTCACAGGAATGTGTTGTTAGTAATTGTCATGTTATCATGCCTACAATCATCATTCAGTTGTATGGTTCAGGTGTCTCACAGGAATGTGTTGTTAGTAATTGTCATGTTATCATGCCTACAATCATCATTCAGTTGTATGGTTCAGGTGTCTCACAGGAATGTGTTGTTAGTAATTGTCATGTTATCATGCCTACAATCATCATTCAGTTGTATGGTTCAGGTTAATCTTAAATGTGTTTGAAGGAATTGAAACACAGAAGATGAGCAGATGCATGGTATGATGTATGAAGGGAAGACTGAAAGGTTTCAGAGCAGATACATGTGTGTGTTTGAAATCTGTGAAATTAGTATCAATGATGTCGAGGACAGTGCAGACATGAAGGAAAATGGCTATCATTTCCCTTAAATATTGTTAACTGGTATTGAATTTGAAGAACTGGGTAAAATCACATAGAAGGTTGTTGTTTTTTTATGTATGTATTGAGACAATAAAAGTCTGCTTTGTTCCTTATGTGATTTGAACATTGTATTTCATTTTATTCTCTTGTGATGGCATGTGGTTGCAGATCTGGGACTACGTGATGCCCTACTGGTTGGAATCCATCCGGACAGAGGTGCCCGAGGACGACCTGTTAGAGCTGAAGGTGCTCCTCAGGTCAGCGTCAGCATTGGCTGTCTTGCTTTTCTTTCTTTTCTTCTTGCTTTCTTGTTTTTCTTTCTTTTTTTCTAATGGTTTGTGCCTTTATTCTGTTTTTCCTGTATGCTACTGTTCATGAAAGAAATTATAGGTATGCACTTATGCTTTCCTGTCAGTTATGACAGTGAATTATTTTTTCCATAGTTACCTTTCGTTATCCATTAGTTAATGTGCTTATTTTGCTCTGGACTAATTCATTCAAAATAAATAAGTAACTGAATAAACCTTCAGTTGAAGTTTTGTGATATTTGCTACCACCTTTTGGTCTTTCAGAATGAGGGTCGCATTACGAAACAACCAACTCATCTGTGTAGTGCGTGCTTGCATGCAGTTGCAGGCATGCCTCTGTCCATGTGATCATGAGCATCAGTGAATGTGTTTGGAGTTGACAGATTAGTGTATGTATCCTATATGTTTTGCTTCTTTTTCTTTTCTGTCTCAGCAAAGCGTTTGATATCGACATGTGCCCGCTGCCCTTCACTCTGGAGAGGATGTACAACTTTGTGTCGGATCGCTTTGATGACCCCAGTGCCTGTGTTCAGGAACAGGCTCTGCAGTGGCTACAGGTAGGCATCCCTTAGGACCTTTTGTTATACTTTTACACTATCTGTCTGCTTCTACTGGGAAGATATTGTGGGGGGTGGGGGTGGGGGGGGGGATGAAGTTTGAGATCTGCGGCAAGAGGGGAGGTCTGGCTTATCGTCATACTGTGGGAGCAGAGCATGTCTGAAACTCTGTAAATCCACTGCCGGAGTGGTCTTCCTCGGGCTCTGAAGCCTGAGTACTTGGTGTTGTAGGCTTGCATGGTTGGCTGGTTGACTGGCATTTTTGTCAGGTGACCAAACCACTTGATGTATTGGTGTGCTGTGTACTGGTTGATAGGTGTAGCACCAACCATCTTTCTGATGTTGTTGTTTCTGACCCAGTCCTTTCTGATACTGCCAGCTGTATGACAGAGACATCTCATCTCACAAGTTATGAGTTTGCGCTCCAGGGCTTTGTTCACAGTCCATATCTGGCTCTGATAGGTCAGGGTGGTGACAAAGACTGCCTTGATTATGTGTCTAGTTTTACTACAGCTGCAGGAAGACATCAGCTCTGATCTCTGGTATCTGTGGAGGATTTCTCAAAATAGTTTGTGTATTTGTGTTATTGTCAGCAGACTATACTGTTTGGGTATTATGTATCCATCTTGAACAAGGGCGAATCTCAGTGCACAGGTTCGAATCCCACACTCACCAGTATTTTCTCCCCCTCCACTACACTTTGAGTGATGGTCTAGATGCTGGCGATTCAAAGGAGAAGATCAACCTCTGAAGAACCTACAGCAACAAATGGGTTGTCCCAGGCAAAATTCTGTAGAAAAATTCATTTTGTAGGAAACTAAATACACTTTCAGGCAGAAAAAATGATGGCTCTGCACTGTACTGATGCGCTCTCCGTGGGGAGAGCAGTCCTAATTTACACAGATAAATCTGTTGTCACACAATACAACACAGGCAAAACCCAGTCTGATGCAATGCAGTGCAATGCAATGCAGTGCAAACAATACAATACAATACAATACAGTACAATACGATAGATACAGTACCATACAACACAGTACAATATAATAGACACACAATACAACACAACAGTGCAGCGCAACACAACACATGCGGTAGATAATGAATTCACCTGCCCCCTATGGTGGGTTAAAAAAAACAAACAACCAACCAAACAAACTCTGCTGTACTTTCACTCTTTCAAACTGTTTCAACCCCCACCCCACCCCCAGATCCTGTCCAGCCTGGACATCATCATCCCCATGCACCTGCTGCTGGGCATCTTCAAGATGGGCGTGGAGGAGATCCAGTCTGACCGGGAGGAGGCAGCTGACCTCCAGGCCCACCCCCAGCCTGTGCTGCTGCAGTCGTCCATGCAGGGAGGGGAGACCGTGTCCCCCATGAGCCCCCAGAAGCTGCCCCACGTCTCAGACCCGTATGAGCTGTACGAGCGGGAGACGGAGCTTGTCTTGCCGTGTTTTATCATGATGTTGGATATCCTTCTCAAGCAGGTGTGTTTTGTGTGTACATGTGTGTGCGTTTGTTTGTGTGTGTGTGTGTGTTTTGTGTTGTATGTGTGTGTGTGTTTGTGTGTGTTGTGTTTTGCAGTTTTTTGTGTGTGTTTGTGTTGTGTGTGTGCATGTGTGTGTGTGTGTGTGTGTGTGTGTGTTTTCGTGTGCTCGCTCACTTCTGTGTTTGTATATGAGTGTCTGCTTGCATGAGTGTATTAGAAATGTATGACAGAGTGTATGTTTGTATCTTTTTGTGTGTTTGCACTTGCAGGAACAATAAGGACATGTTGAATCTACAAACACTGTGCCAGGAGACCTTTTAGTTATGCAAGCTTTATCAAGTCTTATTGGTACAGCAGCAGGGAGGGCTGGTCTTGTGTGCCTTGCACTTTATACAGTGCTTGTATTTTGGCTTATTGAAACCCAGAGACTGAGAGTGGTCCAGGGAACCAGATTCTGTATGTTTTCCCCCTTCCATAGACTTCTTAAGGTGTGATGTTTCCAGTCTCTTCAACCTTAAGACCTAACACCTTCTTCAGCACAGCTTGTTCCACTAGCAAACCTGCCCATCAAGTGATGGTGTTATTTTTTTTATGCTTTTTTACTTTTTATAAGGTGCTAAGGAATACCAGAAAAGAGTCTTAGACTTAGATAATGAAGTGTACATTCTTTTTTAGATGTGTGTGCTTGTGTTTGATTGAAAGTCTGACTGAACAACACAGGAAATGAATGAGGAGCCTTAAGGCAGCTGTCATTTGGTTCTACACAGGTAGGCAGCCTGTTAGGCAAATGACTGTGTTTGGAAAGCACTAAGTGTTTGGTTTCTGAATGAAGGTAGGCCATATATAAGAATAAACAGTGATGTCAACTCTACCATGGTTGGTAGCCTGTTGATTAGATGACTCTGTAAAGTGCTTGGAGTTAAGTCTCTGAAGATAGGCTCTGTATTGTTATAAATATCAATAATAATCCCCCTTCATCCCCCCAACCCCAATGCCTTCCTACAGATGGAGCTGCAGGAATCCCCCCGACACCTGGGCATCTACAACGAGACAAGTCGCCAGGTGATGGCCCTGCTGACCCACATGATGCGTAAGTCCTGGGACGGGCAGCACACCTGCGAGACGGAGACCAAGCGGGTCAACTGCATGTTCTGCCAGAACATCGCCCTGTGGCACCAGATGGCCTCCCAGCTCATGGAGCACGTCTCGCCCCGCGACCCCCTCAAACTGCCCCCCAAAGAGCTGCCCAAGGCCGATGAGATCAAGCACCAGACTATCTCTGAGTCACCTAGTGAGTGGGGATATTTTTTTTCGTTTTATTTAATTTAGTTTTTTTTGTTTTATTTTTTAATTTGATTTAATTCAATTCAATTTTTTAGAAAAGCTTGATTTTGCATTCTTGTGCCATGAAGGATGTTTTTTTTCTTCATAATTTGTTGGAGAGATTTACCTAGTTGTATTCTAACATGAGCATTAAAGCGCTTATAACTGAGTTGAAATCTACTGTTTAATTCTTTTTTCTAAATTAGCAGAACATCTGCATGAACATTGTTGCATATACTGTAAGATATGTATGACTTCCAACCTAGGCATTACAATGTATCAAATAAAAAAATATTGTAAAACAGAAAATGTGCAAAATGTTGACAGGAATGTTTTGCATCCAGTCTGTCAGACTTGTTATTTCAGGACAGCTATCAAAATCACTTCAAAATTTGCTGTTGGAATAATATCATTTTCAGAACTCTCGCAAAGTGCAGTGGACTATTCAGTGTATGATGATACTGCCAAAGGAGTGAGTCTAGCTTGACTCCGAAAGAAACGTGCTATACAATTACCATTTATTGTTATTATCAGTTGCACTTTTAGCATTATATATTGTGATGTGTGTGTAACAGTGGTGTGTGATGGTGTGACAGGAGGGGGGGAGTCAGACCAGAGCAGTGAGAAGGACGACAAGGAGCCAGACTTTGACATGCCCAGCATGCCTGTGTACCTGCAGCTGTTTGATGCTCTGACCCAGGTCAGCCCTCACTGCTCATTTGATAGAGAGAGATAACTTTATTGATGTGTGAATTTAATCTGGGTTAAAAAAAAAAAAGTATGTGTTGTTTTTTGCTTCCATCTGTCCTGTCTCCTCTGTTTCTGTCCCCAAATGATTATATCTATTTATTTATTCATTTTCATTTTTATTCATTTATTCATTGATTTGTTTATTTATTTATTCATTTATTTATTTATCTGTTTACTTATTTCTTTTCTTCTTTTTCATCTTTATACATAGTTATTTGATTATCTATGCCGTTACATCTGTTCTGTCTCCCTCTCTCTGTTCTGTCCTCAGATATCATTCTATATTTCTTTCTTTATTTTACTGCTATTTTTTCAGTGTAATGATTTGCTTATCTCTGTTGTTTCATCTGTCCTGTCTCCCTCTCTGTTTCTGTCCCCATCAGACTTGATTCTGGGACATACAGCATGTGACGACAAAAAAGTGCCAGTGATAAGACATCGAACAGCAACTAATGAAATGAATACACTGATTTGTTTCTTTTACTGTGTCAGTGGTTGTGAACCAAACAAACTGCAGAGTCAGATCAGAATATGTTTGTTTTATTTGCTGTTTGACTTGTGTTTTCCTTGTAATTTTTGATGCAATATTAACACTGGTGCACTTTGCCTCAGGCTTTATTGTTCAAATGGATGGCACAATGAAAATAAGCTTGTGTTGTTATTTAAAACTTCATGGGAGAAAATTAGCACATTGTGAAAATGTTTTTAAGTTTACAGGGCGTGAATATCCCACAAATAAATGGATGACAGACAGATCTCTCTGTCTCTGTCTCTCTCTCTCTGTCTTCATCCCTCCCTCTCCCCTCTCTCTCCATCTATCTATCTGTCTGTCTGTCTATCAGTATATATATCTATGTATATATTATGAATGTATGCATGTGTGTTTGCATGTATGGGGCTGTCTGGTTGGTCTGTGTCTGTGTGTGTGAGAGCTTGTTTGTGGTCAAGGGCATGTTTTCATGTGTGCATGTATTGATGCTCACAGATAGTGATTGCCAATTAAACTAACCACTTGAAATCAGTAGGGAAGTGTTTGTGTCACCAGTCGCTGTCAGAAGTGACAGACACGGATGCACTGTTCGCGTTGCTGAACTCGCTGAAGATGTTGATCCTGCACGGGGAGAGCCTGAACTACACCATCAACCAGTACACTGACTACATAACCTACACCCTGCGCAAATCCTTCATTCCCAGGTCAGTCATCATAACAGCCTAATATGTATGATAGTTGTGTCCAACTATGACCATCAGAACAACAGAGGAGGCAACTGCTGTCCAAACTATCTAGGCTAGAAATTGATTATAGTGGAGAATGTCTTGCCCAAGTTACATCCCCACTGTCTGTGCCAAGAGGGTTTCAGGATAGTTGGCGTTGGGATGGTTCCCAAAGGCCACCTAGCCCCCAAATATCTGAATGACGACAATGCAAATTGATGCTGACACCTCCCAGACATTTACAAGTCTTGCATGAATCAAAGATGAGACTGCTAGGCCTGTACTCTGTCAAACTCGGTGGGTTTTTTGGGTTTTTTTTTTTTATAATATTGCAGAGTACCAGTGCTGCTTAGTTTTTGTAGGTGGGAAAGTTAAAGAAAAGGGAATGTATACTTGCTTTTGTTTGCTTCTGGGATTTCTAGAGTTACTGCAGTATGCGTCACTGTTTGACTGAAGCATTTATGTTGATGGGCAAGCATTATGTGCTGCTAGCTGGGCTATGACCAACAAAAACAAGTGTCAAGAAAAACTGTATGTTGTGGCAGATTTGATTTGTTGCAAATTTCCCTTTTCTTTTCATTGGGAAAAAAGAGCTTTATTGCTTACAGTTTCTGAGCCACATTATCCTGAACTTTACCCAAGACGTGAGGTGTTTTATTTTGATGGAACTCAAGGTTGGAGATGAGAATAAAAGTACCGACATTTCTTTTTGTCCTTTTATCTTCAACATTTGAAAGCAACATGATATGCAGTAAATAGATAATGAAATTGATTGAGATAGGTGGGAAAAATCACAACATTTCATACCGTCAGAAATACACCAAGAGCAAATAAAACATTTCTTGCAGTTTCAGATTCAAGGAGGTCACAAAGTGTGCAGACTGATCCATATATGCAATACCATATCTGCTTGAGAAAAAAAGAAAGAAAAGTAGATGCCTGGTTTTCACATTAACTCAGTGTGCTGGTAAGACCATGAGACCCTACCTAAGGTTTATGAGAAACATTCACATAAAATGAAAAGGATAATTATACAAAATAAATATAAATTAGTGGCGCTTTGTGCCTTGTGATAATGCATCCATCTAGGACTTGAGAGAACCTGGGTACGCAGATTCGAATCCCACACTCTCCAGTATTTAGCCATTCAGATTAGATGATAAATCAAGGTCCCATGTGTAGAATGTACTTTGTGCACATAATAAAAAAAACAAAAACAAACATGTGTAGAATGTACTTTGTGCACATAATAAAAAAAACAAAACAAACCTTGCAACAAAAGTGTTGTCCCTGGTAAATTTCTATAGAAAAATCCAGTTTGATAGGAAAACAAATACACTTGCAGGCAGAAAAAAAAAAGAAAAGAAAAAAACGATGGCGCTGTATTGTAGCAATGTGCCCTCCCTTGGGAGAACCGCCTCAGTTTCACACAGAGAAATGTGATAAAGAGTAGTAATGCAATACAATATAAATAAGCAAGTAAATTCCAGCAGCATATGATAGATTTATAATAATGATAATAATAATGACAATAATAATAATAATAATGATAATGATTTATAAAGTGCCTTCCATGTAAAACTTGCTCATTTGCACTGTACACTGTAGAAACTGATATTTAGAAACATTCATTTAAACATTAACATAAACTTTCATGCACAACCCTTTACAGTCAGCCAGCCAAACACTCGAGCACAAATTTATGTACACACATACCCACCCACACACACCACCACCACCACCACCATCACAGCCACCCACACACAGTCATCACAGACTATACACACTCATCATACATATCACATAAATATGCCTGAATAATGCAGAATCATGTCACAATACTTAAAAACCTTATCACAATTGATAGAACTACTACAGACATCACAATACACTGAAAATCATATCACAGTACTGAAAATTCACTTCCAGCTGAATTATGCCAGTCTGACACACCACAATACATTAAAAAAACAAACAAACTACATTTTAAAGTACAAAATTTAAAAGCACTCACACCTTTTTCCTTCCCATCAGCTCATCACCATACGCAATTAGGTACTGATTTGTATGCATCATGCTCACCTGTGTGTGTGTGTGTGTGTGTGTGTGTGTCAGTCTGTGGAAGCAGCTTCAGACAGAGCACTCTCACCTGGCCACTCTGGTGGTGCCCCTGTTGCTGCACTGCATGACGCTCACCTCTGGAGCCTCCGTCCTCTGGCACCTGGTGGAGAACGATTTCTCCCATGATGACTGGAAGGTTCGCTTTGGAGCAGGTGAGTGTGTGTGTATTTGTGTTTGTTATGGGTGTGTTGTGGGTGTTTGTGTGTGTGTGTGTGGTGTTGTGTTTGTATGGGTGTGTGTGTATTTGTTTGTTTGTGGGTGTGTGTTTGTGTGTAGTGTATTTCTGTGTGTGTGTGTGTATGTGTGTGTTTTATTACATTTGTCACAGCAGATTTGTGTGCGTGAAGAGACTCTGTGTGTGTGTGTGTGTGTGTGTGTGTGTGTGTGTGTGTGTGTTTTCATTGTTCTCTTTATACTAATTGTGAATGTTTTCTTGATATTTCTTTCAAACTAGTTTTTTTCCCCACTTTTTCTTTGTATTTGATTTGGAGAAAAGCTGTCTGGACTGTCTGACACACTATTGATACAACATTCAGAAGCAGATTTGTGAAGCCAGTTTCATATCTGTTTCAGATATGTAAGATATTAATCAACAAAATGTTGCAGCTTTCAAAATGCAGTACTTAATCTGTTTGAAATGAAACAGAATCAGCGAAGCAAATCAAAACAGTCTAGTATCACTTTTTAAATCTTTATAGAGCTGTTTGTCAACATAACCATTTTGCTGGAAATGGTGGTAAACATAAGTAGTAGATTCTGCTTCTTGAAATAAGACAGTGCATATAATTCAAGCCAATACGGCTTGGCACTTTCCATGATGAATAGCACAGGCTCAAAGTTGTGGTGTCGCATCTTTCTTCAAGGAGCAAACAATTATTGCTCTGTACTCTAGGGTTGGGTAGCACAATCTTTGCAGCATCAAGTTTACTTAAGGCTTAGGATTCCTCTATGGGGAACTCTGAATGAGTGTTGTGAGATCATTGCCACTGAAATGGAGCAGATGATGGGGCAGCAAAGACAGAAAGGAAAAAAAAAACAATACCAAAATAACCTGTAAGCCTATGAATAAACATATACTTTTGGGAAAAAAATCTTACAGGCACATGAACTCAGCACCACTGGATTAGGTACATGAACTGAGCACCACTAAAATTGCTCAAGCATGCAACCCCTATCCAAAAAAAAAGACGTGTTCAAGGAGATGTGGTGGGTTTTTGATTTCTTGGTGGCAGTGGAGAAAGTGTCGGTGCTGGCCCGGTTCTTGGATCCAGAGACGATCCGCAACAACCAGGTGATCCTGACCTCGCTGGCCCACTGCTTCTGCCACATGGTGGGCTCTGTGGAGGACATCAACTCCGCCGTCGCTCAGCGCACCATCATGTTCCTCGACACCATCCGCCCTGGGGGGCTCAAGGTCAGCCACAGAGCTTGTTTGTTATATAAGTTATTGTACTGCACAGTTTAACGAATGGTTTCATTCCAAACAGTGATTGTGTTGTGTGTGTTTAAATGAAATGTGAGAAAACGTTGCATCAAGTTTTACCTTATGCTGTCAGGTTGCTCCAAAGCGGAAGTTAGCATGCACACACAAGTGACTCTGTGTGTGTGTGTGTGTGTGTGTGTGTGTGAGTGTGTGTGTGTGTGTATAGAGAGAGAGGAGAGAGAGAAAGAGAATAATAAATCCAGATGCTGATGTCTTCATTTTTTAAAAGAAGGGAAAGATGACAACATCCGGGCTTGATTTATTATTTATTCTGTCATAGCGTATCATGCATCATTCAGTGAACCCTGCAGGTTTGTGACGCAATTTCCAGTTTTCATGAAGGTTTATGAAGCAATGTCCAGTTTTCATGAAGGGTTATGAAGCGATTTCCAGTTTTCATGAAGGTTTATGAAGTGATGTCCAGTTTTCATGAAGGTTTATGAAGCGATGTCCAGTTTTCATGAAGGTTTATGAAGCAATGTCCAGTTTTTCAGTCATGGGATTTACCGTCAAGAATTAAATATATATAATTTATATGTATGTAATTTTATTTCAATCTATTTTATGACACAAAAAACCAGTGATGAGTGCCTAATGGCAGCTGTCATTAGGCTTTAACCAGGTAGACAGCCTTTGGTGCAAATGACTCTGTATAGGGCTTAGAGCTTGGTCTCAAACTGAAGATAGGCGCTATTTAAGTATCAATAATGATAATGCTAATGAAAATGATAAATGTAATGACAATGATGATAATGTGTGTGTGTGTAGTAGTAGTCTTTAATTTGATGTATTTATTTATGTATTAATTTATTAATCATAATGTGTGTGTAGTAGTAGTAGTCTTCAAATGAATGTTTTTTCACTGTGTGTGTGTTTGTGTGTGTGTGTGTGTGTGTGTGTGTGTGTGTGAGACAGTGCCTGATCCAGTGCCTGGAGTTCCAGTTCGACACGGTCATACAGGACCGCTGTCTGATCCTGCACCGCATTCAGCTGCTGTCCTTTGTGCTGACCAAGGTTCGAATCCTCAGCTGGGAGTTCTTCCTGAACCGCTTTGACACGCTGTCCATCGAGGCCCAGGTGGACCTAGAGAGTACTGGAGACATCACTTATCCCACAGGTAAACGTTGTGTTGTGTGTGTTGTGTTGTGTTGTGTTGTATCGCATTGTGTTGTATCGTATTGTGTTGTTTTGTTGTGTTGTGTCATATTGCATGGTGTTGTGTTGTATTGTATTGTGTTGTATTGTGTTGTATTATGTCATGTTGTGTTGTGCTATATTGCATTGTGTTGTATTGTGTTGTGTTGTATTATATTGTGTTGTATTGTACACTGTACTGTACTGTACTGTATTGTATTGTACTGAACTGTATTGTATTGTATTGTTCTGAGATGTATTGCATTTTGTGATATCTCTTTTGTTGTCACAACAGATTTCGGTGTGTGAAATTCAGGTTGGTATTCCTTTGGGTTTCTTTGTGAGTTGCTACTCTTTCATTCTCTGATTTCCTACAGGGTGTGTGGTTGGGGGAGGAGGGGGGTGGGGGGTGGGGTTCTGGCTGTTTTTGCCCCTTCATTTAGGCATACATTCTCCATTTTCAGGACCATGATAAATATGTATTTCCACAACCCACGGAACACAGATGTAGATTGCACAGTATCCTCTTCATGCTTGTACTCATGAAGGGGTTGATGGCACTAGCGGGTCTGCACACAGGTTTACCGGGGAGATTAAAAAAGCAGCAACACACTTTTAACCCACCAGGTTCTGCTTGATCCACTCCATGAATTCATAGAATTGAGTCCAAGTCTTGAACTGAGTCAGGTTTTGAACCAGCATGCCCTTCTAAACACCCCATGTTTCAGCATGGTGTTGTGTCCCTGGTAAAGGCATTTTACTCCGATTTTTTATATATTTTTTTTTATCCACCCATGTGTAAATGGGTACCTGACTTTGATTGGGGAAGGTTAAACCAGTGGAAGGAGAGGATTGGGCCCCACCTTTCTGTGCTGAGCCCTAGACACAGTGGATATGAAATCACTGCCCTGGTGGCTGTTAAAGGCTGTGGGAGCTTTAACCTTTCTAATGCATGTACCCCACCTGGTTCTGTTTAGATACACACCATGGTGTCCTAGTCTTCAACTGAGTCAAGTTTTGAACCACCCTTGCCCTTCTAAAAGGATGTTTTCCAGCTGATCATGATTCCCCCCCACACCCCTCCCCCTTTGTAATAAAAGTAACTTTTACAGCTAATGATGTGTCTGTCTGCCACCAGACCTGACCAGCAGTGACCGACACAGTGACCATTTCCTGAAGAAGCTGAACCGTGCTCGCCTGGCGTTGGCGCGCACCGACAGCATTCGCTCCGTCAGTCAGAGCCTGAAGGGGAAGCCACCCTATCGCCGGGCCGTGTCGGTGCCCCTCCACCTCATCACCAAGGGCGTGTCACTCCCTAAAGGTACGTTTTGAGTTGTTCAGCTTTTGTTGCAGTGGTTTTGTTTTCAGTGATTGTAATGGTTGTGTGATTGTAACGGTTGTTTCTCTCATTCCTGATCTGAGTTGATGTGATATGTTGGGCCTGTGTCTAGCAGGCTGATGAAGCGGCATTTTTTAAATAGAGGCTTTGTTAATAGAGAAGTATTTGCTGCATACAGAAACTAAAGCATTTGTGTTTTGACAGCAGGCTGCTTATTAAATCTGCCTGCATGGTAGGTTTTGAACACACATCCTGAAACTAATGAGGAAATAACGAAGACTGCTGAACTGTTGACAAAAATAGAAATGCAGAACACATTTGAAAGCACAATACATGGGAACTGAATACTGTGTGTGCTTTAAGTGATGAACCTTTTGGTACTCATATAACCCAAAGAACACACTGTGTTTAGTTTGAACTGCGGTTTTTATTAATGATCTGCATTTCTTGATAGTAATGCGTGCTGTCTTACACAGTACATGCGTAGTTTTGTGAGTTTATGTGTTGCGTTAGCAGTTTGTTCCTGAGTTTTGTTGCATATTTGTTTACGTGTCATGTTGCAAGTATGTTTGTGTGTTGTTTCACAGCCTGTAGTGCTGAGTGTCAGGAATGTGATGTGTCGGTCAGTACATGGTCATTGTCCTGACAGTTTGTTTTTTTTCTCAAGGTCTGACAAAGGGCGTTGGGTTACGCTGCTGGTTAGGCATCTGGTTGGCAGATGTGGTGTAGTGTATATGGATTTGTCCGAATGCAGTGACGCCTCCTTGAGCTACTGAAACTGAAACTGAAACTGTCCTGAGCTGATCAGTATGGTTGATGCCATGTTTGCCCTTTGTGGGAGGATGTGTCTGACACAGTCACTGTGGCTGTCCAAGTCAGAAAGAAGGCAAAGACTGTGATGAGGATACCATTATTTCTATGGTTGTTGTTTATATATTGCACTTGTTACTTTATGACTTACTATAGATAGAGTTATGAATATTGATAACATTGTTATGGATACACTGCTTAATTTCAGAGGTCATCAATCATTAAGATGTTCCAGCATTAATTCTAATACTAGAAAATTAATGTTTTCTCAGAGACAGTGCTTACGATTAATGCTATACAAAATTGTATTATAGATGAAATTATCATTTTTGGGTAATATTTAAGCAAATATGAATCATGTTTGTACATGTTTTGGCACAGGTTCTGCTTGCAGTAATATAGAAACAAAAAAAAGGTGGAAATTCATTCAAGCAAGTAACAAAAATGACATAAAATTAATGAAGAAAAAAAGCATGAACTTGGTCAGTAAGGTATCGTATACCAAGCAAGACACTTTAGGGGTTTCCTTTCAGAGGATTAAAATAATGTTAACTCTTTTTCTCTTTTTTTTTTTTTTTTTGCTAAAAAGTTATCAGGGGCCATGATCATTTAGAAAGTAAGTACATATTCTCTTAGCAGTCTCAACTAGAACTGGATGACTCAGAAAGTAGAACAGAACAATTCACTGAAAACATTTTGCATGCTGGAGCGGTGTACAGCCAGTTGTTATTATGAAACCACTTCCTGTGGATTCACACGTCTTTATGCATGTCAAAATAAAGTTATAAAGTGGACTGCCCTACTTTTTTGTCATCCAGTTCTCTTCCACATTTTCAAGCGTGGCATTTTTCAGTAATGCAATGCCTTTTAGTTGTAGACAGATATGCAGATCTCTTCGATTGTCTTACTTTGTTATCTTCTGCTTCAGTTTGTTAAGTTAAAAAACAACAACATTATGAACTATTAGATTAGGTTGTATATATGTGGGTATGCACACCATTTGCACTGTTCTACTTTTCTGTCACCCATGTTTTGTGTTCTGAAACACACCTTCTGAGTTACTGGGATTGTTGGGAATGTTGACATGATTTTGCGCACCACTCTCTTCTCTTTGTTATTTGAAAACAGACTGCGCCTAATGGTTTTGTTGAAGGTTTTGATGACTGCTGAAAGTTTGCTTTTGCCCAGACAAAAGTCACAGCATTTTGGACCTTTTCCTGTGTTATTCTGTTCCCTGCATTCATTTCTTGACGAACAGATGCATTTCGACTTATATGTAACTATATAATATATTGACTAGATGAGAGTTGTGTAGTTAATATATTTAGCTTGTTATGTGCATGTTATTTCAGCAGACACATGTATCAGCATGTTTGCTGTAATGTTTGCTTATACACTGGCTTTTGATTGCTTACTGTTGTGTCAGTATAACTTAAGATATGGAAGATGCAATGAATGTGAATTGAAATGCTTGAAAAAGCAGTTATCAATTTTTCACAAATCTTTGATTATTATGTTATACAGTGTTGGTATTTGTGCTCACGATTTATGTTGTTTTTTGTATGTAATATAAGCGTACTTACAGAGACAGGAATACAAATGCTGCATGTTAAATTCAGTCATTCAGATCATAGACATTTGCTGAGTACATACTCTGATACTGTTAGAGAGAGAGAGAAGAGAGAAGAAAATCAAACAACCTTTTACAGTTGTTAGCTGTGCCTATGTGCCTATCTTTTCAAACACCAAGAAACAAGCAAACAAGAGAAAAAAGAATAATCTGAAGTGATTGTTACTTTCAGTCTGATCCCGGTTAGTTATCACATACTGACAAAGTACGCATATGTACATCCATTACATGCTGGGACAAGTTTCTGATGGAATAATAGTTGACTCACTTGTGTAAACAAAGTGAGTCTGTGTTATAACCTGGTGTTTGGTTGTTTGTCTGCGTGTGTGTATGTCTGTGTGTCCGTGGTAATTTTTACATTGCCATTTTCTCTGGAAATACTTTGTCTACCAATACCAAATTTGGCTTAAACATAGTTGGAAAAAAATCTTCACAGTCATAACAATGATAGGTTGAACGTCTCCCGAATTTAGCCGTATCTCTGAATTACTAATGGTTTATTTCATTGATGCTCAGTCTAGATTCCAAAAACACTGTTACCCCTTTGCAGCTGCCCGGATGCAGGCAGTGTGTGATAAGAGGACGCCACAACCTTGTTTTTCTTGTTCGCAGTTAAATGCAAAGAAATACGAATTCTGGACAGAACACATACTGTGACACAAAGTACATTATTAACGTTTTTACTGCATATGAATATTCTGAAAGTGGACACTAAATTAACTGGAATGAACATGAAAGAAAATTTGAATTGACCATTTCACTGAGTTCAGGTCAACCTTGTCTACACTGGTCTTTGCAGATCTTGACAAAATGTGTTGCAAAGCCTGACGCCATGGCAATGTCTCCTTTACCGCCAAATTGAAAGAATTTCTCCAATAATTATCAACTTGTTTACTGCATATGAATGTCTTAAAGTGGATACTGAAGTAACTAGAATGAACAGAAAAGAGAAATTGAATGGATGGTGTCATAGTTTCTCAGTGAGTGTAGAGGGCATGTTGAACATGGATCTCTGCAGATCTATAAAAAAAACGGACACATATTGCAGGTGTTTGCCTCAGACTTCATAAATGCCAAAGAGATACCAAAATAACATGATCTAAACAGCATTATCACTTCCATTACCATTGTTGATTTATTCCACTAAAATAACATGCTTGAATAATAATTTTTTAACATTGTTAAAGTCGCGCTAGCGCAATGGATAAAAACCACTCATTCTTGACTTGAACATTCATGATTCAGATCTATATGGAAGCCTTTTTTTTTTCTAACTTGAAGCTTCATATGCTTATAATAATTAATAGAGAACACATTTCAACAAACTAATTTTTATAAGTTTTATTATTATCATTATCTCTCTTTTTTTCTTTTTTTTTTTCCTTTAAATGTATATCCCAAGTGAGTCTTGAAGGCCTTGCCATTCTTGTTTTTCTCTCTGTGTGTATGTAGGTGTGTGTGTGTGTATTTCCTGTTATTTTGCCCTGGCTATGGTTAGTGTTTGCATTGCATCGTTAGTTGAATGTGTTTTTTGTTCTTCATTATTATGTAATAATTGAATTTCAAAAATTTGAAACATAAAAAACTCTCTTATCCTGTGTTTTTCGTTTTGCAGCAGATGCTTACTTTAGCTGTACTTTTACGAATCAAAAGGCAGCTTCTTGAAAATAGAGTGTGAAAACTTTAAAAAAAATTTTTTTTTACTCGAGCACTAGTTATAATTTGTTTGTTTAGATGCATCCACTGCATGAAGTTATTCTTAGTATTTTCTGCCTTTCCAGTCTCTTTTTCACCAGACTCAAAGTCCTTTAGCTCTTGAAAATCACTGCAATGTTTTCCATCAAATCAGCACTTAGTTTGAATGATTTTTTTGCTAAGTTGGACATGGCAGTCAATATTTATGACCAAGAGGGGTCCATTTCCTATTTTCTGCTTTCATGGATTTACAGCTACTGCCAAAATTATTTGAAGCTAGTGTCTATGCAGTGTATCACCCATTCTGACAATGTTTGCTTCAGCACTGCAACTTCCCGTTAAGGGAACTGATAAATTCTGACAGTCCATTTTGTATCCTTGCTGCTAAAGAAGAAACTCAAGTTGTGGTGGAAGTATATTCTCTTTTTTTTTTTTTTTTCAAAGCAAAAGCCACTGAAATCTAACTTTAGTTAAAAGATATTGCTTTGAGAATGCATATATGATTTATTTCAGTTCAGTGAAACTTGCAAGTAATAATCCACCTCATTGTCTTTTTTCTTTACCCTTGCTTTCAAATGAAAGTGTACCTGGAATGTTAAAAAAAAATCTTAGCATTCAGATGTTTTATTGATTTCCAAAATGTCCTATTGATTGAGCTAGGACGTGTGTCCTAAGCTTTTGAAATTTCAGATAAAACCCAGGAAAGAGTACTGAATTTTTTTTTATTTTTTATTTTTTTAAATTTTTATCCTAACTTTTGGTTTGAGATGGTGAGAGTGACTGCACAATGCTGTGCAAGAGATGGGTTTTTTTCTGTGCTACATTCAAACAGGGTCCCTTTTTATTTGTATTTTTCCTTTTTCCTTTTCTTTTTTTTTCTGAATGAAGCAAATATGTTGTGAGTGTGTGCTATGTTTCTGCACCTTTTTTTTCTGTTTTCTTTTGGTGTACCTTTTTTTTTCATGTGTGTATTTCTTGTCCGTCTGTCACTCTTTTTCTTTTCTTTAAAAAAAAAACTTTCTGTGTTTTTGTTTCTATTGATAACTCATTTTGTCTATTTTTGTTACTTTGATTTTGTTGGATGCATGCAGTTTACTTTGTATCTTGATTTCTGTCTCCTTTCAGATCTCCCAAGAAAATCATCTATGCCAAACCCCAGAAAACAATCTATGGCTTTTATTCATAGGTTTCTGTGTAAGTTGGTATCGGATGTTGTGTGGAGAAAATGATGAAGCACTGACACTCGTTCTTACCCCCAGCTGCCACTTGGTGTGAAGATTTCGCTGTCACTCCTGTTGTTGTCTAAACATGTTGACATTAATGGGTGTCTTTAACACAATACGCCATAGATCAATCGTGTCACACACTGCTCTTCTTTACCAAAGCACCCTGATCAGTTCTGAAGACCCCATAGTTTGTTTGATACCCAGCTCCATGTTTGATAATTATATGGACCAAGTCATTGATTGGTAAGTGGTCTCGGTCGGGGTATTTTATTTTCTCATTGTCTGTCTTGTGCACTTTGCTTATATGATGCAGTTTCATTTATGGTATAGATACAACCTGGCAAACATCCAACTATGAACAATAGAGGGTGAACACATGCACATGTAAACACACACCACAGGCACCCACATACCTGCTCCCCACCCCCACCCCAACACACATACCCATGCCCACACATTCAGTCCTTTACTCACTTAACACACATAGTGCCGTCATGGTTTTTTTCCCCCATTAATTTGAATGGTTCAATGAATAACATCCTTGGTTTTTGATGTGCAGTATTAAACAGTTGTTTACTTGACATTTGACCACCAACATCTTTCATAACACTTGACCCAAAGTTCCCCCTTTTCATGTCTCTGTTTTAATTTTTCATCTCTTTCCGCCCCATTCCTCAAACACACACACACACACACACACACACACACACACACAAAATTAAAAATAAAAAAAAAATAAAAAAGAGAGAGAGAGAGAAAAGTATGTTTCTAAACATCTTGTACTCTGTGTGTGTGTGTGTGTGTGTTTGTGTTCATGTGATGTATGTTCAGATGAGTGTGCCAAGGAGAGGAGGAATAGGAAAAGGGGAGAGATAATAATAATAATAATAATAATGATGTACAGGGTGCTCAGGGGGCTGTACATGAAAGAAAAATATTACATAAATCATTCATGACCACTCTTTCTCAACCCCCCCCCCCCCCCACACACCCGTCTGCCCGTCCACCCCACACACACACTATCCCTTTCCCACTCTTCATACATCCAAAGTGAGCGAAAAGCAGAAATAGACTCAGATGCACGGATATGATGAGAAAGGTTGTTCCATATGTGTGTGCGTGTGTGTGTGTGAAGTTAAACAGCTTGAAGAACATCTGAACTGTTCAAACATGGTAATTTACAGGCTTTTCACACACATTATCGTGAGATATTGTACTGCAGTTTTAGGATCTTCAAGCCACAACCTTTCTCTCAACACTTAGTGTACAAATGAACATGTATTGATTAAGAACCTTAAACTACACAAAACAATTCCAGACATTGGTGGAGATAGCTGAAAATTTAATTCCAGAGTTCGAAAATATGTTGCCTTTTAAGTTTTGCCTATTGATGTTTTGGACAAAGTTGCGTTTTTACCACAAAAAAGTCAGTACTTATTTCCCTTTAAAAAAAAAAAAAAAAAGAGAGAAAAAAAAAGTGGCCAGTCATGAGTTGTGTGTGTGTGTGTGTGTGTGTGTGTGTTGTTGTTGTTGTTGTTGTTGATGATGATTTGAAATTGCTAACTTTTACTCATCCCTTGTTATTATTTGTGTGTGATATATTTGTGTTGTGTGATTTTATGAATTTCTAGTTAGTCTTCTTCTTTGTTCTTCTGTATTATCTTAATTTTGTTCTTTATATATTGATTGATTTGTTTATTTCTTTCTTTAATTTTTTTTTCATATATGTTAGTTGTTAAAGTTTCTCCTATCTTCTTCTATGTCTTCTATGTGCTTGATGGTTTTGCAGTCATGAAATCATGTTTCTCTTTGTGCAAGCTGTTGATTAGTACATTGCCATAGCATTTAGAATATATGGCAAGTAGTCCACTTTCTTTGTGTCATGATTTTTTCACTTATTTGGGGCAGAAAAGAGTGAGACATGTATCTTGGTTGTTTACAATTTCTGAATTTTCGTTTATAGATGTAGATTTCTGACAAAAGTGTCAAAGATTCAGGATTATAGAAATGAGGAGTGACTGGCAAGTATAATGTGAGATTTTAACTTGCATGCAGATACACACATATGAGTGTGCATGTGTGTGTGTGTGAGTGTTTGTTTGTTTGTGTGTGTGTGTGTGTGTGTGTGTGTGATTTACAATAAAAACTAAAATTTTCAATGTTTGTTTTTAGTGTATATGCCAGATTTATATTTTGAACATATAAAGATGATAATCAGATTGGCACATGGACACAGAATGTGTGTGTGTGTGTGTGTGTGTGTGTGTGTGTGTGTGTGTGTGAATGAGTGTGTGTTTGTGTGTGTGTGTGTGTGTACATGTGCATGCATGCGTGTGTGTGTGTGTGTGTGTGCACGCGCGCATATGAAGTTAAACATCTTGAAGAACATCTGAACTGTTCAAACATGGTAATTTACAGGCTTTTACATAGCAAAATATTTAGACTTATGACACAAGTTTTTGTATATAGCTTATATGTCTTGTTCATATGACAGTTCCATTTCTGTATGTAAATTATCTATGATTAAATTTTTTTTGGCTTTTAAAGCGTTTAGAGGAATGCTGTTTTTCCCTCGTAATTCCACAGATCAAAATGGTTTTTTCTTACTTTTTCTGAAATGTTGTAGTTTATCTGCTTCCAGATGAAAACCAAATTAAAGAAACCTGTCAGTTAAGATAAATAACTACTTCAGTTAACAGAGCATGGTAGATTTGATTGAGATGAATAATGATTGCAGTCCTTTCGATCTAAGAAGACTACTGCTTTGTGATGAAAATTGATGTGTTTGTATTTGCTCGTTTGCTTGCTCATGAATTTTTTCCTTCTTTCCTTACTTATTTTTCTTTATATAAATTATCAAAATTGTTGTTATGTGTATTTAATTTAAACATGAATTATTGTTCATAAGCGAACTGTTCGTAAGTATCAGTGATTTCTTATTTGTAGAAGTTTTTTTCTTCTTTAAAATGCTTGAAACAGGCTTGACAGTTTTGTGCTAGGGTTCTTTGTCTTTTCCATGACTGATTTTATTTAAACTCTTGTGCAGAAAATGTTGTTATACTTGGGCACCAGAAGCCGATGCTTTCTGTATGCAAAGTTGTGAACAACAGTGGAATTGTTTGTCATCTGTTTCAGTCTGTCTTGTGGCATTGTGGTGATACACCGAAGCTCTGCCATGCATTTTGTGGTCATTTGAGGAGGCAAGTCATGCTCTAGAAAAGCAACATTCTTCATATGTATTTTTTTCAGTTGAGAAAGAAAAGTCGTGCCTCCGACAGTGGTCAGCGCCCCAGTTTAACCTGACTCGTCGCATGACCAGCAAGCTGAACCTGAGTTCCTTTGGACACAGCATGTTTCCAGGTGGGTTGATGTTCACTTTTGCAGTGTTTCCAGGTGGGTTGATGTACACTTTTGCAGTGTTTCCAGGTGGGTTGATGTTCACTTTTGCAGTGTTTCCAGGTGGGTTGATGTTCACTTTTGCAGTGTTTCCAGGTGGGTTGATGTTCACTTTTGCAGTGTTTCCAGGTGGGTTGATGTTCACTTTTGCAGTGTTTCCAGGTGGGTTGATGTACTTTTTTGCAATGTTTCCAGGTGAGTTGATGTTCACTTTTGCAGTGTTTCCAGGTGGGTTGATGTTCACTTTTGCAGTGTTTCCAGGTGGGTTGATGTTCACTTTTGCAGTGTTTCCAGGTGGGTTGATGTACACTTTTGCAATGTTTCCAGGTGGGTTGATGTTCACTTTTACAGTGTTTCCAGGTGAGTTGATGTTCACTTTTGCAGTGTTTCCAGGTGAGTTGATGTTTACTTTTACAGTGTTTCCAGGTGGGTTGATGTACTCTTTTGCTTATCACTGAGTGCATGGGTCAGCCAGTTGTTCCATCATCTTTTTGGTTTCCTGATTGTTTTTCACAGCTTTTTTTTTTCAGGAGGCCAGCTGCGGGAATTCACGGACGAAGAGAGCAACTTTGCGGCATTGCTGCAGAGAGCCATGGACCTGGAAGGTGTGGACAGAGATGTGGTGTACCAGCTGGTCGCCCTCCTCATGAAGGTAACTTGCATCCAGGAAACTGAATGGTTAAACGTATGTGAATGAACTCTGTGTTCGCACTCATGTGTACTTGATTGACCTTCTTGCATGTATCTCTCATAGTGCACTGCTGACAGGTTTGCTTTGCTTGTCATGAACCTGAAGCAGAGCCACAGAGGATAACTCAAGAAACAAAAGAAGTGAAGGAAGTTCAGACTGTCCCATTTTGCCCTTATTTCTTCTGGAAAACCAACAAAAATTTAAAGAAAATAGCACCAAAAAAATTTGTGGCCTTTCCAGAAGGAAAATCTCATGTTGTTGATTTCTTTAGTGGATCATAATGGCAGCTTAGATGAGTATGTGCCACCATTCTGCCGGAAAGAAATTTAGAAAGGCAGCGGAATGATTTGGCAAACAAACATGGCAACAAAGAGGATCCTGTGTTGTTGTTTTTCTTCTTTTTTTGTTTTTATACAGCAGTCGTACCATATAATGTTTGCTCTGACTATACTGAATTTAGAAAGACCAAAAAAACAACATTTAATTCATTGAAGAGAAAAAAGAGAGAGAGAGCAGTGATGAGGATGGATGCAGGTGTCAGTGCGAGTGTGACAAGATTAAAACTACTATGACTGTGAGCATATGTGACTTAATGTTACTGATAATTTTGGTTTGTTCCGGATTTTTGGAGGTTGCAGTACAGACAGATTATTTGGCAGGCTTGTCTGGAAGTCATCCCTAAATTCACAGTATCCTCTGCTTTTTTGTTGGCTAATGTACCGGTAGTTTCATGTCTTCTTCCATTTGGGCAAAGTATTTTGAAGTTTGGTTAACAGTCGCTTGACATTCGTGACAGCTTATTGCTTTTCCAAGTAGAGCTGAGGTTACTGACCTATTGGTTGATGCCCTTGAGGTGAAGTTGTTCAGATCTTGGGTATTGTTTGGTTGTCTTCTATACTTGCTATCTTGTAAGTGACTGGCACATGCTAAGGAATTTGTTAGTTACAGGTGTGCTAAAAAATCCAACATAGAATTGGATGCATTTTGGATTAACTTTGTGTATGTTTCAACACAGTTAAGATCTTTGAATTGCATTTCATTCTGCTGATAATTTATACCTTTGTGGACATAATATGTGCTTAGATATCTGCATGAATGTACTTTCAAGCACACACACATGCACATGCAATTACATATGTGCTGCACACACACACACACACACACACACACACACACACACACACACACACACACACAATATAGATAAGAATAAACTCCAGAGACTTGCGTTGTTCTTGATGATAAAGGTGAATGTGTTGATGTGATTGCAGTTCATGGTGAGAAGTGAGGAGCATGTTCAGGAAGGTGACGCCAAAGCCCAGGTGTGTTAGTTGTGTGTGTGTGTGTGTGTGAGAGAGAGAGAGAGAGAGAGAGAGAGTGTGTGTGTGTGTGTGTGTGTGTGCAGTTGTGCATGACTGTGTGACACAGAGTAGTTTAGTTTGCTCTCCAGAGACACAGCTTGGTACAGAATTGAGCAGTGAGGGAAGCAGGAATTGGCGTGTAGTTGGCTAAGTGAATGTCCTCAGTATTGGCTGTATTGGAAGTAGAAGAGAGTTGTGGGTGGTTATTTTAATGGAATTAATATAGCAGACATTGGTTTGATATTTTGCACAAATAAATTCAAACATTTTCTTCTTGCACACACTGCCCCTGCTCTCCCTCCCCTTTTATTTATACTTCTTCTTTGGCTATATAAAGTTAATTCAATAACATGGGTAAGATGGGGAACTGGGGTTGCCAAATGTTGAGAATGAAGAAAAATAGTAGCTATGCTTTTATTACTGGACATGATCAAACTCAGTAATGTTTTTCCTTCATTTTTTTTCTTCTCCAATTTTGTCAGTGATCAACAGTATTGCTTGAAGTTTTCATGAAAAGACACTGAGTTGTAGACTTTTTTTCTTCCTTTGCCTGTTTTACGGACATGGATGTTGTGTGTGTGTGTGTGTGTGTGTGTGTACAGAGCATTGTACTGCGTCACCTGAATGTGTTGCTGGGCTACAACCAGACAGAGAAGTCCTTCAGTGTCCCACCATTCAAACTGAGGTCAGTACAGAGTACAATGTCGAGGCTACTGTTATGTTCAGTGCAGTCTTAGATCGCACTGGCTCTTTGTGCTGCAGCCTTGGGGGCTAGTTGGCCTTTGGGGACCATCCCAATGCAGAGCCTCCTCTGCTGTTCTGGTGGTCAAAGTCAGACACGACTGACTGTCATACATGTGCTGTGAATGTCTGTTACCTTTTACACCGCGTTTTGTTGTTGTAATTGTTAGCACTTATGTCTTTTTATCCTGTTCACACAAGAGAAAAGGAGCACTCAGTTGAGTTGAATGAACAACTGAGGCACAGTTCATTAACAGAAAAAAGCCTGAAGTTGATTAAATGAACAAAAAATTGATAGTTTACAAGCATAAGTGTGGTTAAAAAAAAAAAATTAAAAAGCAAAACCAAACATACCAAGACAACTAACCTTGTGTGAATATAATCAGTGGGAAAGCAACCACACTAAATATTTTTTATCACACCAATATTTGTTAGTAAGGAAATACCTTTTTGTTTTTTAAAGTTAATATTACCTGTTAGAGTGATTTTGAATCTGTGTTAATGTGCCAGAATATGTTTGATCTCGAGTTCTTTACAATCTACATTTTTATGCTGAAAATACACACATTGTGTATGTTGTTGATTTGAAACTGGGAAGCATATTTGATATGGTATGTTCATCATTCTGTCCTTCAGATCATCAGCTGTCTTCAATGCTTTTCTGAGTGGTGTGCCATTTGTAAGTACTTTTTTTTTTCTCTAATTAAAAGTATGAGTATAGTTGGTTGTTCTTGAGAAGTTTGTGTCACTGTAGCATGGTGTACCATGTTTATGTACTTATCAGACAGGACACAGTGCATGAGCGTGTGTGTACGATTAACTTTGTTTTGGACTGTGATGAGATAAATGAAATTACCGTAAAGTTTGGTCTATAAGCCGCGACTTTTTACCTCTGCTTCAACCTCTGCGGATTATACAATGATGCGGCTTATTTGAGGATTTTAATGATCCCGGGAGTGTCAAGTTCTCGTCTATTCTTAGCTGCCCTTCAACTCACCAAAATCATGATTTCTGTCCATGAATTTTTGGATGAGCTTCACAATAGTGTGCTAACTGTTCACATTTTATAAATCAAATCCCCACACATTAAAGCCTTCACATCAGCATTCAGTTCTACTATGCTCAAGTGTACACCCTCATCATGCCGAAAACACGACGTAATGCCTATGATGCAGCCTTCAAATTGAAGATTATCGACCTAGCAGACGACAGTGCAAGTGGCAAACCAGCAGCGACCTCCACTTTGCGTTCATGTTCATGAAGTGAAAGTGAGGCTGAAGTCAGTGACAAGATGGTGGAGGGAGCTGTACTGGTTCTCTTCAACTCGGACACTGAAGACGAAGATTTCTGTGGATTCAGTGAGCAGGATGACGTTGAATAAATGTGACTATCCCTAAATTATGGATCTTATTTTCGTTGTGTTCATTTTTTTTTTTTTTTCTTTGTGTTGTTCCCACTTATGTTTATTTCATAACCTACAGTATTGACAGCTTTTCTGTAGTATCAGTATGTGTTCCAGTACCGGAAATAAGTGCGGCTTATAAGCCAGTGCGGCTTATGTATGTATGAAGTTAAATTGTTTCCTAGATTTAGTGGGTGCGGCTTATATACCAGTGCGCTCAATAGACCGAACTTTATGGTAATTCCTTTTACCCAGTTCCATGTTAATGTGTTAAATAAATAGTCTTGTGACTGAAGCTCGTTCTGTTTCGCTGTTACCCAGTTCCATGTTAATGTGTTAAGTAGATAGTGATGGATGTTCATTCCAACTCCTCTCTCTGGGCAGATAGGCAGCTTATTTTGTATATGACTTCATGTTTGCAAAGCCCTTAGGGCTTGGTCTCTAACCAAGGACAGGCACTGTATAAAGTACCCACATCAATCAATCAGTCAATCAATCTGTCATATCATTCGATCAGTGAATCAGGTTTTGGACAGAAACTTCAAGCAGGGCAACAGCTAATACCCAATACAAATCTGTTTGTTGTATCATTCAATCAGTGAATCAGGTGTTGGACAGAAACTTAAAGCTGGGCAACAGCTAGTACCCAATACTGATTAAGTCTGTCATATCATTCAGTCAGTGAATCAGGTGTTGGACCAAAAACTTCAAGCAGGGCAACAGCTAATACCCAATACAAATCAGTCTGTCATATCATTCAGTCAATGAATCAGGTGTTGGACCAAAAACTTTAAGCAGGGCAACAGCTAATACCCAATACAAATCAGTCTGTCATATCATTCAATCAATGAATCAGGTGTTGGACCAGAAACTTCAAGCAGGGCAACAGCTAATACCCAATACAAATCAATCTGTCATATCATTCAATCAATGAATCAGGTGTTGGACCGAAACTTCAAGCTGGGCAACAGCATCCTGCCCATCACGCTGCTGCTGCTGCAGTACTGTCCCTCCCCGCAGCGCTATGCCTCCGACTACCAGCCACCCAACTACACCCTCTGGTACCTGGAGCCGCACACCCGCCTCTCCTGGCTCCGCGCCCTCCTCGTCATCCTCTACAAGGTCAGACAGGGGCGGAGCTAACTGTTAATGCTGTATCAATCTGTCAGTCAGACGGGGTCTGAATAACTGTAAATGCTGTAACAATCTGTCACTCAATCAGACAGGAGCTGAGCTAACTGTAAATTCTGTAATTATCAGTCAGTCAGATGGGCTGAGCTAACTGTAAATGCTGAAACAATCTGTCAGTCAATCAGACAGGTGCTGAGCTAACTGCAAGTGTTGTAACAATTTGTCAATCAGATAAGTACTGAGCTAACTGCAAGTGTTGTAACAATTTGTCAATCAGACAGGTGCTGAGCTAACTGTAAGTGTTGTAACAATTTGTCAATCAGACAGGGATGGAACTAAATGTAAGTGTTGTGACAATCTGTCAATCAGATAGGTACTGAGCTAACTGTAAGCGTTCTAACAATCTGTTAATTAATCTGTTATATCAGTTCATTGGATTCAGCATCATTTAATTGATTCAGTTCAATGGATTCAACATCATTTGTTTAATTCAGTGCATTCAACTTCATTTCAATTCAGTGGAGTCAGCATCATTTGAATTGATTCAGTTCGGTGTATTCTGTGTGGTTAGATTAATTCAATTGAGTGGATTCAGCATCATTTGATTAACGCAATTCAGTAGATTCAATGTCATTTAAATAATTCAATGCAGTGGATTCAACGTAGTTCGATTACTTCAGTTCAGTGGAATCAACATCGCTTGATAAATTCAATTCAGTGGATTCTACATCAGTGAAAAATTTACTGCATGTCTACTGTGCTGAGGAAGGTGGCAGAATTGTTACCAACATCAGTGTCACTCTCTGGCAAAAGTTTGTAAAAGAACTCAAATATATATATGCATGCACTAAAGGCCTAAGTGCTTTGAGTTAGGCTGCTGGTAAAGCATTTCCCTAGTAGATGTGATGTACCATATGTGGATTTGTCTGAACTCAGTGGCGCCTCCTAGAAAAACTGAAACTGAAGCTTTGTAAAAATTTGCTGCATGTTTACTGTTATGACTGTGTGGTGTGCGGTATCTTGTGTTGTATCTTGTGTTGTGGCTGTGTTGCGATGTACAGTACCAGATCAGCACGTCCCCAGTGTCGGCCATCATCCAGACCCTGGTGCAGCTGGTGGTGAACACAGTGGAGGCTCAGCATCACCGCTGCAGGAAGACAGACGACGGCCTGCCTCTGCCTACCCCCACCGTGCATCGCAGCAAAGGTACGCTGTGTGTTGGTCCCTTTTCATGTGTACTCTGTGTGTGTTGTGTGTGTGTATGTGTGTGTGTGTGTGTGTGTGTGTGTTTATGTCCTTACATGTATGTGTGTTTGTGTGTGTATCTGTGTATGTGTGTGTGTGTGCGTGCGTGCATGTGTGTGTGTGTGTGTGTGAAAAGGTGAAAATTTTGTGGTGCTGCACTGTGGTGATGCTTTCTCCGCATGGAGAGCAGCCTGAATTTCACATGGAGAAATTGTTTGTGACGAAGAAAAAAGTAATACAGTCCGTGTCTGCATGCTTGTATCCAAGAGAGAGAGTGTGTGTGTGTGTGTGTTTGGCGTTAGGTTCATGTGAATGATATTTTGATGTTCACTGTGAGATTAAAGTAACTGTGTGCCATTCTACACATTGGAGTGAGAGTGGGGTGGGCAGAGACTTGGTCATAGACATCTTACTTGTGATTATGATTTTCATTTAAAAACAGTTTTCTTTCTATCATCTTTTATTCATGAGATGTGCCTTGTGCATTATTGTATTTTGATAAAAGGCACAAAGAAATATACTGTTGTCATTATTATTATTTTCAGATGCAAGGGTTTGTATAGTTTGTGTCTTAGCAGTGGCAGTTGTAGAATATGACAATTATTCATACTTTAAAAATGTGTACACTTTGGCCTTCTGTATGAGTGTTGCTCAAATTTTCTGACAAAGAGTGCAGGCATTTGTTTATCTCAGAATATAGAATGAAAGTAACCATCATCATCATCATACTATTCATCATAAAGATATAAGAGAGAAAAAAAAAAGTCCGAAAATCTGTGGCCTTTCATGTCCTGTTCTCATGGTGAGATTTCCCCTCCACTTCCATGCTGGTTGAGCCACAGTGACAGAATTGGTTAGGCATTGGACTTATGGTCCAGCGTTCACCAGTGATCATGGCTCCAGGCCCCATTTTGGCATGGTGCTGTGTCCTTGGGAAAGGCACTAAACTAAATTTTTTCACTCCTTCCCAAGTGTGAATGGGTACCTGACTTAGGCTTGGGAAGGTTAAAATGGCAGAAGGATAGGATTAGGACCCTCTCTTCCTATGCTGAGCCTGCAACACAGTTGATGTAATATCACTGCCCCCTGTGGTCATAAAGGGCTGTAGGATCCTGTAACCTTTCAACCTTTGCTGTGCGTCGTACAGCAAATATTGTTTAAACTTCAAGCACTTGTTTCTTCTATTTGTAGTTCCTTTCGGTAAAGTTATGTTTATTGTTGATGACTGAGGATGAATTGCTTATCAATATGTATTTGCTTGTATATGCGAATGGGCTTTTTTGTTCTTCTCTTTGTTCTCTTGACATCACTCTTGTTTGTATGATATGTGTAAAAGATGTATGTATGTAATGTTTCAATGGCCCCAGGGGGCACAGGAAATAAATTTTTTGCCTTGCCTTGCCTCACAGCGGACCTGAGCAAGATGTCAATCAGTGACCTGGAGAACATCCAGGAGACGGACACTCCCCCACAGAGTCCCTCCAGTTCCAAGCAGGAGGGGGAGGATACTGCCACCGTCCACGTCAGGTCCCCGCCCACTGCCAGTGCTGTTCACTACCTCAAGGTCTGTGGTTGGTTTCTGCACAGTGCTACCTCTGATTTACAGCTTAGTCTTTTTGTGAAAGACTGTGACCCTCAAACAAGGAGGCAATATTGCACTAGTTCTTTGTGCTGCAGGCTTGGGACTCAAACAGTTAGAAGGCAAGATTGCGCTGGCTGTTAGTGCTGTAGCCTTGGGCCTCAAACAGTTAGAAGGCAAGATTGCGCTGGGTGTTAGTGCTGTAGCCTTGGGCTTCTAACTAGGAGGCAAGATTGCAATGGCTGTTAGTGCTGTAGCCTTGGGCCTCAAACTAGGAGGCAAGATTGCAATGGCTGTTTGTGCTGTAGCCTTGGGCCTCAAACTAGGAGGCAAGATTGCACTGGCTGTTAGTGCTGCAGTCTTGGGCCTCAAACTGGGCTTGGGGGCAAGTTAGCTTTTGGGGCCATCCCCAACACGGATTGTCACTAAGCTGTCTTGGCGGAGAGAGTGGAGATGTGAGTTGGGCAAGACACTCTCAACTTTTAACAAATTCTAGCCCACATAGTTGGGATAGCAGTTGCCTTCTCTGCTGTTCTGATGGTCATAGTCAGAGACAACTTACTGTCAAACATATAGCTGATCATGTTATGTAACTGTTACTTGTCTGTCTGAGTGTGTATGTGTTCGTGCCTGAAATCTGATTGAATGACACAGGAAACGAATGATGAGCACCCAGTGGCAGGCATCATTCATCTCACAGGTAGGCAGCCTGTTGTGCAAATGACCCTGTGTTCGTAAAACGCTTAGAGCTTGGTCTCCAACTCACGACAGGTGCTATATAAGTATCCATATCAATCAATGAATTAATCAGCTGTGGTGTTTCTAACAAAAAGTTACACATACATACACATCAATGCGTCAAGCACATTATACACAAACAGAAAAACGCGAGTGACTGTGGTGACTACAGCCACAGACTACACAAGAGACAGAAGTGATGGATATATTTTGCTGTGTGGGACAGGGTCATGCTGATGGGGCAGAGAGCAGTGAAGGGATGATGTCCGATGCCGAATGCACCCCCACACTTCCAGGTGGCAAGAAAGATGGTGTGCGCCGCACGTCCAAAGGGAGACAACCTCGCCGGATCATTGAGTACTCTGAACCAGATTCTGCTGATGATGATCCTAGAGCTGCTCGAACGGACTCAAAGAAATCTGAGGTAGAGTGTTACTGCTAGGTATTCCCATGACGTGACCTGTCTGATGACTTTGTGCACTGTGTGTGTATTTTAAAAGTTAAACCTTTTTGGTTGAAAAGTGAATCTTTCTTCTACAATTGCCTTTTGGCTCTAGAAGTCTGTGTATACTGTTTTTTTCTCTCGTCATTTTAAAGGAGAAAAAATATTATCTTTTGTAAAACTGCAGTTCTTCCTGCTGGTACTGCTTTTAGATTTGAAGTATGAGGACCAGGGAGAGGTAGAGGAAGATACCATGAAGTGGATATTGACAGAAGGGAGCTCTCATAATGGTGTCTTTTTGTTTTGATTATGTATTGTGTTATGTTTTTACATGCAGAGGAAAGACAATTTTTTTCCACATTATTTATTGAAAATGAAAATTGGTCCATGGCTTGCAGTAACATGCTTATCATTGTGTGTTTCTTTTTTTAGATATGTGTTAAGTTATTATATGCAGTGAAAACACACACTTTTCCGTTTCTTGATGGACATTGAAAGTTGTACCTGAGCTGGCTGTCATGTGCGTGTCCCCTTCTGTGACAGAAGAAGGGCCCTGTGAGACTGCAGTCTCCGAAAGACGAGTCCTCCGCTTCTCAGCTCACCCAGGAAACCGTCATCTCTGAGCTGTCCCCGAAGTCCGCTGCTGTGGAGAGGAAGATGGCTCAGCAGCTGCAGGAATTCTCACAGTCGGCTGTGGAGACCACCACCACCACAGAGCAGAAGTCTCAGAAACTCTCTGAAGAGTCCCAGAAACTGTCTGAAGCTGGCAGCAGCCGTGGAGCCAGCAGCACAACAGAGGCTTCCAGTCACAGTGCCAGAGCCGATGGGACGACGTCGGATCTGAGCCGGGAGGCGGCATCGGAGGGGGAGAGCACTGAGGAGAGTGAGAAGACGCCGACGTCTGATGGGGAGTCTGATCGACATCACGGGGCGACAGACTCTGGCGGTGACGCCACTCAGGAGGAGAGTAAAGGTGAGGAGGTGTCTGAAGCTGCTCAGAGTGTCTGTGCATTTATGGAAGGTGTTTCTTATACCTTGTGTACTTTGCCATGTCAATATTTTGTACAGGAAATTCCAGGTTCGTTCATTTTTTGTGTAACTGCCACAGTGCTCTCTGTTTTTATCTTTGTGCCTCTATTCTCTCTCTCTCTCTCTCTCTCTCTCTCTCTCTCTCTCTCTATATATATATATATATATATATATATATATATATATGGGGGGGGGGATGAGGGGGGTGTTTTATGACACCATACAGCTTGCATGTCAGCTACAAGATCTGAAACAAACAAAAGAATCGTGGTGGGGAAAATACCAAGAACACTTCAAACTCCTCTTCGACACAGACATATCACCTTCTCTGAAGACATTGTTGGGAATGGACAGTGGGTAAAACTGATGCTGAGTTGTATAAAGTTGAAAATGGGATGGGGAGCTCAGAGTGGCAAGAGGCAATATACAACATTCAGCTGCAAAAAAAACTTACATGTATGAACTGCCTTTGATATGCAGGTTTCAAGGAAAATAAATCAGCTGACAGACATGTTGGAATTGCATCTGTATTCCATTACAGATACAATTCTTGTCGTATTCCAGATGAAGGCATTGCCTCCGAGAGTCGCTCCAGCATGATCCTGAAGCCGAACTACCGGCAGCGCAAAGAGCGCAAGACTGGTCTGACCACCATAGAGCTTCAGAAGCGATTCCCGGACCTGTACGAGGCAGCCACAAAGACCCAGGATGAAGGGGCTGCAGCGTCTTCTTCAGCTTCAAAAGCTGCTGGGTATGGACAGTGGGAGCGTTGTGTTGTTCAATCTGAAGTGAGCCTGATAACACAGTGACAGAGGTTTACTTAGAAGTCTGTGGCACTGGTGCGACTAAAGCACCCATTGCAGATTGTTTTATTTTACTAGATGTTTTATTTTGATATAAATGTTAATTTTACTGTGGTTATCTTTTTTATGCCATATTTATTCAACCTTAGTTGCATGTTTTGCAGCTTAGTATTTTTTGTATTGACTTCACCATTGTATTTGTTTAGAATGTTGCAAGTATTTTTGCAAAATCTGTGTTTGGATGCATGCGTATGGATGAGTGCGTGTGTTTTTGCATAGTGGAAAAGTGATGCTTTTTATGTATGTATGTGTGTGTATGTGTGTATGTATAAATACATGTATTTACAGTATAATCTTTTGTGAAGGACTATGACTGTCAACCTGGGTGGCAGGATTGCACTGGCTTGTAGTGCTGTAGTTTTGGGGGCTAGTTGGCCTGATGGGACCATCACCAACACCAAATGACTTAATTCCCTCTTGGCCTAGACAGTGGGGATGCCACTAGGACAAGACACTCTCCACTATAATCAAATTCTGGCCCAGATAATTGAGACAACATTTGCATCTACCACTGTCCTGATGGTCATAGTCAGAACTCAATGACTATACAGAGATAATAAAGTATTCTTGTATCTTGTACTTCACAAGTGACAGTCATTGAGATAATATTCATGCATCTTGTATTGTGTACATCACAAGTGACAGTTGTTGAGATAATATTCATGCATCTTGTATCGTGTACATCACAAGTGAGAGTTGTTGAGATAATATTCGTGCATCTTGTATCATGTACGTCACAAGTGAGAGTTGCAGAGATAATATTCGTGTCTCGCATTGTGTACATCCCAGGCGACAGTCGCAGAGATAATATTCATGTGTTTTGTATTGTATACATCACAAACGACAGTCATGGAGATAATATTCGTGCGTCTTGCATCATGCACATCCCAGGCGACGGTCACGACGTGCAGAGCTGCTGGCCAAGACCCAGTCCTCGTCAGGGGGCGGGGCAGGGGCGAAGAAGCTGGTCTCGAATCTGCGGTACGGGGAGAACGTGATGGTGGAGCGGTGCAGTGAGTGCAACCTGGTGATGGAGCAGTACGACGACGAGACTATCGGCCTGTGCATCACGGTGCTGGCCACCTTCATCCACCGTGAACCCACCCTGGCCACCCCCATGCTGCTCAACATGCTGCAGTGTGTGTCCAGGTACAGCCTGTGTCTTCTTCATTACACTCTGGTTCAGTTTCAGTCAGGGTGTTGCAGACCAAATCATTGTTTGATTTCACATACTTTTCCGTGACCCCCTGGTGCAGACTCTGGCAGGGGTCTGGATTCCTGTCCTGTCCAAACGACTGGTCCACTATGTGGAGAAATTGAAAGAAGTTGCGGCGAATAGCCCCCCATGGTAGCTACCTCCCTTGTGTTAGCGGAAGCAGTGTCCTCTTTTATGGCAGCCATCTTGGTTTTCCTGACCTGTCCTATTTTTGCGGCTAAGTTTTCTCAATTTTTCTACTTTTCTGTCCTTTCATTGACTCCTTGTCTTTGCATGTAACCATGTTTTCAAACAGGATACAAGACTGCGTCAATTGTTTGGGTGATCGGGCCAAAAATATGCCCAGATCGAACTTTATCGGCGCACAGGCAGTCCCCGGTTCAGTCAGGATGTTGTAAACCAAATCATTGATCTGCAGTGTGTGTCCACGTACCGTGACAAGGCAACAGCCTGTCTATTCGTTACGCTCAGGTTCAGTTTAAGTCAGTATGTTGCAGAACAGATCATTGATCTGCAGTGTTTGTCCAGGTTGCGGACCAGATCATTGATCTGCAGTGTTTGTCCAGGTTGCGTGACAAGGTAACAACCTGTGTCTTCTCCATTACGCTTTGGTTCAGTTTCAGTCGGGATGTTGTCGACCAAATTATTGATCTGCAGTGTGTCTTCAGGTACCATGATAAAGAAACAGCCGGTGTGTTTGTTACGCTCTGGATCAGTTTCAGTCAGAATGTTCTAGGCCAAATCATTGATCAAGGTGTGGTAGCAAGGCAGCAGCCTGTGTCTGCATTTTGCTCTGTTTCAGTTTCAGTCAGAATGTTGTAGACCAAATCATTGATCCAGGTATGGTGACAAGGCAGCAGCCTGTGACTGCATTTTGCTCTGTTTCAGTTTCAGTCAGGAAATCATTGATCTGCAGTGTCTGTCCAGGTACCGTGACGAGGCAACAGCCTGTGTCTTCTCTTTGCTCTGTTTCAGTTTCTTTCTCTCTGGACTGATCCATATACACGACACCATTATGTGCTGTTGTGTACCCTACAACACATGTTGTATATGCTGCACTCAAACTGCTGTTGTATACATTTTACCACATCTGCTGTTATATGCACTACATCATATCTGCTGTTATATACTCTACACCACATCTGTTGTTATACATACACTACACCACATCTGCTGTTATATATACAGTACGCCACATAATAATAATATTTTATTTTTATATAGCGCTATAATACAAGCATAAGCAAGCTCTAAGCGCTTTACAATCCAATACCTAAAGTGAAACAAGAAAGCATATAAAAAGTAGCAGAAACATAAAATAGAATCATTAATATTATAAAAACACAATGCATAAAACTCACAAATTAACATACTATCAATACTACAACTGTTACACTCCAACACTCACACTAACACACACGCACAGACACACACATGATTAAACGGCTGAGATGACAGCAATTTTCACTTAAAATACATACATGTAAAAAGGAACATAATTGTAATCTGCATGCCACAGATTTTGTAAAAATTGTAAAATAAAATATTGGGTAGAAAAGGTAAAAGGGGTAAAATCGGGTCATTCTCCCTTTTGAACCACACTACCACCACCCATCTACCCACCCCCAATCTCTCTGCTCTCCCATCACACACACTCACATTGCCATGGGCCTGGGACAACAGCACTATTTGAGTTATGACAGGTATTTATTAAGGAGATAAGTTTTAAGATTTAGATGAGTTGTTTGTCTGAGAGCAATAGGCAGAGAATTCCAAGTTGTTGGGCCGAAAACAGAAAATGACCTCTTTCCACAGGAGTTAAGGAAGTATCGGGGAACAGTTAGCTGGGAGGAACCAAGAGATCTCAATGTTCTGTTTGGCAAGTACGGGTTAATAAGCTCAGAAAGATATGAGGGTGTGGTATCACAATTCAGGCACTGAAAGCATAGGCAGGCAACTTTATATTCAATTCTGGCCTGACCAGGCAACCAATGAAGTGTCCGCAGGAGAGCAGTAGCGCTCTCTCTCATAGACTTTTTAGGTAAAAGAGTATTCTAATTCATCACAGCATTTGATGTATCAGTATCAGAGACAGATAATATGTATTTTTAGATTTACTTCTTTGTTAACACAGGACAGGATAATGTGATGTAGAATCTGTTAACAATGGTGTGCAGTCTGCTTGATGATATATGTATTTTTAATATACTTATTTTACACTGCATTTTCAGAATCGCTTCAAGCAACCAGTATTCCTGGCAAGCAGAGAGGTAGGTGTACGGATGTTTTGAATTGTTTAGTTTGTACTTCACACACCCACACACACGCACACACCACACCACACCACAATACAACACAACACAACACAACACAACACATTACAACATAACACAACACACTTAAAATATAGACAGCAGTTACAACGATGAAGTTGGTGAGATGAATAATGTTAATATCATCTTGCACGTACACACAACAGATAAACAGTGGTTATATCTTCATTTAAAAAAAAAGATAAAAAGATCATATCATCAGAGATATACACACAACATATAAACAGTGATCACACCATCATTCACATACACACAACAACAGATCAACAGTGATCATAATACCATAGACATACCACAATAACAGATATACAGTGATCATAACATCACACACACAACAACAGGTGAACAGTGATCATACCATCATACACATACACACAACAATGGATCAGTGAGATCATATCATCATACACATACACACAACAGATAAACGGCTGTCATAACATCATTCTCATACACACAACAACAGATAAACAGCTATCATAATATCAATCACAATCACACAACAACAGTTCAACAGTGATCATACCATCATACACATACACACAACAGATAAAAAGTGATCATACCATCATCCACATACTCACAACAGATAAACAGTGACTATACCATCATACACACAACGACAGATCAACAGTGACCATACCATCACACACATACCCACAACAACAGATAAACAGTGATACAGTGATCATACCTTCACACACATACACAGAACAGAACCAGAACAAGAAGTCGGCAACAGCAAAATGCGTGTTGTTGTTGTCGCAGCAACGTGATCATTCCTGGCAACAGCATCAGCATCGCCCGTCAGTTCCTGCGCTGTGTGCTGCACCAGATGGCCCCCAACAGCATCTTCCCCATGCTCTTCCAGAGCAACCTGGATGGTGAGGTTCCACTCATGGATTATCTCTGTACTGGTGTGTAAAGTACAGGGTCCGCAAAAAGTTAAGCACCACTTGGGAACTTGCAGTGTCTTCTTCTTTGGGGGCATGGTGGAGTGATGCTGAGTATTCAGCTAACTGCTGTGTGTGCTGTTAATGTGATGAGAACCACTCATAACCAGAGGTGCATTCTAGCTTGTGCATTTCTTTTTTTTTCTTTTTTTTTTTAATGTAAAACTGCAGCTGCTATTCAGTATGTCACATTTTTGCTGAAATGTCAATTTTCAAACACATTTTCAAGCTGTTCATGGTGCATGTATGCCTGAAACACTTGTTCGTGTGTTCAGTGCCAGAGGTTGACTTTATGCTGCCTGCTAAATTTAAATCATGTCTCAATTTTTTTTTAACATTTTATTAAAACATGCCCGCTTTTACAAGGTGGTCCTTAACTTTTTGTGAAGTCTGTATCATATTGTATTGCATTACTTTTTACCACAAAAGATTTTCTTCCGTTGAAATTTGGGATGCTCTCCCCTGTGGAGAGTGCCTGGCCACAGTGCCACATTACCCTGTTTGTTTTCTTTTCTGTCTGTATAAGTGTATCAAAGTGGATTTTTCCAGGAATATTTTCCCCGTACTTTGTGAAATGTTAACTGGATGGTATGTGATCTGACGGGCGCAATAGCCGAGTGGTTAAAGCGTTGGACTGTCAGTCTGAGGGTCCCGGGTTCGAATCACGGTGACGGTGCCTGGTGGGTAAAGGGTGGAGATTTTTACGATCTCCCAGGTCAACATATGTGCAGACCTGCTAGTGCCTGAACCCCCTTCGTGTGTATATGCAAGCAGAAGATCAAATACGCACGTTAAAGATCCTGTAATCCATGTCAGTGTTCGGTGGGTTATGGAAGCAAGAACATACCCAGAATGCACACCCCCAAAAACGGAGTATGGCTGCCTACATGGCGGGGTAAAAACGGTCATACACGTAAAAGCCCACTCGTGTGCATACGAGTGAACGCAGAAGAAGAAGAAGAAGAGGTATGTGATCTGGAATCTAAGTATGTCATGTTGTTTTTTTCATCTTGGGCGTGAAAACATTGTGGTGCTTGTGTCAACAGATCCCAACTTTTTCAAGACGATGGCGTCTGCACTGATGGACTTCAATGAACTGCCGTCCCATGCCCCTCTCCTTTACCTGCTGGAGGTAAGATGGTGCAGACACCCACAAAACACATTCTGTTCAGTGATATATTGATGTGTTGAATGTGACTGTCAGCAAATCGTGTCACCAGTTCACTTCGTTCTTCACCACCTTCTTCACCACCTTCTTCTCCACCTCTAAATTTCATCCTATTTCTTGCATATTTTCGCTGCTCTCTCTCTTTGTGTGTGTGTGTGTTGGGCGGGTAGGTGGGTGTGGGGTGCATGCGTGCATGCATGTTTTCCTCCGTCCTGCTACTCCATTCTTGTCGGGTTTTGGGGTTTTTTTTTTCTCCTTTTCTTTCAAGGCCTGGTCAATGTGTTGGGTTTATGCGAAGGTGAGGCATCTTTTTTTTATTCTTGTTTTGTGGATTTTTTGTTTGTTTTTTACAACAGCAGGTGTGGTGTAGCGTATATGGATCAGTCTGCAGGCTTTGACTCCTCCTTGAAAGTGAAACTGAACTGGGCCATTTGTCTTGTGGTTGTGAGTTCTTTTATGTGATAAGTCATGCAGCACATGGAACCTCCATTGTCATCTCACTTGAAATACTAGAACCCAAGCCACCACTCGAGATCAAGTGGAAAAAGAATTCTTGTCCTTGTATCACATGAACAACACAAGATCTTCTGTTTCTGCATTTCATGTTGGTCTTGCATATTTGTTAAGACCTTTGACAGATGGCAGTGTGTGTGGTCCTTGATCTGGAATAAATGCAGGTTCCACTATTCCGAAATGTATGCTGAAGATTATAAGGTGTGCAGTTCCGCTGCACGATGGATGGTTGGTTTACATGCGTACCTGTATGCGCAATAAGAAAAGGTGCATTTATTGGGACAGGTGGCATTGTCTTGGGTTAAATCACACAGATCTGCACCCTGAAGTTTGTCAGCATTCATTCTTCCTTTTCTTTCGAGTCCTCAGTCATGCCTTCATGGTCTTTTGTTGTTTTTTTTGTTTGTTTTTTTGGGGGGAGGGGGGGGGTTGTTGTTGTTAGTATTTGTTCTGCATAATTATAATTTTTTGGGTGTGGTTGTTATGAGGAGGCACTATGGCAGATTTTGTTAGGTGTATAATTTTGTGAGCCAGTCTTAACCAGTGGACTGGGTTCAAGGTCTGGTTCGTCATGTCTTCATGGTGTTGTGTCCTTTGGAAAGGCACTTTATTGTGATGATTCTGACTCCACTCCGGAATGGATGGGTGCCTGCTTTCCGTTGGGGAAGAAAGGAAGGGGAGAGGACTGGGCCCTGCATTCTTGTGTTGAGCCCTGGACAAAAGTGGGTATGAAATGTGCGCTTCAGTGGCCCTGAAAGGGTTTGGAACCTTTGACCTTTTTATCTTTTCGTTGTTCTTAGCACAATAGAGATAAGACGCATGTGTATGTGTGTATTTATATATGTGTAGATATATATACATGTGCGTTTATATACTTTTTTTTTCTGTACAACATGATGGTAGAGGAAAACAAGCGCAGTTAACAACTTAACAACTCTTCCAGGTTTGGGTTTTTTTTAGGGGGGTGGGGGGGTTCAAAATAACTTTGCAGAGATTAAAAAAGGATAGTTGAAATAGAAACCTTTCTGACACTGCAATGGGGGCCATTTGAATTCTCTGTGAGTGAGGGAGAGTGAGCCAGTTGTATGCCTTCAGTTTCATCCCCTGTGGACACGTCAGATATCCCAGCATTGGCGTTGATATCTATCTATCTATCTTTCTGTCTATCTATCTATATCTATGTATCTGTATATCTCTCTCTCTATATATCTATATATATGCATATATATCTATATCTTTATCTTTATGTGAGCGCGCTGGTTCGAATCACGGCTCAGCCGCCAATATTTTCTCCCCCTCCACTAGACCTTGAGTGGTGGTCTGGACGCTAGTCATTCGGATGAGACGATAAACCGAGGTCCGGTGTGCAGCATGCACTTAGCGCACATAAAAGAACCTATGGCAGCAAAAGTGTTGTTCCTGGCAAAATTCTGTAGAAAAATCCACTTCGATAGGAAAAACAGATAAAACTGCACGCAGGAAAAAATGCAAAAAAATGGGTGGCGCTGTAGTGTAGCGACATGCTCTCCCTGGGGAGAGCAGCCTGAATTTCACACAGATAAATCTGTTGTGATAAAAAGAAATACAATACAATACAATACAATAAACAATACAATACAATATTTGTATTATATTAATGTTATTGTCATTTTTACCAATTATCACAAGTCCCCGGAATGTGTGATGCTCCCCAGGGTCTGAACGAGCGGAAGAACCTGTCCCCAGACACGATTCTGACGACGCTGTCCAACCTGTCAACGTACCTGAGCTGTGTGTCCCTGGAGAGCTCGGTGCCCATGTGGACCAACATCCTGACCCAGTTCGACATCTTCTTCCGTCGCCTGCCCACCGTCCTCCCCAACCCCTGCAACATGGAGCCCGTCCTCACCATCATCACCACCCTCCTCAAGGTCTACGTCATCACCAACGTCAGGGTATGTTACGGAAGGGGGGGTTGGGGGTGGGGTGGAGGATTGGGGGGGAGGGAGAGCTGGGGAGGGGTTGTTGATGTTGGGGGTGAGTGAGTGTGGGTATTGTGTGTGTGTGTGTGTGTGTGTGTGTGAAGTAGTAGTAGTAGTCATCCTCAATTTAAAGTCTTTTCACCAAAGGTGGGGAGTTGGAGCTGGAAAGGGTGGTTAAAGAACAGATTGTGTGTGTGTGTTAGTATGTGTGCATGTTTGTGTGTGTATGTGTGTTTGTGGGTCCACCTGCTTTTGATCATTTGTAGAGTCCTGAATCTTTATAGCTTTGATTCATTTTAGAGAGCCACTTTATAGAATTGTCTCACTGTCATTGTGATTTCTGCCCAGCAGGTCATGTTTTCACTACGGTTGGCTTGTTTATCAGCAGAATTGCATTAAAAAAGAATTGTGGACAGATTTTTTTCTGAAACTTTGAGGAAGAGTTGGCAATAGTCCAAGGACCAGTCAATTAAGTGTTGGTGGTGATTTTGGTCAGTGTCTGGATTTAAGGAATGTTTAAAGGATTCTTCTTAATTGGGAGGATAACACAAAAAATAATGATGGGGTATATCTTGAGACAAAAGATATGTATTTCCATGAATCTCTTTGATAAATAGTGATAAATAGAATTGTGCAACCAACAACCGTCTACCGAAAGATCTAGTCATCAGCCCCATCCACATGTAATATGCAGCTTCTGGTCAAACGTGTGTGTGTGTGTGCATGTGTGTGTGTGCAGTGCGTGCATGTGTGAGTATGCACAAGTTTTTATATTGATATACACTTGTATGTATCCTCATTTCTACTGTATCTGTGTTTGTGTATGATTTTCGATTCATGTTCGTATCTTGTTATGTACTATCCCTCCCCAATATTCCTTGTGACCCTGGTACACTTGGTAAGAAAGACATATTCTATTCTATTCTATTCTTTGGGATAATAGACCATGGAATAGGGATAAATTGAACAAATTTTAGTGTTGATCCTTATTGGACCAGGATCATGGTGTTTTTGAAAGAATATTTCTTTACTTGGAAAGAAGAGGATGAATGGGGTCTGAACCATAGCCATTGTTGTCCGAATGATAAAGTACTTGGGATGTCAACAGTTGTTGTAAGGCACTAAAATACCTGGTCAGGCAGGCATTGTACAAGAATACATTCCCAGGATAGGCGCTGTATAAGTATCCATATCATCATCATTGTTATTACTGATGCTTTAAAAGAGATATGCAACACACCCATTCTCTATTCAGGCATTGTACAAGAATGCGACGGGCACAATAGCTGAGTGGTTAAAGCATTGGACTTTCAATCTGAGGGTCCCAGGTTCGAATGTCACTGACGGCACCTGGTGGCTAAAGGGTGGAGATTTTTCTGATCTCCCAGGTCAACATATGTGCAGACCTGCTAGTGCCTGAACCCCATTCGTGTGTATATGCAAGCAGAAGATCAAATACGCATGTTAAAGATCCTGTAATCCATGTCAGCATTTGGTGGGTTATGGAAACAAGAACATACCCAGCATGCTTACCCCCGAAAGTGGAGTATGGCTGCATACATGGCAGGGTAAAAAACGGTCATACATAAAAAGCCCACTTGTGTACATGCAAGTGAACATGGGAGTTGCAGCCCACAAATGCAAAAGAAGAAGTACAAGAATACATTGTTATTACTGGCGGTCTAAAAAGAGAAAGCAGCTGACCTACTCTCTATGTCTCAATTCAGGCATTGTACAAGAATGCATTATTATTACTGGTGGTTTAAAAGAGAAAGCAGCTGACTTGTTCTCTATGTCTGTGTTCTTCCAGGGTATACTGGAGCCCTTTTCCAAGGTACTGAGCTTCACAATTCAGAACTGCACCCTGAAACTGCAGCAGTTGATTGACATCTGTTCTCTGTGCAACAGAGCTTTCACCAGGGTCAGTGGGGGAAACCTTCAAACATGTTGTTCAGCTGGTTGAGAGTGTATGAAAGTTATCTTTTCCATTTTGTCCATCTTAGTGTGTTTGTTTTTGTCTGTGTTTTTATCGTTAGTTTGTGCATGAGTAAGGGAAACCTTTGCACATGTTTCAGCTGGTTGAGAGTGTTGTGAAACTTATCTTTTCCTGTCTGTCATATTGTCTTTTTTGTTTGTTTGTGTATGAGCAAGGAAACCTTCATACATATTTATCAGCTGGTTTAGAGTGTTGTGAAACTGATCTTTTCCTGTCTGTCATATTGTCTTTTCTCTTTGTGTATGAACAATGAATCCTTCATACATATTTATCAACTGGTTGAGAGTGTGTGAAACTTCTCTTTTCCATTCTGTCTGTCTTACTGTCTTTTTATATGTTTGTTTGTTTGTTTGTGCATGAATAAGGAAACCTTCACACATGTTGTTCAGCTGGTTGAGAGTGTTGTGAATTCTATTTTTTCCTGTCTGTCGTGATGTCTTTTTTGTTTGTTTGTTTGTGATTGAACAAGGAGTGTTAGGGAAAATATGTCAGGTGCAAAATGGGTGGATTTTGATACTTGGACTGATGTGCTATAAAATGTGAATGCTTGTTGCGTTTGTGTGTGTGTATTTGTGTGTGTGTGTGTGTATGTGTGTGTGCGCTTGTATGCATGGTCTGGATGAGCACAGATGAGAGTTTCTGTTTGACTTTTATAAAACAAAGCACTGAGTGAACTCTTTAACACGTCTGAGTGAACCTGTCTTGACAGGAGAGAGACAAACTGATTCTGACCAGAACAGTCATCTATGAGCTGGTCAATGTTCTTCGCTTCAAGAGTGTTGTGCCTGACGATAACCTGCTGATGATGGTACAGGTAAGTTTTATGTTGTGTTGTGATCGTCTTGTTTGTGGATCATTATTGATTCACTATCTCTTTATAGTTATAAATTAGATATTTCGTTTTTGTTCATATTCTAAATAAATTGACAGTTATTTGTACAAACTTTTGGACAGGGACAGGAGTAAGTTATGTATGTTTTTTTTATGTATATGAAGAGAAGCAACAAAATGAACAGGCCAAACAAAGCCAATCCAGTACTAAAAATATAAACGAGACTGAACCCCAAACTATAAACCAGTCTAACCCTTAGTGGACCTATCCCAGTCTCAGCCGAGCCCCACCCTACTCAATGTATCCACCCAATTCTGACCAAAGCTCAGCCCAACAGCTGTAGACTCAGCCCAGTTTAACACAACCCAGACCACAAACTCCATCCCAATCAATCCCAAACCAGTGTAACCCAAATCCCATTCCACCATACCAGTTCCACATCAGTCAGTCATAACCCGTCCCAACTGCGGTCCAGCCTCGCCCCAAACCTCAGTCCACTTCTCCCAGTCTCAACCTGTTAGATAAATTATCCACAGAATAGATAAATTATCCACATTTTCAGATAGTATCAACATTTTTCGAGATGAATAATACCATGTAAAAAATGGCAAATGACATTTGACAGCCTTATTCTAAATGTGCCAAGGATGATAAAGGCAGGAGAGGCCGTAAGTTACTAAGCAGTCTGAAGAGCACACAGATAATATTCATATTGTGGAAATGAACAATTCCATAGATATGTTTGATCCATGATTAGGTAACTTTCGTTTATCAGTGCAGTTGATGTATCTGCTGTGTAATTTCCTCCTGTGGGGATGTCAAGATTCTTTCAATATAAATAGCATCCCTGCTTTCTGGAAGTTCTCTCCTTTTCTATTGCTCTCTTTGTTTCAGTGTTGTTTCCTTGCGTCACTGTCGTCTGCCTTTTCTTCCTTCTGAGTCCATCCCCCTTTCTTTTTTCCAGCAAGCCTAGACACTTTTTCTCTCTTTGCTGCAGTCTGTGATGTACCATTTGTGCTGTTTTGCTCTGGTGATTAAGTAGTGAAATTGTAAACACTGGGATGGGCACTAGCTGTCCATTTTGCAGTGTTATTCGCCTGCATAAGATTTTCTGTGTTTTTTATTTTGTGTTTTTTTGTGTGTGTGTGTGTTTTTTGTTTTTTTTGAGTGGCTTTGAATTATTTTCTATCCTTTTCATAAGGATTTTTGGTGATAAATTAAGTTAAAGGGTTGTTGCCTCCAGAACAGCCTCGTCTTATTTGGAACTTAATGGTTCAGATAATTTGTCATGAACTTTCTTGTTTAGATGGTGGTTTTTTTGTTATTTCTTTTTTTTTTTTTTATAACAGATTGGACAGAGTTCTGTGTTTAATGCAGTTGAATTTCTTATGTATTTGGACAGTTCTGATATAGCCCTGTGCAGTTGGCTGGATTATTAGTAGGCGTACTGTAATTTCCAGCCTATAAGGTGATACAGTGCATAAGTCACACACCTGGAATGAAAGGGAAACAACATTTTTTTAACATGTTTAAGACACACACATCTAATAAGACCACACCTGCCAATAATCCTGCAAAGTGAAAGTAATCCTGGAAAGTGAAAGTCCTCCATATTGTTTCATGCAGAATGGTTCTTTGACCCCAGATGTTGTTTTGAGTAGTGATATCATCTTCGGAAACTGGATCTGAATCTGACTTGTTTTCATTTGCTTGTTGACTCAGCTGTGTTACTCCATTAGTCTGCTCTGTTATCTGCATACAGCTGATAAGATGCAGGGGTCAGACTTGAGTTAAAAAAAAAAAAAAAAAAAAAGTGAAAAAAAAAGAAAACAAAAAGCGCCTTATAGGCAGGATATGACAGTAACAATGCTGTCTGTTTCAGTTTATGGTGCTGGATGCGGGAGGCACTCTGTGTCTGTCCAACTCGCTGTCGGAGGCCACGGCACTGTACCTGGCCCAGTCCCAGACTCTGATGAGCACGTGTGCTGCAGAGTGCATGCGCCAGCACCTCACAGACTGTATGGAGTTCATTGGGGACCTGCACACCCTCACCAAAGTGAAGGTATAGGTATACACCAGCTTTCTGCAAGGGAGGGAGTGTGGGGGTGGGATTTGTGTTTTAAGATAAGAAGTTTATTATCTCATAAAGAGAAATTACACCAGGTGTGGCAAAACAAACGTATACAACTACAGAACACAAAAATACTCAACATGACTTAAAAAGGACAAATACTGGACACAGAAATACTAAACATGACTTAAAGCAACATGAAACATGTAAGACATACATATACTTAAAAACATTGCATGTATTCTTTTTAAACACTTTGTAATCAATATAATAAATCCATTTGTAAAACAAGAACCCCACCATTGCATGTCATATTGCACACTCATCCAGCACACTGCCACACAGCCTCAGTCTGGTGATATATAAAAACATATTGTTTTGGAATCATTTCCCAGTGAGGTGTGTGTTCTGTTCTCCTCTTTATAGGTTGGTTCTTGAGACCAGTGGGATGTGACTCATAGTCTTGGTTTTTGTTATTTCTGGGTATTACATAAAAAAACAAAAGAGGCAAGGCCTTCAAGACTCATTTGTGATACACTTAAAAAAAAGTTTTGTGAATTGTTAAAATGTGTTCTGTATTTGTTATTACAAAGCTTCAGGTTGAAAGAAAAAGAAAAGAAGAAGCCCTGAGTGCAGATTCGAACCTGGCATGTTCGGGTGGGAAGAAATTGTCTTAGTCACTGCACTGTTGCGGATCTGTGAATGACATTCAAAAATTAACATTTAAGCATGCTTTTTTAAGGGCAATTAATCAATTGTGGTATTTGAAATCATAACACTGTTTAAATCACATTATTTTGGTGTATCTCAGGCATTTAAGAATTCTTTAAAGTCCGCGGTGAAGGAGACGTTGCTATCGCCACAATCCCACTGCAACATTTAGGCGTGTTATGTAGATCTAGATAGATGTACAAGTTTAGTTACACCTGCCAGGAAAGTATGACATGGTCGATTCAGTTTCTCTTTATGTTTATTCTAGTTAATTGAGCATCCACTTTAAAAGACTCATATGCAGTAAATATGTCGATGATGTAGTCTGTGTCACTGTATGTGTTCTGTCCAGAATTTGTATCTCTTTCCATTTAATTGTGAATAAGAAAAACGAGGTCATGCTGTCTTCTTATCAAGCATCGCCAACGCTTCTGCAACTGGGATGTGTAATGTGGTGTTTTTGGAATCCCTGAAATGGCCTCAGTGAAATAAACTGTTGGTGATACGGGAAACACAGCTTAATTCGGGAGACATACAAACTGTTATTGGTATAACTGGGAAGATTTTTTTTTCCTACTATTTTTTAGCCAAATTTGGTTCAGACGGACAGTGTATTTCCAGAGGAAAATGGCAATGTGAAAGTTTACCACGGACACACAGACATACACACACACACACACACACACACACACACACACACACAGACAACCAAACACCAGGTTATATCATAGACTCACTTTGTTTACACAAGTGAGTCAAAAAGGGTTTGTTGGGGAACCAAACATTTCTTTTTTTCATTTTCACTCCTTAATTTGTGCTGGTTGAAAAGACAATGAGATGGAGATGGCAGCTTGTGAGAATGACTGCAATACATCCTGCAGGAAGGAGATGGGCTTCTGTTTTTTGTCCTGTGTTCCACAGAACTGGAAAACAGAATACTGGCAGAGTTTGGAAATATAATCCTTTTTTATCTGGAACAACATTGAAGTGAAGGAAAATAATTCATAAATGTTGCTTTGATAAGAAAAAGATTAATGAATAAACAATATTAAAAAAAATTTTTAAACCAAAACAGACACAACAAAAACAGTATTTCTATTTGTTTCTGATATTTTTGACATGATGAGTGTTTCATTTGTCCCCTCACACAGTTTAACCACTGGACTGCTGCTGATGAATATGATGGTTAGTGAAGGGCTGAAAGTCCTTTCACTGAGATGAGACAGAGCTTACAGGTCAGGGTGTTGGTCACCATTCTTTATCTGGCCTTCTTCCTCTTGGGGTGGCATTTACTTTTGTCAAGCAAAATCAATGACACCATTGAAATGCACACAAAAAAGTAGTAACTGCATTTCAAAATGCATCCACACTGATCTCAGTTCACCAAGGCTCAGCAGTCAAGGGGTTAAAAGTGTGCACTGTCTGAGGAGAAAGGTGGCACAGTAGTTTGCAGTACAGCGTCCGTGAGGGTCTGGGTTCAGTCCCCTGTTTGAACCTTCTGCCTAACTGGGTGTCCAGTCATTCGGATGAGATGATAGACCGAGGTCATGTGTGCAGCACGCACTTGACGCACTGAAAAAGAACCTATGGCAACATGAGTATTGTCTGTTGGCAAAATTCTGTAGAAGAAATCCACCCTGATAGTTACATAGATATGGGTTATGCTGCTGGTCAGGCGTCTGTTTCGCAGGTGTTGTGTTGCATATATATAAGTCCGTACGCAGTGATGCCTCCTTGAGAAACTGAAACTGAAGCTGTGTGATGACAGAGCAACACCAAGGGGGGCAGCAGCTGCCTGAACGAAGACACGCTGGGCAGCCAGCTCAAGTCGGGCATCGCCCAGTACATCGCTCTGGAGATAGCGCGGGGCAGTGGCCGTGACCACAGGGCCATCACCCGTTACCTCCCCTGGCTCTACCACCCGCCTTCAGCCATGCAGCAAGGGTAGAATAGAATTGACTGGAATATGTCTTTCTTTATTACCTAGTGTACCAGGGATACAGGGAATATTGGAGGAGTGTGGGGGGGTGCAGTGGGTGGGAGGGCCACGGGGGGCAGGGTGGGAGGGGGTAGTACATAAAAGGTACTAACATTAATTGGAAATTGTATACAAACATAATGAATACCATAGGATTTTAGCCACATATGCATATATATATATATATAAATGTAAGTGCATGCGTGTGTGGATACACACACACACACACACACACATGGTCACTTGTCAACAATGACAAAATCTGTAAAAGAAAAGGGTGGGTTGGGGGTGCTGTGGGTGGTGATATGAGGAATACAGGAAGAGGGGAAGCATGTATTTACAAGTGTCAGTAAAAGGTATAACAGAAGCAGTTGGAATTTATGCCTTGGAATTGTTTGCCATGCAAGTTGTTACAAAAACAACAACAACAAAAACCGAAGAAACGAAAAATGTCATATGACAGCACAGTATGTCAGTTGATTTCACCCTAGTTGTTTGACTTACTCATCACCAGCTGCTAAAGGAATAAACAATAAGTGATGAATAAACAAAATAATTACAGTTATGATTATAGAAATACAGATGTATAAGCTGAATACCTTATAGCTCGAGGTAGAAAGACACATTTAGACATGCCTCTAACCATTCCTTATAACTTGTGCATGCTTTTGCAAGAGTTAATCGCACATATGCGCACTGTATGAATAAGAAATAAAGTCTTACAAATGAGAAAAATAAAACAGAAGAAGAAACAAACAAGTTAAACAAATACATATATAAACAAGTAAAAATGAATCACCCAAGGAAGCTAGTGTTTTTATCACAGTAGTTGTACAAGTAAAAAAGAATACTCATGGAGGCTAGTGTTTTTGTCTAAATAGCTGTATATTGTAAGTTAAAATGAAAACCCAAAGGAAGCGAATGTTTTTGTGTCTAAATAGTTATACAAGTAATAATGAATTTCCGAAGAAAGTAATGTTTTGGTCAAATTTGTATAAAACAAGTAAAATGAATACCCAAGGGAGCAAATGTTTTTGTTGAAATAGTTTATGTATAATACAAATAAAGATAAATACCCAAGGAAGCGAATGTCTAAGTAGTTGTATAATTACAAATAAAAATGAATACCCAAGGGAGCAGATGTTTTTGTTGAAATAGTTTATGTATAATACAGATAAAGATAAATACCCAAGGAAGCAAATGTTTTTGTGGAAATAGTTTATGTATGATACAAATAAAGATGAATACCCAAGGAAGCAACTGTTTTTGCCTAGTCGTATAATACACGTAAGCATGAATACCCAAGTAAGTGTTTTTGTCTATGTAGTTGTATGATACAAATAAAAATGATTTCCAAAAAGGAAAGAGTGTTTTTGCCAAAATAGTTGTATAATACAAGTAAAGTTAGATACCCCAGGAAGCCAGTGTTATTGTCTAAATACTTGTAAAATACAAGTGAAAATGAATACCCAAGGAAGCAAGGTTTTTTCCGGCAGGGGGAGGGGGGTGTCAAAGTAATTGTACAAAGAAAGAAACAAGCAATACTCAAACCACTGCATGTGTTCTTTCTTCTTCCCTTCAGTCCCAAGGAGTTCATCGACTGCATCGGCCACATCCGTCTGCTGTCGTGGCTGCTGATTGGCTCGCTGACACACACGGCAGTGACGGAGGGGGCGGCACAGATCAGCTGTTTGCCAGGTGCCACTAGAGGCCAGCAGCCACATCGCCGATCACGTCATGGTCATCATGACTGGCTTCGCTGAGCAGTCCAACGTCAGTCACATGCCACTTGCTTAGCTATCTGTCACTGTCACTGTTACTGTCAAACTCCTGTGGACTGTCTCAATTCTGTCTTACATGTACTGTTTGTTCTGTGGACTGTCTCAGTTGTGTCTCACATGTAGTTTGAGTTCTGTGGACTGTCTCAGTTGTGTCTCACATGTAGTTTGAGTTGTGGACTGTCTCAGTTCTGTCTCACATGTAGTTTGAGTTCTGTGGACTGTCTCAGTTGTGTCTCACATGTAGTTTGAGTTCTGTGGACTGTCTCAGTTGTGTCTCACATGTAGTTTGAGTTGTGGACTGTCTCAGTTGTGTCTCACATGTACTTTTTTCAGTTCTGTGGACTGTCTCAGTTCTGCCCCACATGTACTGTCTCAGCTCTGTGGACTGTCTCAGTTCTGCCCCACATGTACTGTCTCAGTTCTGTGGACTGTCTCAGTTCTGTCTCACATGTACTTTTTTCAGTTCTGTGGACTGTCTCAGTTCTGCCCCACATGTACTGTCTCAGCTCTGTGGACTGTCTCAGTTCTGCCCCACATGTACTGTCTCAGCTCTGTGGACTGTCTCAGTTCTGTCTCACATGTACTGTCTCAGTTCTGTGGACTGTCTCAGTTCTGTCCCACATGTACTGTTTCAGTTCTGTGGACTGTCTCAGTTCTGTCTCACATGTAGTTTCAGTTCTGTGGACTGTCTCAGTTCTGTCTCACATGTACTGTTTCAGTTCTGTGGACTGTCTCAGTTCTGTCTCACATGTACTGTCTCAGTTCTGTGGACTGTCTCAGTTCTGTCTCACATGTACTGTCTCAGTTCTGTGGACTGTCTCAAGTCTTGTGTACTATTTCAGTTTTGATGTATACAAGAGCGTGTGTGTGTGTGTGTGTGTGTGTGTGTGTGTATCTTTTTAGGTTTTTTTTTCTGATTCTCTTTCTCATCTCATCTTTTCGCCATTTCTTTGTTTTCTTTCTGTCAACTTTTCTTTCTGTCTGTGGATGAAATAGTGCCACAGAAGAATATGGTATATGGTTAGGTCACATTTTTGGTAATGTAAAAGACAAGAGTGCCTAGGACTGTTTGAAACACAAAAGATTTTACATCTTATTTTTATTGAATGTTAAAAAGACATTGTTAATCTGAACACAAAATGTCCTTTGGCGCTGTAAACACAACTTAAGTGTGGACATTTTTAGGTACCCTTTACAAATCAGTTTCACTCATTCATACCCAACTCTTGACAACTGACTGTGCAAGAATAATTGAAAGGTTGAAAAATAAAACTAGAGTGAAACAGTACCTGATCTCCAACAAGATATGTGTGTGTGGAGTGAAACAGTACACAATTTTCAACAAGATGTGTGTGTGTGTGTGTTTGCAGGCGTCTGTACTGCACATGTCCTCTCTGTTCCACGCCTTCATCTTGTGTCAGGTAGGTGACAGTGTTGTGTGGACGAGCTGTTTGTCTTCCCCCCCCCCCTCCCCCATCCCCCGTGGGGAATACAAGGGGCTTTTTCAGTGTAAACGGTATCTCCGCCTTTGTAAAATTTTTCCATGTGCACTTCCTAATTGTGTGTGTTACCACTTGCCCACTGTTCCACTGCTTTGTTATGGTTCACTTCCTTGTTGTCAACCTTCATGTACTTGTACAGGATGTATTACTCAGATATGCCAGCTGCTTCGATTTTGCCGTATTTTGTTATGCTCGATGGCAGTTTGTTCCGACATTACGCCAACATCAAAATTGTTCCCATGAGTTCATTTTCGACTACATAGCATGCTTTCCTGTCAAAACATTACTCAGACACTCTAGACCCTATCGATCACGAGGCCAGGACAGTCACTATTAACCTTGGTCTCACGTGATGATGGTCAGCTAATTGCGTGCGTGTTTACATTGAAACAGCATTGAGTGGACCAATCAGCTTAATCATTTGCCTGAACAAGAGAGACTAAGGCTGAATCAAGTTGCGTTTCGGTTAAATAGCATCTGTGCCTGGTGGATTAAGTTATGGATTCCCAATGTGGACATAAAGGAAAAATCACAAGAATGCATTAAGTCATTGACTGACACTTGCTACACTATGCCTCTCTCAGGTGACCTCCTGAGGAAGTATAAACAGAGCACCAATAAGATACTGGACAGTGGAAAACAGGCCTAATGTAACAATGACAAACAGCCTCTAGTAGCAGTTACACTTTGTTGCAGGTAGGCCCAAATGTTTGTATGCCATGTAGATAAAATGTACATTTGCTGATGTGGCTCAGAGTCTGAGTGTTCCAACAACATTCAAAATATTCCTTCCAAATTTCCTGATTACCATAAAGTTCAGTCTATAAGCCACGGCTTTTTCTCCCAGCTTCAGCCTCTGCATTTAATACAATGATGCAGCTTATTTGAGGATTTTAACGATCCCGGGAGTGTCACATTCCATTCTAAGCTTCCCTTAAAGTTCAACTCACCAAAATCATTTCTGTCCATGAATTTTTGGATGAGTTTCAGGTTAGTGTGCTAACTGTTCACGATTTAAAAATCAAATCCGCACACATTAAAGCCTTCAGATCAGCATTCAGGTCTACTCTTCTCAAGCGCACACACTCATCATGCCGGAAACGCGACGAAACGCCTATGATGCAGCCTTCAAATTGAAAGCGATCGACCTAGCAGACGACAGTGCAAGCGATGAACCAGCAGCGACCTCCATCTTACGTTCATGTTCATCAAGTGAAAGTGAGGCTGAAGTCAGTGACAAGATGGCGGAGAAAGCTGCGCTGGTTCTCTTCAACTCGGACACTGAAGACGAAGATTTCAGTGGATTCAGTGAGCAGGACGACGTTGAATAAATTTGACTATCCCTAAATTATGGATCTTATTTTCGTTGTGTTTATTCTCTGTGTGTGTGTGGCACTTGCAGTATTTCCGCTTGCTTTTCTTTGTGTTGTTTCTGCTTGTGTTTTATTCCATAACCTACAGTATTGACAGCTTTTCTGTAGTATCAGTATGTGTTCAGGTACCGGTAATAAGTGTGGCTTATAAGCCAGTGCGGCTTATGTGTGTATGAACTTCAATTTTTTTCAAAATTTAGTGGGTGCGGCTTATATACCAGTGTGCTCAGTAGACCGAACTTGACGGTATTCCTACATACATTTGACAGGGGTTGGCATCTCTGATATCTATATTCAGTTCTCATTTTATGATGGCTCACCACTTGGTCATGATGTCACTCCATTGGTGCCCTGTGTTCAGCTGTGGACGATGTACTGTGAGTCAGCGGCGGCCATGCACGTGCCCAGCAGTGAGCAGCACCAGGTGGACATGGCCATGATCATGGACTTCTGGGCACGCGTCACGCCCGGCATCTTGCAGCTCCTTTCTCACTCCAAAGTGGTCAGTGTAGATATATATGTGTGTGTGTGTTTGTGCGTGTGTGTGTGTGTGCGCGCGCACTGTCTGCCCAGGCCTCCCTCTCTTCCGCTCTCTGTTCCTGTGGGCGTCGGGTTTGGTGGTTGGGCTGTGTTCTTGTGGGTTGGAGTCTGTGTCTTTGGGTTGGTATCTGTTTGTATGGGTTGGGTGGTTGGGCTCTGTCCCTGTGGGTTGGGTGGTTGGGCTCTGTCCCTCTGTCAGTGTGGGTTGGGCTCTGTTCCTGTGGGTTGGGTGGTTGGGCTCTGTCCCTCTGTCAGTGTGGGTTGGGCTCTGTTCCTGTGGGTTGGGTGGTTGGGCTCTGTCCCTCTGTCAATGTGGGTTGGGCTCTGTTCCTGTGGGTAGAGTGGTTGGGCTCTGTCCCTGTGGGTTGGGCTCTGTTGCTCTGTGGGTAGGATGGTTGGGCTTTGTTCCTATGGGTAGAGTGGTTGGGCTCTGATTCAAGAGTTGGGCTCTGTTCCTGTGGGTTGGGTGGTTGGGCTGTGTGCCTGTGGGTTGGGGCTCTGTCCCTGTGGGTTGGGCTCTGTCCCTGTGGGTTGGGTTGGTGGGTTCTGTTCCTGTGGGTTGGGTGGTTGGGCTGTGGGTTGGGCTCTGTCCCTGTGGGTTGGGTTGGTGGGCTCTGTTCCTATGGTTTGGGTTGGTTGGGCTCTGTCCCTGTGGGTTGGGCTCTGTTCCTGTGGGTTGGCTTGGTTGGGCTCTGTCCCTGTGGGTTGGGTGGATGGGCAAAGTGGGGGTGAGGTGGGGAGGGGGTGGGGGGGAGTGTTGTGTGCTCAAGTGTGTGAGTGTTTTGTGTGTGTGTGTGTTTGTGTGTGTTTCAGATTCTTTTCCTTTTTGTTGTCTTAGTCTCTCCCAATGTTGTGTGTCTGTCCTTCATATGTCTCCTGTATGGGTGTGTCCTTTTGATGTCCCCCTTGGGGGTGGGGGTGTGTGTTGGTTCCCCCTGTAGGTGTGTGTGCGTGAGTGTGAATTTTAGTATGTAAATGTGAAATAGGTGTGTATTCATGTGTGTGTGTGTGTGTGTGTGTGTGTATGAAAGGGTGTGTATGTGTCCTTTTTGCCTTTTCCCCACTGCTCATTGCAAATAGTTTTGAATCTTTTCCGGTCCTCTCTGTGTTTCCTACTGTCTGCAGGATTTCCTCATTTTCTTTCCTTCATTGTTTTCTTTTAGACATCAGAAGAGAACCTTAGCTGGAAACTTACACCGGCAACTTGTGTTTTTCTTTCTTTTTTACTTCTTGTTTACATTATAGATGTTTTTTCTTGATACCTATTTCTTAGTTACTGTTCAGCTGTATTTTGTGCCGTTTCTTTTATCTTCCTTTTTTCTTCCTCACCTTTTTCAAAACACCTTGTAGAGTGTGGAGGATATAATAACAATATTTAAACATACAGTCACATCGTCAGTGCAGTGGTTTCATATGAAACAAGTGTGAAAAAATTGAAAAATTTTTTTTTTTTTTTAATAAAACTTCAGTGTTATGACATACATTCAGAGTATTAGGACATGTTAAATGTCCTTCACAAGTGTTTATTGATTTCTTTCAAATTAAGTTTTTCTAGACAAAAACTAAGTTTGACATTCCTATTAAACAGACATTTCTTTCTCTCTTACATTGATTCACTCCATAAGTGAATGTACAAATGATTTAGACTTCGAATGACATTTCAGCAAATGCAAGTCTACTATAACATTTCTGGGAAAAACAAACACGATCATAACTACTGTCAATTGAAATGTTCTTGATAAAGTTTAGCCAGTTTGTTCGTTTCGTTCTCCTTTGCTCCTTCTTTAAAAACTGTTATTCAGTATCAAAGGAATGTCAGGAAATTTTGTTTCAAAAATCATGACTGTGTTTACTCTGTTTAAAGACATGTTTTTATCCCCTTGCAACACTAAGTTTTTTGGTTGTTTTTTTTTGGGGGGGGTGGGGGGTGTGTGTGTTTTTTTGGTTCTCTTATTTTTGAGTCCAACGCCTCTCTTATTTTTTTAGGCTTGTATGAATTGACTTTCTAGCTTGTAATCTTAGACATGTTTTTATTACTGGTTGTAAATGCAGCACTTTTGTACACAGTGACAAATACGCTTGCTCTAACTTTTTTTTTTTCTTTTTGTCTCTGGTGCCTTCCCTCACCCTGTTTTCACACATGCCCACACACACACACACACACACACACACACACACACACACACACACCGTCCCTCACCCTGTTTTCACACACACACACACACACACACACACTGTCCCTCACCCAGTTTTCTCTCTCACACACACACACACACACACACACACACACACCTTCCCTCACCCTGTTTTCACACTCACACACACACAATGTGCATGCACATGCATGTGCATGCATACACACAGACACATACAAACACATGAACACACATGCAGACACAGATACACACAAACGTTTTGAAAAAAACAGAAACAAGCAAAGATGAACAGTACATGTCTGTGCCTACCTGTCTGTCTGTCTGTGTGTCAGTGACACAACTTTTTCCTCTGCCTGTTGTCACCCAGTATGCACTGGATTCAGCATGGTGATTTTTCTGTTTTTTTCAAATATTGAACACTAACCCCAGGACAAACCGACTCGAGAGGTTTGCTTGTGATCTGTGATGGTTCAAGCCTGTCTTTCTTGGTCTCTCAGTGTATAGATATCTATGCTTTTTTCTTTTTTTCTTTTTTTTTTTGTAGAGTGTGTTTGGCTTGTACGTTGCTGTTGGTAGAGAGTGCACAACGTTGCCATCTGTCACACAGTGGGCAAAAGTGAATGAAAGTGCGAGCGTACTCGTGGAGTGCAGGTTTTGGGGGCTCATAGTTTGTGGTGGCAAGTGTGGGTGTACTCACAGAGTGTGCAGGTTTTCGAGAATCGTGGATTGTGGTGGAGTCTGTGACACTGCGTTCAGTGGAAGTGTTCACTTAAGTTTTGACATGTGTGTCAGTGTTCACTTATGTTTTGAGTTTTGACAGGTGTGCCAGTAAGTCTGTCATCCTCATTGTGTGTGATATATAGAAGAGCATTGCTTATTGTTTTTTTTCTTCTTCACATTCTTGTGGAATGTCAGTGTGGTTGTCACATCATTTTCTCAACTAAAAGGGGGCAGGAAATCATGGCGAGCTAGTGCAAAAAAGGAAGAGAAATTGATAATAACAAAGTTGCAAAAATACTTTTTTAACACAGTTGTTGCAGTTGCAACTAGATTTTTTTCTTCTTCTCTGCTTTAGATTTGATAATTAACATACACACACACAAACACACGCATGAACAAACTCATGCATACTTTCACGCTTGTGCATGCTCAGGAGAAGTATGCCAGAACTAAACATTCAGGAATAGGAAATATTTGATAACAGTTTTTTTGTGTGCTGCTGTCTAGATCCACCCCTATGATAAAGCGCTGCCTTTGTTTACAGATATAGGTAGTGATAATTTTTGTTTGCTGAACTCTCTGCATGTGTGTGCTTGTGTGTGTGTCTGTGTGTGTGTGTGTGCATGTACACATGTGTGTGTATGAGTGAAAGAATTAAAGAGAGTGAGTGTGTGTGTGTGTGTGCATGCATGGATATGACTTTGAGTATGATACATCATGATTAGTTGTTCCCCCCCCCCCCCCCGGCTCCCCCCATCTCGCATTCCTTAGCCCCCCCCCTGCCCAACTCCTCCCTTAACCCCCATCCCCCCTCCCCCACATCCTCCTCAAACCAGGCCCCTCACTCCTCCCTTCTTGCAACCGCCACCCATCCCATCCCTCAGTGTCGAGTCTTGTCTCCATGTTGCTTGTTTAGGAAAATAAAAAAAAGAAAAGATTCAATTGAAGTTGTCCTTTGACCACTATTGTGCCCTTCACCATTTGCCCACTTCCCCACCTCCCTATCCAGTCCCCAGCCCTGCTTGGTCACTTATTTTCGTGTTCTCGACAGTTCTGTGTTGTGTCATGCGTAGCAGGTAGTAGACTGTTCTGTGAATGTTCTTTCAGGTGACTGACTGCATGGTATTCCTTCACTATTATAAAAAAAATAAAACAATATACATGCCCGATTACAGTTCTTTCATGCTCACATAGTCAGTTATAGATTATGCTTCTACACCATGGGATTCTGCTAGCTCTGATACTGGTACTCTCAACCCTCTGGGACAGATGTACAACCATGCTTTAGGAGTATATCTTTTATTAAATTCCTGTTAATAAACTCCACATTATCAAAAGTCTCTTGATACCCACCCTCTGAAGCAAACTTGTAAAGCTCAGGGCAACACAACTTCAGTTATAAATGATTTTCCTGGTAAACAACAAGAGACATTTAGATAACCTGCCAATGCCTCTTCCCAAGTTTAAAATTCTTAAAATCATTATAAAATAAACCCCATAACAAGCCGAACAATTTCAAACATGAGTCTTAAAAAGCATCTATTCAGAAAACTAGAAAAAATCATGATTCTTTCCAATGATCATCAAAAACAAAATTGATAAGAAAAATAAAATGAAATAAAATGAAAGAAACAGCATACATGATTCCATTCAGCCCAAGACAGGCAAGATTCATGAATATATCATATGTATAATCAATATATGCATCTCTTCGTGAGTATAATTATATCAAATGCATGTGCATGTCAGTCCCATAATCTCTTTTGTTTTTACATAATGCTGTTGGACGATTTGTAGTGTAATTATCTCCCACTCTCTCTTGAATGGGAAAACATTATGTGTTTTGTATTTTTTATTCATTTACCATTCAGAAAATATATACTTTTATTGTCTTTCTCAAAATACAAAGAGCACAGAATTTTTTGAAAATTTATTCCCATTTTTTTGTGAAAAAACCCTGGCAAATAGATTTCACTTAAATCTTATTTTCCTGGCAGCGAAAGGGTTAAAGTGCCTTTACCAAGGGCGCAACACCAGGTCGAAACAGGGGATTGAACCCTAACCACTGGATCACAAGTCCAGTACCTTACTTATTCTACTACGCCTCCGTAGGGCAAGAGCTGGATGTAAAAAGCATGTTATTGCCTAGTTTTTACCCTCATTATTATGGAGTTTGTCATGTCTTGTCTGACTAATAGTTCTATTCCCTGTGACTTGTTTTAGTAATTTGGTATTTTTTTAGTTTGCCTGTTTTAGAATTAGTTCCACCCACCACCCACTCATTCACCCCCAGTTCTAATTTTCTTTCCCAGGTGTTTTTTTTTTTTCAGGTTGTACAGGATCAGTATTTAGTTTTTGACTCAACTTTGTAAACAGAGTGAGTCTCTGTTATAACCTGGTGTTCAGTTGTCTGTGTGTCTGTGGTAAACTCTAACATTGCCATTTTCTCTGGAAATACCAAATTTGGCTTAAACATAGTACCAAAAAAATCTTCACATTCATACCAATAATAGGTTGTAAGTCTCCCGAATGAAGCTGTATTTCCAGATCATTAACGATTTATTTCTTTGAGATTCGAATTTTCGGATCGCTTCCTACTGAGTTTCTAGAAGGTAGGTTTTAGACAACATGACATTTTTTCTTTTTCACAAAATTAAGTGGAAAAAATACAAATTCTGGACAGAACACACACAGTGATACTAACTACACTATCGACATGTTTACATACACACACAAAAAACAAAAAAAAACAACAAAAAACAAACAAAAAACAGTACATGATTCAAACGGCGTTATTATGACCAATACAATCTACGTATATTTATCTCACGAAGAAGAAAACAACATTGCTTTAGATATCAAATTTAGTCAAATGACAGCAGTTGCGCCGCAGCAGTGGGGATTAATCTGCTTGCTTCAGAACTGAACATGCCTGGTTCAATCCCACTTTTTCTTTCAAGCTTATTTATATCATATTTAATACGGGCCACGTTTTAACAGTTTTTTAACCTTTTTTTTTCTCCTCATGTTTCCTTTACTGGATAACAAATGCGAAGCACAAGTGAGTCTTGAAGGCTTTGCCTCTCTGTTCTGTCCTATTATGGCACTGTGTTTCAGCTGGACTAAAAGCAAAAGAAGATAAGATTCCCCTTCCAGATTATCCACGCAGCAAAGTTCAACACAAAGGCATACTTTGCCAGTGATCATAAGAAGAGTCTGTTTGATTAGAATTGATTGATTATGCACTTCTTTAACAGATGTTTGTTTATATATTGATCTTTGGTGATCGATAAGTAACTGTTTTGCAGTAAGTTTCGTTTTTTGCCTCACCTAACTGAAAATACATTGATGAGAACATTATCACTGCCCTTTCACAAACTGTGCTTGCACATTTGAGTTATTTTAACACTTGCACCGGATACTTCTTGTTCAAGGCTTTTTACTGATGAAGAAGTTTATGTCTGTTTACAGTTTCAGTGCAAACCTTTGAAATTACTTGAAAAATCTGTTTAAGATTATTCTGAAATATTGAGGCATTATAGTGATGGCTGTGCCATACAGTGGATGATTGCTCTGAAGTCTAGAGTGGTAAAGCTGACTGATTGCTGTTGATTCGGCCGATACTCAGAGATGAGAGGGAGATGAAGGTATATTATTTAATATGAATATAATGATATTTCACCTGGCAGAAATACTTGAAGATATATTATTTAATGTGAAAGTAATATTTCAGCTGGCAGAAAAAGTTGAAGATATATTATTTAATGTGAAAATGATATTTCAGCTGGCAGAAAAAGTTGGAAGATGTATTATTTAATGTGAATGTAATAATATTTCAGCTGGCAGAAATGGATGAAGGTGTATTACTTGATATGAATGTGATCATTCTGATGATATTTGAGCTGGCAGAAATGGATGAAGGTGTATTATTTGATATGAATGTGATCATTCTGATGATATTTGAGCTGGCAGAAATGGATGAAGGTGTATTACTTGATATGAATGTGATCATTCTGATGATATTTGAGCTGGCAGAAATGGATGAAGGTGTATTATTTGATATGAATGTGATCACACTGGTGATATTTGAGCTGGCAGAAATGGATGAAGGTGTATTATTTGATATGAATGTGATCACACTGGTGATATTTGAGCTGGCAGAAATGGATGAAGGTGTATTATTTGATATGAATGTGATCACACTGGTGATATTTGAGCTGGCAGAAATGGATGAAGGTGTATTACTTGATATGAATGTGATGATATTGGAGCTGGCACAAATAGATGAAGGTATATGGCAGAAATAAATCAAGACATATTAAATATGAATGTAATGATATTTCAGGTGGCAGAAATAGATGACGGTATGTTATGTAATATGAATGTGATGACATTTCAGCTGGCAGAAATGGTGAACCTCCACTTCCTCAGCCTGATGGAAGCTCTGCAGGAGTGTAACTCCTCTGTGCTGGCCAAGGTAATGTGCTGTCTTCATGAAGTGTTTTGTGGTGTGTGTGTGCGCATGCATGCATGCGTGCGTGAGTGTTCTGTGTGTATATGTGTATGCAGTTATTCTGTGATGGCCAAGGTAGAAGTGTGTGTGTGTGTGTGTGCATGATTGTGTGTTTGAGTGTGTGTGTATGTTAGTGTTGTATCATGTGCTTCTGAGAGGGAACGAGAGAGAGTGAGAAAGAGAGAGAGAGCATTTAAATTTGGGACAGTGTGACAAGGATGAAGGTTGTACTTTCTGGCGTCAACAGGCCAGAGAGATACAGACATCTGCAATGTTGGTCAGGAAGTTTGAGCATAGCTCCCAAAGACATGTCCAAAAATATGATGGCACTCGACTGTGTAGTCCCAGTCTTCCCATTTGTACTGTGGACATTGCTGGCCACAGATTGAAAAATCTCACAATGATATATGTCTCTCCGAAACACGCATCCTCACAGTCATCAGTTTACAACGCTGCTTTGCCATGGACAAGTGGTAGGAACATTCCTCTTTGGGGTGGAATATGATTGTTAACTTTCTGTTCATGACACTAACCTTCCTGCCATGGGTGACTGGAAGGAAAATTCCTGCTTGTTTGATGTGGAATGTAATTATTAACTTTTGTTTCAGCTCTTTCCAATGTGGACTTCCATACTGTATTCCTATCATGCCCAGGTAAGAGGACTTGATATTACTGCTCAAAGACCATATTGTACGTCACAAAGCTGCTCTGTTACCAACATCTTTACATTCCTTGAAACAGAAATTTATAGACTGAAAGAAATTAAGCAAGAAGTATGATTAAATCAGTTGCACCATTAGTGCTATATTCTTAGATTTCTCCAATGAGTTCCTCAACAAACTGAAAGACAAGTCTTCCACAGGAACTTACTCACAGCTTACTCAGCTTTATCTAATTTACACTTTATTTTAATGCTTGCACATGTCAGAACAATGGATTTCTATACCTGTGTATGGGCAGTGAAACCAGACAGTAAAACCAGTCTTGATTATGAACATTTTGTATTGTGTTGTACTGTATTATTACTCTTTGAATCGTGCTGCTCTCCCCAGGGTGAGCTGCTCAGACAGTGCAGCGCCAGCCTCTGTCTTCTGCCTCCAAGTGTATACAAAGTGGATTTTTCTACAGAATTCTGCCAGGGAGAGCTCTTTTGTTGCCATGGGTTCTTTTTCATGCGCCAGGTGCATGCTGTGCGCAGGACCAAGGTTTATTGTCTCATCTGAATGAATAGCATACAGACAACCACTCAGTTTCTAGTGGATGGTTAAAAAATATTGCCAGGTATGGTATTTGATCCCATGTGTTTGGTTTCTCTGGCCTCCAAGACAGACTCGTTACCACTAATGAATTTCTGTACCTGTGTATATGAACAAATAAACCAGTCTCAAGTTTGAACATTTTGTGTGCGATCAGCAAGACGCGCGTTGTGACGTGTTTGATGGTTGGTGTGTGCAGTTGCCGGGCCACCTGCAGGTGAGGATGCAGGCGGTGCAGAACTGGGAGCCCCCCCACCCCACCAAGGACCACACCTCCTTCAACTCCTACATCCTCCTCACCTGGCTGAAGCGCATCCAGTTTAAGCTGGGCCAGATCGAGGTGCAGTCCTCTGCCGCCACGCAGATCTATGTCGTCTGAACAGGTGGAGATTGTTCTGTTGAGGGTTTTTTTTTTCTGTTGTTTCTTTTCTTCTTTTTTTTTTATTCTTTAAATATCAGCAATTAGTTCTAAAGCAAATTTCATTCATCTCCCTTACAACCTTAACTCTTTCACCACCATAGGCGACTTTAGTTGACCACACAGTGCACTGCCATGGGCAACTTCTGTCGACATCGACGGGTCGTGTTGATGAGACCGTTTTTCACATTGTAACAAACCTCGACTGCTGCAGCCAGTTTCCCACCAGTAGAATAATTACTAACCTTTGCACCCTGACCATGTTTAAAGTGCATGAGTGCATTGCATTGTTTTGACATAAACTGAAGCCTGTGACTGAGAGCATCGTATCTAGAATACTTGGCGCTGGGGAGTGTTTGTTTGTTTTTTTTTACACAGAAAATTGGTGGTGAAAGAGTTAATGAACTGTTAATGTTCACACCTCTGGAAAGGAATTGAAATCCGATGGAGTTTGTTTTCTTGTTGGGATTTGTTTGTGTTTTTTGGGGGCAAGGTTCAGTTTGTTTTTTAATGCAAGGAGTTTTTGGCTGTATGTCATCTGAACTGGAAAGTTTTTGAGCCACGTGTTGTTTGAGCAAGGGAGGTTTTTTAGCTGTGCTATCTGAACAAGGGTTTTTAAGCCATGTGTCATCTGAACAGGGAAGTTTTTGAGCAGTGTCTTGTCTGAACAGGGGAGCTTTTCAGCTGCGTGTCATTTGGATGGGGAAGTTTTTTTTTAGCCATGTGTTGTCTGAACAGGGAGATTTCAGCCATCTGTAGTCCGATCTTTTCAGCTATGTTCAGTCCGAACAGTTTTTGAGCCTTGTCATCTGAACAGGGAGTTTTTGAGCTGTGTGTTTTCTGAATAGGGAGTTTATGAGCCATGTGTTGTCTGAACAGGAGAGTTTTTGAGCTCTTGTTTCATCTGAACAGAGTTTTTGAGCCATGAGTCTTCTGTACAGGGGAGTCTTTGAATAGTGTGTTGTGTGAACAGGGAGTCTTTGAGAAGTTTGTTGTCTGAACAGGGAGTCTTTGAGAAGAGTGTTGAGAAGTGTGTTGTCTGAACAGGAAGTTGTTGAGAAGTGTGTTGAAAAGTGTGTTGTCTGAACAGGGAGTCTTCGAGAAGTGTGTTGTCTGAACAGGGAGTCTTTGAGAAATGTTTCTTCTGAACAGGGAGTCTTTGAAAAGTGTGTTGTCTGAACAGGGAGTCTTTGAGAAGAGTGTTGAGAAGTGTGTTGTCTGAACAGGAAGTTGTTGAGAAGTGTGTTGAAAAGTGTGTTGTCTGAACAGGGAGTCTTTGAGAAATGTTTCTTCTGAACAGGGAGTCTTTGAAAAGTGTGTTGTCTGAACAGGGAGTCTGAGAAGTATGTCCTCAGAACAGAGCTTTTAGAGACGACAAAAGGATTATTTTTTAGCAGTCTCTGAGCTGTGCCCTCTGAACTGGGAGTCTTTGAGCAGTGTGTTGTCTGAAGAGGGAGTTTGTGGGCAGCGTGTCATCGGAACAGTTTCTGAACCATGCATTGTCTGTTCAGGGGAGTTTTTGAACAGTGTGTTGTCTGAACTGGAGTTTTTTTCAGCAGTGTGTAGGGAGTCTATGAGCAGTGTGTTGTCTGAACAGGGAGTCTTTGGGCAGTGTGTTTGAAAAAAGTTTTTAAGCAGTGTTTTCTTAAGAGGGGATTTTTTTAGCAGTGTTTTGTCTGAATAGGGAGTCTTTGAGCAGTGTGTTGTCTGAACAGGGGAGTTTTTGAGCTGTGTTGTCTGAACAGGGGAGTTTTTAAGCTGTGTGTTGTCTGAACAAGGGAGTTTTTTTAGCTGTGTTGTCTGAACAGGGGATTTTTTGAGCAGTGTGTTGTCTGAATAGGGAGTCTTTGAGCAGTGTGTTTGAAAAAAGTTTTTAAGCAGTGTTTTCTGAAGAGAGGAGTTTTTGACCAGTGTGTTGTCTGAAGAGGGGAGTCTTTGAGCAGTGTGTTGTCTGAACAGGGAGTCTTTGAGCAGTGTGTTGTGTGTTGTCTGAGCAGGGGAGTTTTTTTTAGCTGTGTTGTCTGAACAGGGGAGTTTTTGAGCTGTGTGTTGTCTGAATAGGGAGTCTTTGAGCAGTGTGTTTGAAAAAAGTTTTTAAGCAGTGTTTTCTGAAGAGAGGAGTTTTTGACCAGTGTGTTGTCTGAAGAGGGGAGTTTTTGAGCTGTGTTGTCTGAACAGGGGAGTTTTTAAGCTGTGTGTTGTGTGTTGTCTGAATAAGGGAGTTTTTTTTAGCTGTGTTGTCTGAACAGGGGAGTTTATTTTTGCTGTGTCATCTGGACAGGGAGTTTTGAGCAGTGTGTTTGAACAGGGAGTATTTGAGCAGTGTGTCCACTGAACAGGAAGTTTTTGAGCCATTTATCCTAGGAGAGTTTGGTTGTTTTTTTTTAGCTGGGTGTCATCTTAGTTTTTGAGACATCTGTTGTCTAAAAAGGAGAGTTTTTGAATAGTGTCCGCGTCTGTCTGTGGTTAATCCAGGCGTTATGTTGAATGCTTAAACATGTACCAGTCTTTTAAGTATATATCTTATGTTTGTGTTGTGAGCCACACAATTACATGGTAATTTCTCTTGAGAGATTATCAAGATGACTTGTGTTCATGTCCCTTTTCATTTTGAAGTCTGTCTTTCTGATTAGGGTTTTTGCTTTGTCTTTGATCATTCTTTCCACATACCCCACCCCACCCCACAGAATCAGTACTGCTAGTTTCTTTTCTCAAATTTTATTATTAAAATGAATATTTATATAGTTAGAATTTTATATCTGAACTATAAGAAAATGGGCACTGGGAAGATGCATTTGAAATAAGAGAAACAAATGTAATTATTTAAAAAATGGAGATGTTTGAGGAGAAGATGCAGTAAAAGTGAAAACATAGAACAGATAATTTTCAGAGATGCAACGACTTTGACTGTAACAATATCAACGTAGAATATTGATTCCTGTCATTTCCTTCACCAGTTCATTCAGACATATGTTAAATTATCTGGTAATAAATATACTCCAGATGTTATTTTTCTTTCTTTTTATTATTAGTTTTATTCTTTTCTTTTCTTTGAATTGTTTAATTTCCCCGCTTTATATAATGACCATTTTCCCCCTTTCTCACCAAAGTAAGTTTTTCTACATAGTATATTAATTTGTTGAATGTACATTAAATTATTTTCCCTGTAATAAATGATAATGGTTTCCCTCTCCTCATTGCTTGTTCATCAATCATAAAACTAGACTGTAGTAGTTTATTGTATCAGTTGTTCTCAGTTTATTGTAGTATTCAAACATTCTTTTAACTTGGAGTGACAAAGTTATGTCTTGAACAAATACTTCAGTTGAAATTGTGCGTAGCAATATGGTACCGTTGCCGGTCAGTATACATGTTCATACTTAAGAACAGTACAATCTTTTCTATTATAAAATGCATTCTACTGTTGATAAATTCCATATTTTATTGTACAGGGAAAGATAAGAACAACTACAACAGCATAGTTATATAAGTGTTGTTTTCAGACTGTTGAAAGTGGAAGATGACAGACTGGCAGTCAGTTTAGTTGTGATCTCTGCTGTGATTTGGATCAGATCATGTGTCACACCAGAGCACAGACATCAAGCATGCAATTCATGGAATTATCAAGCCAAAATAATAGAAGTGCTATGAAGCAGGGGTAAAGTAGAAAAGGCAGTGGAGCACAGTCAATGTAGATCATTCACCAGCTTTTCAGAAGGTAATATCAAAACAACGTTCTCACAGCATGTACAGCAGTGTGGTCAGTGAAGTTGTTTCATGCCATGATGACTTCTCTTGGTAAATGTAAATAAATGTTCAAGTGTTGTGTTATCATTAGTTAAGTTCAGCGTTAGAACTGATGTAATCTTATATTTGCTTGGTCTGTGTGTGTGTGTAATCTTTTCATCCTTGGTCTGTGTGTGTGTGTAATCTTTTCATCCTTGGTCTGTGCCCCATCCAGGTACTCACTTCTACTCTTCTAAGTGATAACTGTGTAAGGTAACCAAGTATGGTCAGCTGCCAAATAAGAAACAAGACAGTATTTTGCCAGACAGGGATTGTGTGCAGTACTAAGTGCAATACTTTAAGGCATTATTCCTAGGGCCAAGATCAAGTAATTCTGTTGTGGTTTTTTGTTGTTGTTTTCAACAATTAAGCTGCTGTCTATTTGTTTGAGCAAAAAGAACTGTTCATCTCATTGCAGTGTGAACAGTATGTCATGTTACAATGTCTTGCATTGAATTTGGATTTAACAGTTTGCAAGCGGAGGACAAAAAGTTACTGCTGAGGTGGAGTGGATGTGATTGGGAGATTGGTTTAGTTGCTTCGTGGGCGTCCTCTTCATTGAGGCAAGAAAATGTGAATGAGCAGTTGGAACAAAACGAGTGGTGACAGTGAACAGACGCATATGAGTTGGCAAAAGATGGGTGGTAGCCCTGCTGATCCACACAAAACTTTAAATTTCAAAATTCAAACTATACACAGTGTATTTTCAGAGAACATTTGAGATGTTTACACATACTGTTGTGTTGTGTGGGTATTTGAACTTTCCCAAATAGTTGGTATTTGAGTTGTTTGAAATTTCATTGGCTGTGTTAGTCAAAGTGCTGGTCAAATGCATGTTTTCATGTTAATTAAGGCTTCCAGATAATTGAAATCTTAAGTTGAATCAAACCTGTGGTTGAGTTTTTCAGCATGTAATCTCTGTTAATAATAAAATTTAAATGGTTAAAACCTGTTGATAGAATTTAATGAAATCTGTGATTGTATATGATGTTTACTATGAAATATGTTAAAAGAAATGGTTTTGTGTGTGAGCCTTTATTTCATGTCTATCTGCATGTGTGCTCTTGGATGTTACTGAAGTTTTGCTGGAAACAACGTGAAAAATCAAAGAAAATAAGCAACTAACCAAGAATGTTTTAGATGAAACACCTCAAGTTTTCAAACCAGATGCTGGTAGAACTTAAAACCAGAACTGAAAAAAACTTTATCACATTGTGTGTGAGCATGTGCATGTTTGCTGCCCCATCATTTTGCACTGGCATTCCTCCCACACCACTTAACGCAAGTTTCCCACACATGGCTACACCCGCATCATGTGTCATAGCACACAGTCTGTCTTTTCGTTTCTTTTTCTCACACCCTGTATTTTATCCAACAAAATAAACAGTCTGCACAAACATTTTCCCAACACCATCAACAACACAAAAAAAAACATGGTGACCAAGGAACAATCTGAAGGAGAAACACAAACCTATCACCATGATAATGATAACCAGTCCCCATCAACTGATCAGGACTACCTAACAAAACAATGTATGTTTATTCTGAGCCACAAGGAATACATCCATGAAATCTCAAGCATCTCTCTTCCATATCAACATATACACAAGATAGAAATATACTTCACGGATCAATAAATCACTAACAAGATGAATCCGTTACACAGCACTATAGCTCTATCTCTCTTTCTTACACACACACACACACTTCTAGGCTGGCTTACCCTTTCCCCTTTTCTCTTCCTGATGCACACAGTCACTCATGAGAGCAAGCCTTCTGCTTCTTGTTGAATGCTTCCTCAAGCTCCCTATGATTAACCCCCTTCCCAAAAAACAAAAAGAGTAAAAACAGAAAGATTTTATTTCAATCACTTGCCTTCCATGCATTTTTCATCTTATTTTAATACATTTACTAAGTTGTTTCTTTTTATAATTTAAATTTCACTGTTTAAGTTTCAGACAAACGCATGGAAGGCTCTTAAGGCCAAAACCGTTTGCTGCATTTATGTGTGTCTTATTGTTTTGTTTTATGTTTTTTTTAATAAGCAGATGTGGTGTAGCATATATCATATGGATTAGTCTGAAGTATCAAAACTCTGACACCTTGAAACAAACTTTCTAATCCACACACTCCTGACAATGCATCTTCTACTATTTGGATGTTTCATTAAACTGGCGGTGATTCAAAGACACATTCTCTAAATCTCTGTTCCACTGAAAACCTTTTGCAACAAAGTAACTATTTCAGCCCATTACAGATTTTCACAGAGCATGCCATCAAAATGTCTGAACAACGAAATCAGAAAATACAAATGTGTGAATGCTCCAGGAATACTGAGATCAAATGATAAACTTTGGGGCATTGTGCTTTAACAAAACGGACCACTGTATGAGCAGTCATGAGGTGTTTACAGCAGGAGTCATGAAGTGATTTGTGAAGGAGCAGTCATTTACTGTTCTAGTCATGTTGGTGTTTACTGCAGGAGCAGTCATGAAGTGATTACTGAAGAAGCAGTCATGACGGATTAATGTAGGAGCAGGCAAGATGATTACTGCAGGAGCAGTCATGAAGTGGATTACTGTAAGAGCAGTCACAATGGATTACCGTAGGAGCAGTCGTTTTCTGTAGAAAAAGTCATGATGGATTACAGTAGGAGGAGTCATTTACTGTAGCGGTCATGAAGTGATTACTGCAGGAGCAGTCATGATGATTGCTGAAAAAGCAGTTTACAAGTGCATTACTGAAGGAGCAGTCATGATGGATTGCTGTACTGTAGGAGCAGTCCTGATGGATTACTGTAGGGGCAGTCATGATAGATTTCTGAAGGAGCAGTCACGAAGTGATTACAACAGGAGCAGTCATGAAGTAATTAGGAGCAGTCATGAAGTGATTAGTGCAGAAGCAGTCATGAAGTAATTTGGAGCAGTCATGAAGTGATTATAACAGGAGCAGTCATGAAGTAATTAGGAGCAGTCATGAAGTGATTACTGCAAGAGCAGTCATGAAGTAATTAGGAGCAGTCATGAAGTGGATGACTGCAGGAGCAGTCATGAAGTGAGTAGGAGCAGTCATGAAGTGATCACAACAGGATCAGTCATGAAGTGATTAGGAGCAGTCATGTAGTGATTACCACAGGAGCACTCATGAAATTACTGCAGGAGCAGACATGAAGCAATTACAACAGGAGCATTTATGATGATTACTGAAAGGGCAGCCATTAAGTGGATTCCTGAAGGAGCAGTCATGATGGATTAATGTAGGAGCCAGCTAGATGATTGCTACAGGAGCAGTCACTCATCTACTGCAGCAGTCATGATGGATTACTGCAGGAGCAGTCATTCACTGTAGCCATCATGAAGTGATTACTGCATAAGCAGTCACGACGTTCCACACGCACAAGATATGAGGTCTTGGCGGAGTTCCCACTGGTTACCCCAAAACCCGGCACACGCAAAGCCTCCGGGTCCCTGGCGGCGGTAACTGTCCCCAGTGATGACAAAGTCTGGCAGCAAGTTGGAAAACTGCAGGAAAGGAAACACAGTTCAAAGAGTTTAATCCTTTCATGAAAGCTTCCATGCGAGAAACAGAACAAACAAATAAGATGTAGGTATACTACTGCTGGAGAAGAAAACCACAAACAGGCACAAACTTTACAACATCACCCAGTTTACTCACTTAGCCAAGTAACAACTTTATCCAATTCACTCTATTTAGCCAATTTACAGCTTTTCCCATTTTACTCTACTTAGCCAATTAACAACTTTCTCCAATTTACTCTACTTAGCCAATTTACAGCTTTCCCCAATTTACTCACTTAGCCAATTAACAACTTTCTCCAATTTACTCTACTTAACCAATGAATAACTTTCCCCATTTTACTCTACTTAGCCAATTTACAGCTTTTCCCATTTTACTCTACTTAGCCAATTAACAACTTTCTCCAATTTACTCTACTTAGCCAATTTACAGCTTTCCCCAATTTACTCACTTAGCCAATTAACAACTTTCTCCAATTTACTCTACTTAACCAATGAATAACTTTCCCCATTTTACTCTACTTAGCCAATTTACAGCTTTTCCCATTTTACTCTACTTAGCCAATTAACAACTTTCTCCAATTTACTCTACTTAGCCAATTTACAGCTTTCCCCAATTTACTCACTTAGCCAATTAACAACTTTCTCCAATTTACTCTACTTAGCCAATGAATAACTTTCCCCATTTTACTCTACTTAGCCAATTTACAGCTTTTCCCATTTTACTATACTCAGCCAATTAACAACTTTCCCCAATTTACTCTACTTAGCCAATTTACAGCTTTCCCCAATTTACTCACTTAACCAATGAATAACTTTCCCCATTTTACTCTACTTAGCCAATTTACAGCTTTCCCCATTTTACTATACTCAGCCAATTTACAACTTTCCCCAATTTACAATACTAGCCAGTTTAATGAAACAGACTTTTTTTGCACTCAAAGGATAACACATAGAGAACATTGATTTGTGGACAGAATTTTGGGTGGACAAAAACCAGTCAATTTTCAAAAGGATTTGACAAAAAAACAACAAGAACAACAAAACAACAACAAAAACCCACCTGCTCTCCTGAGTCATTCATATCACAAACTGCATTTTATGTCTTACCTTGAAATCCCTCTGCCTCTACCCAGGTCTATTTCATGTTTGTGACAGCCATGTAAATCTAGTCATGGGAAAGGCATAAACATCAGGTAACTGTGATTTTTATTTTTCCATTCCAAAGTTTGCCAAAAGATTTCTGTAAAGTGAACATTTTTTTTTTTTTACTATTTACAAAGGCACCATACCAATTAATATGAATGCTTTCCCAGAGTGAATCAATTATATTCTTAAAAGGAACAGGTTTTAAATAAAACCCTGGGTTTTCCGGACACAATTAAATAAATTGTTGATTAGAAGTGTTTGTATAGGACGAATCAAAGGCAAATTATTGACTCCTAATGAAATTTCACCAAAGATTTTCCAGTGTTATCTGTTTCCAGGTTGTTTCCAATACAATTATCTATCTATTATTATCTATCAAAAAGTTCACACCAAAATAGAATCATTCTTGAATTAACTAGTACCGAAAGAGGGTACAATACAGTTTCGCCATAATCATATGACTCGCACAAAAGACCATGTACACATATATGCGCAATCACATCCATATGAAACAGTGTCCTTGGGGGTAGACTACCCTGCTAGAAAGCCAAGGTCCCATTTTCCGTTCCTAGAAAAGATCCCCTTCTACAAGTCCTTGAGAGATGGTCTGGTTGCTAGTCTATTGGATAAGATGGTAAAGTGAGGTTCCATGTGCAGAACTTAAAAAGGAACCACGGAAACAAGAGAATTATCTTTGGCAGATTTCTGTAGAAAAGGTCCACTTTTATTCGCAAACCAACATACTGCACAATCGCTCAGAAAAGCAAAACAAAAGCAAGGCACCAGATAATGATGACATGTTCTCTATAGGGACAGTTGGCCGATCTGTTGTGAGTAAAGAGAACTTCACCAAAACTGAAAGAAGGTGGCAGAATGGTTAAGATGTTTATCTGCCAATACAGAGTCCATGAGGTTGTGGGTTTGAATCCAGGTATCACCCTTTCTCCAAAGTTTGACTGGAAATTCAAACTGAGCATCTGAAATGAGATAATAGACTGAGGTCCAGTGTGCAGTATGCACTGAAAATGATCCCATGGCAACATGTTATCCTCTGGCACAATTCTGTAGAAATATTCCACCACTCTGGTTGGTACGCAAATATATATGCATGCAGTCAAGACCTGATTAGCGTGTTGGGTTATGCTACTGTCAAGCATCTGCCTTGCAGATGTGGTGTAGCTTACATGGATTTGTACAAACACAGTGCCACCTTGAAAAAATGAAACTGAAGTTAACAATACACACCCACACATGGATGCATAGTCGTGAATACACACACTCTACACTCCCACATCAAGGACACACAAATGTGCACACATACAAAAGAAAAGAAATGGGCATATATTTGGACCTGCATTATGACAATAAATTCTTGTGATTTGTGTAGTTCAGGCTCTGAACAAGCACAAGTTAAAGTTTTTGCATGTCTTCCAAGCTTTATCAACAAGATGCAGATTTAACTCACTCAGTACGGCCAGTCCTCTCTTCTCCTCTACACAGACCCCTCGGATGTCCAGTGGGTGTCTGAATGACCCAACCTTTAGCTTCCGTCGTCAGAATTGTGGTATTCTTTGTCAACATTCACCTCTTCAGTATAAGAGCCTTCCGCTTGCAATATTTTGATGGTGGTAATTGGGGTGTAACGCTGTTAACGTCTTCTCTTTCGCCGTTCGTATGGAGAGAGTTAATGCTGTCTCAAAATAAAGAAGAAACAAGCCAATCCTTCCCTAAATTGTCTAATAAAAATTTGAAAATAAATCAGTATGTAAATTAATTAATACATTTTTATGTTTTGAAAAATGACTTTAACAACACACCAAAGTTATTGTCCAAATGCCTGTCAAAGAGAAGATCACGAAAACTACACATCACTCACTGGCGACCTAGCCATAGGTGGAATAGTGGGTGTGGCCAAAGAGATGACATCGGCCAGTCCCTCTGTTGTTGTTCCCATGAGAACCAAAGCCAGATGCGTCGCCCCGTTGGGAGCCAGTGCCATTACCCCCAGCCTGCCATCGCTGAAGCTGCAGTCCCCAAGCTGGATCACTCTGTCTGTCAAAGGAAACCGACAAAAAAACAGTCTTCATCTGTCTGTCAAAGAAAACCAACAAACACAGTTTTCATCTGTCTGTCAAAGGAAACCAACAAACACAGTCTTCATCTGTCTGTCAAAGGAAACCAACAAACACAGTCTTCATCTGTCTGTCAAAGGAAACCAACAAAAACAGTCTTCATCTGTCTGTCAAAGGAAACCAACAAAAACAGTCTTTATCTAGCTGGATAGCTCTGTCAATCAAAGGAAACCAACAAAAACAGTCTTTATCTAGCTGGATAGCTCTGTCAATCAAAGGAAACCAACAAAAACAGTCTTCATCTAGCTGGATAGCTCTGTCAAAGGAAACCAACAAAAACAGTCTTTATCTAGCTGGATAGCTCTGTCAATCAAAGGAAACCAACAAAAACAGTCTTCATCTAGCTGGATAGCTCTGTCAAAGGAAACCAACAAAAACAGTCTTCATCTAGCTGGATAGCTCTGTCAAAGGAAACCAACAAAAACAGTCTTCATCTAGCTGGATAGCTCTGTCAAAGGAAACCAACAAAAACAGTCTTTATCTAGCTGGACAGCTCTGTCCGTCAAAGGAAACCAACAAAAACAGTCTTTATCTAGCTGGATAGCTCTCTGTCAAAGGAAACCAACAAAAAGTCTTCATCTAGCTGGATAGCTCTGTCTGTCAATGGACACCAACAAAAACAGTTTTATCTTATGACCTACATATAGAGCCAGTGAACTGGTCAGGCCTTGAGAACCTTTGTAAAAATCCAGGACAGAAGGAAGAGTTTTGGGTTTTGCTGTTGTTGTCGTTTTCAGTTCATGTATTTACAAAATATATTCTATTTTGTAAATACATTAATTTCTTTTTGTTGTTGTTGTTGTTGTAAATACTCATATTCTAATGGTTATAGTCGGGCACGACTGATCATCATACATTAACTTCATTTTAATCGTAACATCAAAACAAGATGGAACAAAAGAGACAAACTTACACAAAAAACACACATCTATTTGATCTTGATTTTATGTTTTCTGTCATATACTGTACCGTGAAAGGCAGATGCAGGCCTATCAGTTTGCTCTGCTGGCCAAATTTTGCAGCTAACTCAGTACTACAACACCTCTGACATACTCTTCTGCCCTCTTGGCGACAAATGCATCATCAAGTGTCAATGGTAATACTGCAGTACAAAAAGAAATGTACCTTTCACAGTCACTGGCACCTTGTCCAGAAATGTTTGAGTCAACTGGTTTTCTTCTGGCCCTCCGATCAGTATCACATTTGTGTTCTCTGCAAAACAAAACACATTCACAGCAAACACAGAAGCCAACATTTGTGTTCTCTGCAACACAAAACACATTCACAGCAAACACAGAAGCCAACATTTGTGTTCTCTGCAACACAAAACACATTCACAGCAAACACATAAGTTCACATTTGTGTTCTCTGCAACATAAAACACATTCACAGCATACACAGAAGCTCACATTTGTGTTCTCTGCAACATAAAACACATTCACAGCATACACAGAAGCTCACTTTTGTGTTCTCTGCAACATAAAACACATTCACAGCATACACAGAAGCTCACATTTGTGTTTTCTGCAATACCAAACATGTTCACAGCATAGAAAGAAGTATTTAAAAAATACCATTGTTTTCAGACTCCATATAAAAAGAAAATATTGAAAATGTGGCAGTATCTGTTATTTATTCCACATACTCAGCTCTGTACACTTCTCCCTTTGGAATTACTTGTATATCAATCTGTTATTATCATAGTCTTTAAACTCTGTTCATAGTTTTGTTGAAACTCACATAATTATGGTCAGCTTCAAATTTCTAGCTGTGAAGACATCCGTCACTCAAGCTGTACGTATCAGAACAGGACTTTATATAAGATGTTCTTGTCCTGCTTATCTGTAACTGTGGTGTCCTGTAACATAACTAGCCACATCTACTTTCGATTTCTCCCCTTCAGCAGGGTAGCAGTTTGCACAAGGCAGGGAATCAGACCCTGCTGGAGTCTGCACCAGTGGGTCACGGTAAGTATGTGTAATTAAAAATACTGTTTAACCCATTCTTCTTCTCCTGCGTTCGTGGGCTGCAACTCCCACGTTCACTCATATGTACATGAGCAGGCTTTTACGTGTATGACCGTTTTTACCCCGCCATGTAGGCAGCCATACTCCGCTTTCGGGGGTGTTTAACCCATTCAACCCTGGAGAGTTCACAGCCCCCACAGGCTTCCTTACCATACTGATGCGGATAAACGCAGAAATTTTTACTGAAATCGACACGTTTTTCCTTTAAACTGACATGTGTGTGGGCACTGACCAGAAATACTGTACAAGTTAATTCCCTTTGCTTGCAGTTTATGCATTTGTCGGAACACGTAAACCGTTCTAATGAAACAAATTTTGACGCCTGAGCGGTGTCTGGATGCAGGGTTCAAAGAGTTAAACCAGCAAGGACCCTGACCCAGCTGCGGTGCCCTGATGTCGGTGTCCTTCACCACAGGGGCTGAGGTGTCCGACGTCAGATAGAACTGATTGGCCACGTACACCGCGAAGGCCTGGTTCCTCTCTGCCGCCTCTCGCTTCCCTTGTGTACCTGGAGGGAAAAAAACCCATTAAAATCAGTGAAAACCACCACCAAAAAGACACTAAAATTCAGTGAAAAAAACGCAGATGAAAAAACACTAGAATTCAGTGAAAATAATACATAAAACCAATTACATTCAATGAGAAAAAAAAAACACACACACACAAACACCCCACCCCCAACTAAAATTCAACAGAAAAAAACACATATAAAATACATTAGAAACACATATAAAATACATCAGAAGCAATGAAAAAAAACCCATAAAAGACAAAAAAATTCAGTGGAAAAAGAAACACACAAAAAACATAATAAAATTCAATGAGCATCATCATCTTCTTGCTGTCTTGTTGTTTTCATTGTATTTGTATTGTGACATTTTCAATTAAAATACAGTTTAAACAAAATATAAAAATAAAAATAAATTAAATAAATAAAAAAAGAGGAAAAACTAGAAGGAGAAGCGTGTCCACAGTGAATGGAGAACATTTCTGATCGATGTTTTTCCCAGACAAATATACACATATATTCATTTATCTGTACACATATTAAAAAAAACACTGACCTACGACAATCACAAACTCTTGTTCGGCAATTCGGCGAACTGGTCCCTGTGTTAGAGGCCCTCGCTGGCTTTCTGAACGAACGTCATCCGTGCACACCCTCCACCGGCCTGTGACATGATCCCCAAAGACAGTTAGCAAAACAAATAAAATCATGTTGCTTGCCAAGCCCAGGTGACTGCAAAGGGGCCATTTCGGGGCTGAACATCCTTCTGCCAGTTTTTATAACCAGTGGAAAAGTACAAAGGAGGACAAGGAATTTTGTTTAATGTCCCGTCACAACATACTTGTGATTAAAGAGAACACAAAATAATATTACAAGGTCAGTTGATACAATGTTGGATAGGAAGATCAATTCATCAGGAGGATGAGGAATTTAGCTTTATATCGTCACAACAGACTGGTGATTAAAGAGAACACAAAATAATATTACAAGGTCAATTGAAACAATGTTGGATAGGAAGATCAATTCATCAGGAGGATGAGGAATTTAGCTTTATATTGTCAGTCACAACAGACTGGTGATTAAAGAGAACACAAAATAATATTACAAGGTCAGTTGATACAATGTTGGATAGGAAGATCAATTCATCAGGAGGATGAGGAATTTAGCTTTATATCATCACAACAGACTGGTGATTAAAGAGAACACAAAATAATATTACAAGGTCAATTGAAACACTGCTGGATAGGAAGATCAATTCATCAGGAGGATGAGGAATTTAGCTTTATATCGTTACAACAGACTAGGTGATTAAAGAGAACACAAAATAATATTACAAGGTCAATTGAAACAATGCTGGATAGGAAGATTATTTCATCAGGTAGAGGAGTAATTTTGCTTAATGTCATCACACAACAGACTGGTGATTCAAGAGAACACAAAATTATATTAAAAAGTCAACTGAAACACTGTTGGATAGTAACATCAATTCTCCATGGGGTTCAATTTTGCTTAGTGTCATCACACATACTGGCGATTAAAGAGAATACAAAGTAATATCAAAAGGTCAATTGAAACAATGTTGGAAAGGAACATCAATTCGTCCATGTCTCATTCAGTCCACATAAAATTTAAAATGAGTAAAACTATTCGAAATAATGTAAAAAAACAACAACAAAAAAACCCCCACAAACCCCACCACAGATTCACCCATGTGTTTCAGTACATTGAGCACACTGATACAGGTGTGGTGTCTAACTTAACCTGGCACATATAATCAAGGAAAGAATATGAATAATGCAAGAAATGCATGGAAGTTGAAATACATTTTGCATGCACATGTACATGAACACTTTTTTTTTCATTACAGTAAAAAAAAAAAAAGTCTAGCAATTTCATCTGTTTAATCCAACCATGCTATGTCAGTCTGTGAAATTATTAAATGTATCAGTTTGCAATGAACATTTCAAAGTAACATCCAATAGAGGTATTAGTCAGTCAATCACTAGTTTTCTCACTGACTCAAAGTGTCAGTCAGTCAGTCAGTCAGTCAATTACCAACTTTCTGATTGACTCACCAGCTGTTCTGCAGAAATTGCTTGCACTTGATTTGAGAACCAAGTCTACATCTTCTCTTGACACCTCAAACTGCCCATCAATCTGACAACAATGCAATAACAACTTGTTAAATCAAAAAGGAAAAGAAAAACAAGGAAAGACAGGGAGAGAGAAAAACAGATGCAGAAAAGACAGACAGACACGCTCCATTGTAAGGGAGAAAAAATTGAAAAAAGAAAAAAAGAAAAAAAAAAGAAAAACATTAAATTACTTTGATAATTTGAGAAGAATTTAAGCAAGCAAACAAACCTCCACACCCCACCCAACCCTACCCTTCCCCTTGCACACACTCACTCACACACACACACACACACACTCACACACACACACACTCACACACACACACACACACACACACACACACACTCACACACACACACACACACTCACACACACACACACACACACTCACACACACACACACACATACTCACACACACACACACACTCACACACACACACACACACACACTCACACACACACACACACACTCACACACACACACACTCACACACACACACACACACACACACACACACACACACACACACACACACACACACACACAGCAGAGGTGTTAAATTCACATGATTTCATGCCTTGGCTTGAAAAGCAAGGAGTATGAACAAAGAACAAATTATACAGAAAATCAGGAAGATAGAACAGAAGGATGTGTGGGTGAGTGCACACTCTCCATTCACACAGTTCATACACTGCACACAAAAACCAACTCTCTCTCTCTCTCTCTCTCTCTCTCTCTCACTCACACACACACACACACACACACCATCTAATTACAACTGTACAGCAGTATGATCATCAATCAAATGTGATCACTAGCAAAATACAAAACAATATCCTAAAACCAAGTGATTTATTCAACTGCGATGACTGTCAAAAAACACTCACCAACTATGTATTTCATTGCATGCGTACTGGATGACCGTTTATTTCTTTGTTCCTTTTGTTCTTTGTTGTGTCTATTAATCCTTCGGGATTTTATGATAATAAATGAAGTCAAGTCAAGTCAAACACCAGTCCACACACAAAAAATATATAACATATCTAAGGGGATGTTTGGCACAACAAAAACAAAGAAAACAACAAAACTGTGTCTGGAGACTGATTCTAAAATCACTCAAAACAGAGTATGACTGCCTACATAGCGGGGTAAAAATGGTTGTACATGTAAAAGCACACTTGTGTGCATACAAGTGAACGTGGGAGTTGCAGCCCATGAACGAAGAAGAAGACAACGATGAAGAAGAAAATCACTCAGAGTTGGATTGTCATGCTGACCATATGGCAGTAAGTTCCAAAGTTTGAGCTCCAAATTTTACAACAACATAAAACATATTTACCAAAAATATTCTCCTTCATGGCAAAATCGCGTCTTCATAAGTTTGCATATGAACCTTAAAATTACATCTAGAAAAAATATATGGAAAAACTGTCATTTCTTACACCAGATCCTTTATCATTTATGATAGTTCACCATACTCACAGTGATCTGTTTCTGATGCCATAGTTCACCATACTCACAGTGATCTGTTTCTGGTGCCATAGTTCACCATACTCACAGTGATCTGTTTCTGGTGCCATAGTTCACCATACTCACAGTGATCTGTTTCTGATGCCATAGTTCACCATACTCACAGTGATCTGTTTCTGATGCCATAGTTCACCATACTCACAGTGATCTGTTTCTGATGCCATAGTTCACCATACTCACAGTGATCTGTTTCTGATGCCATAGTTCACTATACTCACAGTGATCTGTTTCTGATGCCACTGTACTGGCCGGTTAGGAGGTTCAGTCAGAGTGAATGTACGGACATTTGTTGTCGTCAGGTAAGCTTTATCATCCGTTATGTTGATCTGCAAAAGATCAGATGTGGTGACAAGTTGATTATAAGCACTGTCCTATCATAGTGTAAAAGCAGACTCTTCTTCACACACTAAATCATAAATACACAAATGCATGCAGTCACTCACACACACCAACTTGCTATAGTCACAACATACCAAATTCCATCCTGTACTGTACTGGATTCTACTGTCGTATCCGACGGACGAGTCAGCAGGCAGGTCATCTACCATTGCATCCACCACATGTTTTATACACATTTCCTTTTCAAAACACAGATACAGCGAAACCTGTGTGCTCACATACTTCCTTACCACTTTAGTACACACACACACACACACACACACACACACACACACACACACAGAGTCATATTTCATATGATTATTACTACAGTATGTTTACAATTCATTGTTTTCATTTAACATGACCATTGTGAAAAGATGTAAAAAAAAAAATTCAAAAAAATTCATTCATTTAAACACATTCATTTACCTTCCACCACCACCTCCACACCCCCTCCAAATTCACTTACATACCCCCCCACCCCCACCCCCACACACCAATACACACATACCTCCAAATCTCCTGCCCCTCCCCCCACCCCCCTCACACCCCAGTCCCCTCACAAAACACATCACACACACCTTGATCCTGCTTGTTCTGAAAGGAATGGACTGCTGCACCACTCGCACCCCCCTCAGCCCCTCTCCGAACGCAGGATTGACCGTCACCAGTTCCGACACCCCCGCATGTGTCTGCCCTCCCCACATCTTGCCGCCGTCCTTCCTGCAGTCTCCATCCTTGGTGCAGGTGTCCTGGCCACTGACTGATGTGGCTCTGGGGACCTGGGCCGACAGGCAGTCGGCAGCGAAGGCACGCATCTGCTTGTCGTTCACCACCCCTCCATCGTTTGTCTCCCTGTCAGGGAAAACAAGGTTAACTCACTCCGGGCGAAGGGCCCCACTGTTTACAACCGTTCTAGATTAACCTTCACCGTACTTTGTGGGTCTGACAGACCCATTTTTGCCTTAAAAAATGCCTTTAAAATATATTTGGTGTCCGATTAATTTGAAATTTCATGACTTTTGTTGTCACAACATATGCATCATTTTAGTAAATTAATGTACTAGTTTAACTGATTAGTTAATCAGTTACGTAATTGTGAAAATTTTTACCTGCATTCCTACGTTGTGGGTCTTACAGACCCATACTCCCCAAAGAAGAGAAAACACTAAGTACCCTTATTCGTAATTCGTGGGTCTCTCAGACCCATACTCGCAAAAGAAGGGAACAAACCAATAATCCCTTTGTACTACGTGGAACGAAGTGATTGTGCGTACTTGACTGATGACACATAGGCTACCTCACTGCTTCTGTAGTTGGCTGGCACATCGCATCCGGCTCTCACGGAGAACGCAACAGTACAGCATGCTACCGGTGTCATTGTCTCAGGCAAGTTATATTTTGATGATTATCAAGTTTATTAATTGCCATCAAGTTAGCTTGCCATCTGTTCGATACTTTAGGTCGATTCCAACATCGCCATCTCTGAAGGCATCAGTAAGTATTGCAGAGAACATGAGGCTGAACAGCGTTGGAGCCAGGACGCAGCCTTGCTTGACACCATTTGTGACAGCAAAAGGAGCAGATGTTTCGCCATTGTCCTGGACTCGAGCCTGCATGCCTTCATGGAATTGGCTGACCAAGGAAATAAATTTCCGAGGGCATCTGTACTTTTTTTTTTTTTTTTTTTTTTTGCTGCCCCATCATCTGCGCCGTTTCAGTGGCATTACTCCCACGCCGCTCATTCAGATTCCCCCATACACGGCCACACTCGGGTTCGTCCGTCGCAGTCCCAGCGTCGGCAGTCCACAGGGAACCATCGATGTTAGGTCGCCTGGAGGCCACACACCAGAGGAGACCCTGCACTGCTGCTGAGTCACTTCAGTGGTGTTCATTGGTGCCTGTTCTGTTTTAACGTACTTAGGACACCACCTACTAAGCCCCCTACTAACGACAATAATGGCTTAGTCGCGGAGCCAGACTGAGCGAGCGTCTCTCCCAGAGTGGAGACCGCCACCACGTCCCTCAAACAACAGCCCCCCCATGACACTGACGACATTGACAGGACTCACCCAAAGCACGGAAGTGGAGGGGTATCGAAACTGAGGTCACCATGAGAGCAGGGCATGAAAGGCCACAGACTTTGAGACTATTTTGTTTATATTGATGACGATGAAGGGGGAGGAGGATGACGATGATGATGACGATGTTGCTATGGAGGTCCATTTTGGTTTGGGACTGCGTGACAAGGCTGTACTCTACGCTTCCTGTCATAATGATATCCCGGCGTTAACCAGGCCCGAGAGATACAGACACTTGCAGTGTTGGTCAGGTAATTAGAGCAACACACCCAAAGACGCATCCTTGAAGTGTATGACACTCGACTGTGTGGTCCCAGTCTCCCCATTTAAGCCCACAGCACACTCAACTCTGGGTAGGAGCCGGCCACGGGCCGAAAAACCCACCTCCGCTGGGATTCGAACCCGCGTCCTCCCAGCCGTTAGTCCGCGACGCTAACCACTTCGCCACGGCGGCTGGTAGGGCATCCGTACTTGGCCATGATCTTCCACAGTCCCTCTCTACTCACGGTGTCGAAGGCCTTGGTGAGGTCGACATAGGTGGAGAACAGAGCAGCATTTTGCTCCTGACATTTCTCTTGCAGCTGCCTTGCAGCAAACACCATGTCGGTGGTTCCGCGCTCTTTCCGGAATCCACATTGGCTCTCAGG
>NC_134896.1:29287347-29394847 GCF_041734735.1 Babylonia areolata
CAGTGTTCCCGCCCCTCTAGTTCCGTCATGGTGACCTTGCTGCCTTCTTCACGCAGCAGACGATACATCCGCCGAGTGAAGAAAGGGTGCACCGTTCTATCATTTCCCCCAATGCGACACAGCACAGGAATGTTCTGGTGAAAACAAACAATTGGATTCAGTAAAGGGGCTGGTACAAGAAAACTTCCTAATTTGATTAAAAAAAAAAAAAGAAAAAAAAAGAAGAACATAATCATATAGAAAAACAAAGAACAAAAACAAAAGCTGAAACTCTTGTTTGTTATCAATTTTCTGAACAAGACCTCCTTGTCAACTCTTTAAAGGGGATACGAAGTCGAATAGCTGCATGCTCTAAAAACACGGCAGATGAGTGAATAATTACAGAACATGGATCAGACTGAACACATCTGCACATAAAAGCAATCATACTGATTTGAACCATCAGCCTGCTGCAACACAGGGAGCCACCACATTGGGCGTGGCTCTCTAGAAAGAAGACAGTAAGAGGTCAAACTTGACTTTACATCTACTGTGCATAAAGCCAGCTTCCAGGATTGCTGTGTTCAGAACAACTGTTGGAAACGACCGTTTCCTGTGATGCAAAATGTAAGCCCATCACATTCACTGTTCTCAAAAGCTGCAACAGTCAAATCATTGTCACTGCAACATGTACTTTTTTCTGGCATGACGGAGTGGGTAAGCATGCAGTTTTTTGCACATTAGCACTCCCAACTTAGAACAGAGCTCGTTTTTAACTCTTTTTCCAAAACTGGGGTTCAAAACTGTATGGAACTAAGCCAAAATCCATTCCAGCACAGGCAAAGACCTTCCATAGTATTTTTTTCCTTTTCTTTTGGGAAGTCCTTACAGAGAATATTTCACTGAATTCGTTTTGATCTGTTTCACAAGTCAGCCAAAAGTGAAAAAGGTGAAAAGGTGGCCTCCGACTACTTGATGCATCACGTTTAGATAAATTTTCTTTCTCAAGATACCCATTTATTTGCTTTTGAAAAGTACAGCTGGAGAGAGAGAGAAAGATTAACTATAACAGAAAAGAAATGTTTAAGATTTCTGATTCAAGTTTGAGTGTACTTGCATGTGTATGTGTGGTTATGTATTTTTATCTGTGTATGGGTTCATGTACATATGTGTTCATGTACAGGCAAATTCCATTTCAATTTCCAGGCAGTTCTTGCATTATTCATCTTCTTTCCTTGGTTGTGTTTGCCAGGATGGTTACATGTGTATGCTTGTATGTGTGTGCTTATGGTTATGTATTTTTTTGTGTGTGGAGGGGGGGGAGGGTGTGTATGTATGTGTGTACGATTATGTATAGTAGTAATTGTTAGACAGCAACAGAGACAGAGACAGACAGACAATGGAGCAAAGTTCTGGAGCAGACAAAACAAAAATAGACAAACGCACCCACAAATTGGAGACGTGTCGATCTGCGTCGTTCTCCCCAATACAAGCTTCCATCACAGCCTTGACGGAAGCATCTGTGTGGCTTGTAGCTATGTCATGTCTGAAGAAAACAACTGTTCATCACAAACACACACACACACACAAACACACTGTGATGATTATTACCATCACCTCCTACTAGAAGTAACACTGCATTTCCTTACAAACATACCAATCTGAACCCAGGACTCTCACTACTGAAAGTATGGCACTACCAGGCACTCTTGCTTATCATCAGCAACTGTGAGTTCTTATTTGACTAGTTTTAATGTCTTCTATTGTGTGCATGATCTTTTTTTTTTTTTTTTTTTTTGCTGCCCCATCATCTGCACCGTTTCAGTGGCATTACTTCCACACCGCTCAGATTCCCCCATACACAGTCACACCCAGGTTCATCCGTCTCAGTTCCAGCATTGGCAACCACAGGAAACCATCAATGTTAGGTTGCCAGGAGGCTACACACCAGAGGAGACCCTGCACTGCTGCTGAGTCACTTCGGTGTTCAGTGGTGCCTGTTCTGATTTAACATACTTAGAACACCACCTACTAAGCCCCCCTACTCACGACAATAATGGCTTAGTTGCAGAGCCAGAGTGAGCGTCCCCCCAAGAGTGGAGACCGCCACCATGTCCCCAAACGACAGCCCAACATGAATCTGCAGACACTGAAGACACTGACAGGACTCACCCCAAGCACGGAATTGGAGGGGTATCGAACTGAAGTCACCATGATTGCAGGGCATGAAAGGCTACAGACTTTGAGACTGTTTTGTTCATATTGATGATGATGAAGGAGGAGGATGATGATGACAATGACGTTGTTGCTATGGAGATCTATTTTGGTTTGGGACTGCGTGACAAGGCTGAACCCTATGCTTCCTGTCATAATGATATCTCTGCATTAACCAGGCCCGAGAGATACAGACACTCGCAGTGTTGGTCAGGTAATTAGAGCAACACACCCAAAAACGCATCCGTGAAGTGGATGACACTTGACTGTGTGGTCCTAGTCTCCCCATTTAAGCCCATAGCAGACTCAACTCTGGGTAGGAGCCGGCCACAGGCTGAAAAACCCACCTCCGCTGGGATTCGAACCTGCATCCTCCCTGCCCTCAGTCCATGACGCTAGCCATTTCACCATGGTGGCTGGTCGCATGATCATTTTATGTTGGAGTTTACAATGAACCGGTGACTGCACAAGTTAATTTCCATGTGGATTAATAAAGTGTTTTTGGCTGATTGATACCACGCTTCTGTCGAGGCATACATGTCTGCAGTGGTACTCACTTGAAGAAGAGATTGCTTTCCCCATACTCCTCCTTCTTGATCCACCCTGCCAGTGCTGCCAGACCGATGGCCCGATCTGGGAAATGGGTCGCCAGGTGCCATGCCCCATGTCCTCCCATTGAGTGCCCTGGACACAGATGTCTCAAGTTCCTTTAGCGTGTAAATTTATTAGAACAATTAGTGGAGTTGCTCTGGTGCGTAGCTTTACCAAAACAACTGGTGGTGGTAGTGGTAGTGGTGGATCTGTAAATGCAGTTCTATGTCAGTGCAAAATTGATGCCTATTGTTAACTCCCTGACTGCTGCAGACGTACATGCTTGTCAGTAAACACAAACCCAATGTATGAATGTCATTTGATACAACTGGTAATATGGTTCATCAGCCATCATGATAAAACTGAAGTGCAACGTTGTGAGCACAGTATAAGCTTTAAGCTTGTTGATGATCTTTTGTCATTCATTGCATTGTAATCATGTGTATTGTTAAACAATTGAAGATTATTTAAACCAAACCCAATGTACTGATCATGCCGTCCTACACCAATGACTATAACAAGGTCTATTCAAATCATCCACGTATCAAGCCACAGATTAGATTCACATAGAAAAGCGAGTCCTACAGGGTGATATATTCTAAATAAAGTAAAACACACAGGTTAGTGATATCACAAAACAAACACCAGCAAAAACCTAAGTGTACCAGTTCTTCATCTGAAAGAAAGAGTATGTTGCAATATATAACCATGCTGAACATTGAGAGAGAAGTATATCTGATTAACTGCCAGTTGGCAGTTGAGGAAAACAAGTGCAGGAAATCCATTCTTCAGTCTCTGAAGACTTGTCAAAAGTTTTAATTTTAAATAAAGCGCAAAATAACAAGTTGTCAATGTTAACCTGTGTAACTGCTACTACTGTTATGGCTGATAATGCATTCAAACACACACAAACATGAACTACCACACATACACACACACGTACGCACGCACACGCACACCCACACCCTTCCCCAAACCCCCTCCCCATGCACGCAAACATGCACGCACACACGCACACACACACCACAAATAACAAAATTCCACACCTTCTGATGTATTCACACACACACACACACACGCAAAACAGATCACAACAAACAAAATTCCCCACCTTCAAACAACACATGCTGGGAGCTGGCAATGTCGTCGATCCAGGAGTGGGAGCGGGTCAAGGAAGACAACCTCTCCAGAGCTGTCATGGCCGTCAGCGCCCCCGGACCCTCCCAGTTATGTGCCCCGTGTCTGGTGAGACCAGCACCAATCTGGTCAAAAACTTTCATTCACATGGATGAGACGACAAACCGAGGTCCCGTGTGCAGCATACATTTAGCGCACGTTAAAGAACCCACAGCAACAAAAGGTTTGTCCCTGGCAAAATTCTGTTGTAAAATCCAATTCAATAGGAAAACAAATAAAATTGCAGGCAGAAAAAATACAAAAACATGGGTGGCGCTGTCAGTGTCTCCCTGGGGAGAGCAGCCCGAATTTCACACAGAGAAATATGCTGTGACAAAAAGAGCAATACAATACAAATGTTCATACATGAAGGCTACAGGTCCCATAGCTTTTTACAGCCATCACAGCCTGGCAGTGAACTCACATCCATTGTGTCAAGGACTTGGCATAGCAAGTTGGTGCCCAATCGTCTCCTTCTGCTGTTCCAACCTTCTCCGACCAAAGACAGGTACCCATTCACGCCTGGGTGGAGTAAAAAAATCAAAGTAAAGCACAGACGGGCTCAATAGCCAAGTGGTTAAAGCGTTGGACTGTCAACTTGAGGGTCCCGGGTTTGAATCACGGTGACGGCGCCTGGTGGGTGAAGGGTGGAGATTTTTACGATCTCCCAGGTCAACATATGTGCAGACCTGCTAGTGCCTGAACCCCCTTCGTGTGTATATGCAAGCAGAAGATCAAATACGCATGTTAAAGATCCCGTAATCCATGTCAGCATTCGGTGGGTTATGGAAACAAGAACACACCCAGCATGCACACGCCCGAAAACGGAGTATGGCTGCCTACATGGTGGGGTAAAAACGGTCATACATGTAAAAGCCCACTCGTGTGCATACGAGTGAACGTGGGAGTTGCAGCCTATGAACGAAGAAGAAGGAGAAGAAGAAAGTAAAGCGCCTTTCCCCAAGGACACAATACCATGTGTGAAATGGTGCTTCGAACCCTCATCACTCATGAACACTGAATCAAAGTCCAGATTCTGCCACGGTGCCTCAGGCTCATATGTCCACCCCAAAGTCTTACCATCAGGAATGGGTTGTGTGAAAATTGGGAGCAAACAGAAACTTTCAAGAATTTTACAAATACACTACAGTCTAGCAAATGTGATGCTGTGCAGGAACACTGCACGTGTCTACATGCATGTTCAAACACACACACAACCACTGGAACAATAAGAAAATGTCTCCCTTTCAGACCAGAAAAAAAACCCAAAACCAGTGTACCTTTAACACTAACATGTACATGCTTTTAAGATGAATGTCATGTCATAGTTTTATATGGACGTGCCTGCGTTCATGTGTGTTAACTGGTGTGCATTTTTTTCAAGAATCTGATCTTCTCGGGTCTGAAACTGACTCTTTTATTCAGTAACCACTAAACAACACCAGTCATCATCATAATTAACATCATCACAGTCATCACTGTCATTATCAACATCATCGTTGCTGTTGTCATGATCACTACTACAGTTGCTATCATGTTACCTGGTAGGGGCAAATTGTCATGATCACTACTACAGTTGCTATCATGTCACCTGGTAGGGGCAAATTGTCATGATCACTACTACAGTTGCTATCATATCACCTGGTAGGGGCAAATTGTCATGATCACTACTACAACTGCTATCATGTCACCTGGTAGGGGAAAATTGTCATGATCACTACTACAGTTGCTATCATATCACCTGGTATGGGAAAATTGTCATGATCACTACTACAGTGGCTATCATGTCACCTGATAGGGGCAAATTGCCATGATCACTACTACAGTTGTTATCATGTCACCTGGTAGGGGAGAATTGTCATGATCACTACTACAGTTGCTATCATGTCACCTGGTAGGGGCAGACTGTCATGATCACCACTACAGTTGCTATCATGTCACCTGGTAGGGGCAAACTGTCATGATCACCACTACAGTTGCTATCATGTCACCTGGTAGGGGCAAACTGTCATGATCACTACTACAGTTGCTATCATGTTCATGGTAGGGGCAAACTGTCATGATCACTACTACAGCTGCTATCATGTTACCTGATTGGGGAATATTGTCAAGATCACTACTACAGTTGCTACCATGTTACCTGGTAGGTGCAAATTGTCATGATCACTACTACAGTTGCTATCATGTCACCTGGTAGGGGAATATTGTCAAGATCACTACTACAGTTGCTATCATGTCACCTGGTAGGGGCAAATTGTCATGATCACTATTACAGCTGCTATTATGTCACCTGGTAGGGGCAAACTGTCATGATCACCACTACAGTTGCTATCATGTCACCTGGTAGGGGCAAACTGTCATGATCACTACTACAGTTGCTATCATGTCACCTGGTAGGGGCAAATTGTCATGATCACTACTACAGCTGCTATCATGTCACCTGGTAGGGGCGAGAAGCCACAAGCCACGGACACCAAACTGGTACTCCCCGTTCACCATGCGCTTGTAGCTGTCAGCCTGGTTCTGCGGTGGCACAGTGGTGCCGTGGAGCGTGAGTAGCGTGGGACACACACGTTCTGCACACTCCCCTATCGGTGCTATCGCTGCCGCATGCTGAACCGACCCGTCATGATCCAGAAACGTGAACAAAAACGACTCTCGCTTCTTCCTGCAGCGCAGCGTTAGTGCTAAAGAATTCTGACCTTCTGAGGTTCTGATCACAAGGGTGAAAGGAACGTCTTCGCAGCTGCTGCTGATGTGAGGATTTTCAGATGATAGTCTGACAGCAATGGGGCGAGTCTGTCCAGGAGCGATGGAAAACCGATTGTTGACAACTTCAGCCTGAAGACTCTCCCCACCTCTCTGGTCAGAAACAGACACTTTGGTGATCTTGAGCCACTTGTCAGACCTACAAAGTACAACACACAAGAATACTTTATCATTTTTAAAAGAGACATTGTTGACACATTTGCTGACAAGAAGGCGACATATGTATTGCTCCACAGAACAACACAAAATGAGATCATGCTCCGACATTCCAACAAGAACACCCCTTCATTTAGTCCATCAGCCAGAAGGTTAATCGGTACCACTCATAGTGGCAAGTGTTATCATATATTTTTGGAATCGTCTTTGTTCCTAGATGTCAGAAAATCATGATAATGTTGTGAACGTGGCAGCTTTCTGCCTGTTATCACGTGATTTCTAACCCCACCCTACCGCGTCGAGAACGCACACCGTGATCAAGCTCTGTACTCCCAGAGCCTAAACCATTGAAGATAGAAAAACCATTATTGAACAAAAAAGATGTATAATAGCATGCTAAACAACTTTTGTTCTTATAAGTATATCAAATTATTATTTGTTCGTGAAATGCAGTGGCGTTTTGAGGATTTCATGTCATATTCACACAAAATTCGGCATGTCGTCTTTTGTCAAAGGTAAATCGTTAGATATAGGAAGACACTTTATGAAGCAAAAGGAAGTGCATGGGACTTGTGAACAACTTTTATTCTCATAACACTATCAAAATGTTGATCGTTTTGGAAAAGTAATCACTTTTGTGAGTGTCATCAAAGATTACGCAACACGACAAAATTTTCAGTTTGTGTTCTGCTCTGCCTAAATGTTTGCAAAGAAAAAAGTACTACTCAACAAGAAGATGTAGAATAGCACGCAAAACAACTTTTGTTCTTATACATATATCAAAATATTATTTTGTTCATGAAATGTAGTGCCGTTTTGAGGATTTCATGACAAAATTCACACAAAATGCGGCACTTCGTCTTTTGTAAAGGCTACCTAGTAAGATATAGGAAGACATATTTAGAAGCAAAACGAAGCGTAAGGGACGTGTGAACAACTTTTATTCTCATAAAACTATAAAAATGTTAATCGTTTCGGAAAAATCATGTCTTTTGTGAGTTTCATCAAAAATTACACAACACGACAAAATGCCCAGTTTGTCCAAGTCGGTGTAATGCTCTGTCTAAATGGTTGTAGATGTAAATATACAGGTAACTGCTAAACAACCAGATGAAGAATAACACGCTAAAGAAAATTTGAGCAGAAATAGATGAAAGTCAAATTAAAAGATATTGCATTTTGACCATGGGCACACATGCAAACTGGGGGAGGAGCAAAACAGAGACAATACTTGAAGACCTAAATCTATTAAAGGTAAATCAAACAGCAACCCTTGTTTTTATCATTTGATATGTGAAATTATCACATATTCTTATGATATAGGGATTAATATAAAGAAAGTAAAATCTATATTTTTCCTGTGTTTGTGTCTGTTTCAGACGGCGTCAGAGGGCAGTACTGACCACCAGAAGTACTTCTGATTGATAAGGATCCAGTACCATAATGGCAGAAGCTCCGCCTGAAGGAAGACCCGGATTAAAGTCTTCAGCTGACCAGTGTATCATCCACTAACAGACTTACAAATGTGATATGAAAATGAGTCTGATTTCTCCAAATTCATTCCAATCATGGGCAACTTTGCTTGAAGCGGCTGAAATAAGGAATCATGCACCTGTGCTGGATGCTGCCAAGACGGTAGTTGGTATGGAAGTACCAAAAATAAAATGCCATAGGTACTGCAGAACTGTCTTCACTATGAAACATACTTTGAACAGCCTGAAAAGAAAAGCAGAGGAACCAGTTCAACCACGTGAGGAAGCTTCGCAGACAAAGCGGCAAAGTCGAGGACCATCTTCTACTTCGAGGGTTCTTCCAAAACAATGTATATTTTGTGAAAAGTCTTCGAAGTATTTGAAAAATTACAACACAAGAGAACAGTTCATACAGGCAAAAGAACTTCGTGTGGATAAAACATTACGTGACATTGCTCCTGGGAAGAATCACTCTCTTGTTGATGGAATCTGCTATCTTTTGAAGACACAGTGCTGTGTCGTTCTCTTCAAGCTGTTCATATGATACTCCATGTCCTAGCCTGTTCAACGTTCTGATCAGCTACACGTTTCAAGTAAGACTTTTCAGACCATATTACAAAAGGATGTGTTTTGGAGTCTTCTGTTGCCCATTACTTACAGCAAACACAATGTCTTGGTTAAACGAGTCGATGAGGATTCGATTCCTGGTTGATGTGTTCTCGTTGTTTGGATCACCAGTAATGAGTGCCAGACGGAAGCGTTTCAGATCAGCGGGTCCAACAGATTCCATTGTGTCCAAATCTGAGGGGTTGATGGGCCATGGTGACTTGTTCTGCGAATTTTTCACTGCTTGTCGAAGATGCAGAGATGCTTTATCCAACACTTTGTCAATCGATGAGCTGTCTGATTTCCACAAGGCCAGCTGTATTTTGAGTGCCTGATACATTCGGCCAAGTTCGTGGGGACTGAGAGTGACTGGCATCACTAAAATCTTTCCATTTTCATCTGGAAACATAAACAGCTCCTCACTAAATCTAATCTCAAGCTTTCTACGGATGTGTCTAGTTGTGGAATCTTTGACGTCTTTGATACCATTCACTGACATGAACATCTTCAACTTCTCAGTAAGAGACACTAGAGGAATGACGTCTGGCTGTGCCATTAGTTCTTTGATGTGCTTGAAAAGCAAGGCATACGATGCATCTTCTGCGTTCTGATACGTCCTTTCTTTGTCATCTGGCATTTCCTATCAGCCTCTTTCTGAGTTGGCAATCTGTCTTTACATGTTTCTTTAGTGTATAATCTGTAGCATGTCCGACGGTATTGTGCCTCAGCTCTGTTTGTCACTGCAGTTATTTTGGTGTCACATTTCACATTTTTTTCACAGCAATGTCACGTAGTGTTTTATCCACACGAAGTTCTTTTGCCTGTATTAACTGTTCTCTTGTGCTGGATTTTTTCAAATACTTCGAAGACTTTTCACAAAATATACATTGTTTTGGAAGAACCCTCGAAGTAGAAGATGGTCCTCGACTTTGCCGCTTTGTCTGCGAAGCTTCCTCACGTGGTTGAACTGGTTCCTCTGCTTTTCTTTTCAGGCTGTTCAAAGTATGTTTCATAGTGAAGACAGTTCTGCAGTACCTATGGCATTTTATTTTTGGTACTTCCATACCAACTACCGTCTTGGCAGCACCCAGCACAGGTACATGATTCCTTATTTTAGCCGCTTCAAGCAAAGTTTCCCACGACTGGAATGTATTTGGAGAAATCAGAGACTCATTTTCATCCCATTTGTAAGTCTGTTGGTGGATGATACACTGGTCAGCTGAAGACTTTAATCCGGGTCTTCCTTCAGGCGGAGCTTCTGCCATTATGGTACTGGATCCTTATCAATCAGAAGTACTTCTGGTGGTCATTACTGCCCTCTGACACCGTCTGAAACAGACACAAACACAGGAAAAATATAGACTTTACTTTCTTTATGTTAATCCCTATATCATAAGAATATGTGATAATTTCACATATCAAATGATAAAAACAAAGGTTGCTGTTTGATTTACTTTTAACAGATTTAGTTCTTCAAGTATTGTCTCTAAACCTGCATGTTTTGCCCCTCCCCCAGTTTGCATGTGTGCCCATGGTCAAAATGCAATATCTTTTATTTTGACTTTCGTCTATTTCTGCTCAAATTTTCTTTAGCGTGTTATTCTTCATCTGGTTGTTTAGCAGTTACCTGTATATTTACATCTACAACCATTTAGGCAGAGCATTACACCGACTTGGACAAACTGAGCATTTTGTCGTGTTGCGTAATTTTTGATGAAACTCACAAAAGCCATGATTTTTCCGAAACGATTAACATTTTTATAGTTTTATGAGAATAAAAGTTGTTCACACGTCCCTTACGCTTCGTTTTGTTTCTAAATATGTCTTCCTATATCTTACTAGGTAGCCTTTACAAAAGACGAAGTGCCGCATTTTGTGTGAATTTTGTCATGAAATCCTCAAAATGGCACTACATTTCATGAACGAAATAATATTTTGATATATGTATAAGAACAAAAGTTGTTTTGCGTGCTATTCTACATCTTCTTGTTTAGTAGTACTTTTTTCTTTGCAAACATTTAGGCAGAGCAGAACACAAACTGAAATTATTTTCGTGTTGCGTAATCTTTGATGACACTCACAAAAGTGATTACTTTTCCAAAACGATCAACATTTTGATAGTGTTATGAGAATAAAAGTTGTTCACAAGTCCCATGCACTTCCTTTTGCTTCATAAAGTGTCTTCCTATATCTAACGATTTACCTTTGACAGAAGACGACATGCCGAATTTTGTGTGAATATGACATGAAATCCTCAAAACGCCACTACATTTCACGAACAAATAATAATTTAATATACTTATAAGAACAAAAGTTGTTTAGCATGCTATTATACATCTTTTTTGTTCAATAATGGTTTTTCTATCTTCAATGGTATAGGCTCTGGGAGAACAGGGCTTGATCACGGTGCGCGTTCTCGACGCGGTAGGGTGGGGTTAGAAATCACGTGATAACAGGCAGAAAGCTGCCACGTTCACAACATTATCATGATTTTCTGACATCTAGGGACATCGACGATTCCAAAAATATATGATAACATTTGCCACTATGAGTGGTACCGACACCCTTAATTTGAGGGGCTGGCTGAAGAACTAATTGTAATTATATACCCCAACACATCGATGGTTATTTATAGAATCTGTGTCATGCTATGTATCTAGGCTGCATAAAACAGAAAATGAAAGGAAGTAAACAAATTATATAATAAAATAATAAAATGCAAAATACAATGCACACATTACAAAGAAAATATTCAATAATCACACATAACTAAGACATAATTAATGGGGAGTCCATAAAATATAATAATACAAAATACTAAAATACAAAATATGATGTGCACATTACCAATATAAAATACTCAATAACAGAATCACTTTTCACAAACACACGTCATGTACCTGTGATTCGCGACAGGGATGGACAGAAGGTGGCTGAACAGATAGCCCTCAAACAGGTCTGGCAGAAAGCTCGGCTCCAGGACCTGAAAGCCGTCTTTAGGTGGAGCCCTGAAGGAGCACTGGAATATGGCCTGGACTTTGGCCCTCAGCTTGACAGCAACAACATGGACGCCTCTGGTCAGGTGGACTGAGAAGTGAAACTGGTCTCTGTGGTAGACGTCACCGGTGACTGGGATTCCATCAATGTAGACAGTGGCCACCCCTAGGCACTGCACCAAGAGAGTTAAATCCTCCTGGTTGATGGCAATTTCTCCCACTGCCCACCCCTGCCACTCTGTGATACCCAGCGATCCGAGAGAGCGCACAAGGTCGTTCCAATCCACATTTGGTGCGATTTTTACTGCCTGGTTTTCCGCTTGTTGTCTTACCTGGCTCCACATCACTTTTCCATGAGGAACAAGTTCAGAAGGATATGCCATAACGTCATATCGATACAGAGACACGTTGTCAATACCACCAAACGCATCAATAGGATCTCCATCAAACTCTGTTTTGCCAATAACAAAGGGTCCAATGTAGTGCCAGTCTTTAAGGAAAGTTGGAGACTTGCCAGAAATCTTTGCTGCTTGCTTGAAGCAGAGGTTGGCTTGGCTGGAGAACTTTTTGCCAGCCTTGTCGAAGGCTGTGCCAAGAGCTGTCCACATGAAGCCATCTTTGGGTTTGTTCTGCAGCCACTTGATCATGCACAACACTGCTCTCTCATCCTGTCAGAAGAAAACAAAAAATGAATGAAAACAAAGAGCTATAAAAATCATGTATATTCCTCTTTCTTTCCAGAGACAGACAGACAGACAGAAATTCAGAGTGTGTGTGTGTGTGTGTGTGTGTGTGTACGTGTTGTGTGTGTGTGTGTGTGTGTGTGTGTGTGTGTGTGTGTGTGTGAGAGAGAGAGAGAGAGAGAGAGAGAGAGAGAGAAGGAGAGAGCAACAAATGTATATAAAATGCAAGGCCACTGCCCAATTTGAAGAATCTAAACAAAAGTAAACAATGTAGTATACCTTTGTCAAGTTAGTGTTATACATACTGTTAATATACAAACAATATGTGAACACAGATGTATTCTGTGAACTTGTAAATATGAGGAAACCAAGAGAAGTGGATGAAAAAAAACACATCAATCATTGTCTTACTCTCTGACATCATACATTTCAACTGTCACCCCTTGAGAGCTTTGCAGACAATATACAGAGATAACTAAGTTATAATATTTTCATTTTTTGACGAGGTGATAAGAGCAGTTTATAGTGTAAAAAGAGAGAGAGACAGAGATAGAGACAGACAGACAGACAGAGACAGATACAGAGAGAATGAGAGAACAGCGACAGAGAGAGATTATGGGTGAGAGAGAGAGAGAGAGAGAGAGAGAGAGAGAGAGAGATGTAAATTATTAGAGAAAGTGTAAAATGCTGGGGCAAGGAGATAAAAGAACGCTAAGATAAGAACAGAGAAATGAAGATGAGATGCACAGCACTTTATGTGTGCAGAGAAGCAGCTTGAAATAATGTTGTGATGGCTTGTGAATAAAAAAATGTTTGTTTGGTTGGGTTTTTTTAAATAAAAAGATGAGATTACAGGGAATTATACCGAAGGAAGAAAGTATGTATACATACACTTTGGTGTTTCAGTCGAAAGGAATGGACAGTCTGCAGGATGAACGGTTTTTGTGAGCACTCAATTCCATTTTTCTTCAGTCTTTCTTCTTCTGTTTTCAGCAAGTCTTCCACTTTAGTCTGCAATGAGAGATAATAACAATTAATCGTAATAATAACAATGATAATGTTGATTGTGATAACAAATTGTTAATAATAGCAGTTGATCATGGCAGAGCTGGCTACATTCTTGCGCATAAAATTATCTCTTTGTGAAATGATAAACCCTTGTGCATTATTTGACACATTTGTAGAGCCTTCTCTGTGTGTGGTGTGTGTGTGTGTGTTGGTGTGTGTTGGTGTGTGTGTGTGTGTAAGTGTGTGTGTATGTCTATGTATGACAAAGAGATTTAGCACCATAAAAGACCCTTCTGTGTGTGAGAAAGACCAGAGAGAGAGAGAGAGTCAGAGAGAGAGGGAGAATGAGAGAGAGGGGGGAGATGAGGGAAAGAGATAATGAAGACAGAGAGGAAAGAGGTGAGAATACAAGTGCTACAATTCACTGCATGAAGCCCTCTCTCCCCCTCTCTGTTTATTATAATCTACTGATGTACACATTTTTTCTCATCTTGTTCCTTGCCAACCCAATAACACGTACTTGTCTAAAATTGTAATGTATGTGTTTCTTTTCTCTATTGTGATGTATGTGTTTCTTTTCTCAAAATATAATAACCATCATGTCTATGCCTTTATTATTTTAGTGTTTGTGTAGTGTAGACCCTGTTTATTGGGGGGTGGGGGTGGGGGAACTGGATGACAAAAAGCACACCAGTGCTTGGATCTATTCTTGGAAATATAGAAAGTTTTCTTGTCTTGTCTCTCTCTCACACACATATATATCTATATTTATCAAGAAAACATCCAATGATCCACTCAAGTGGACCACTACTTCTCCCTTCCCCTGTCCACCCCCCACCCCCACCCCACCCCCCTTAAAAATGGCACATGACTCGCATGTAAAACACTGAAAACAGAATTATTCATATCTCCACTGATCACGCTGATGTCAGTTCACAATGACAAAAAAATGTTTATACATACAGGTAACTCTATAGTGAGATACAGACAGAGCCAGCAGTTAGCCTTACATAGTCAGCACAGTTTTATCATGCACAGGTATGTGAAACTAGGAAGACCTTCGACTGCTTTTAAGATAATAAAATGTAAATAATGAGAAGGAAAGGGTGAATAAGCTTCTCAAACATACCACTTACAAAGATAAAGTGGCAATTGTATATTTCTACTAGTTCTAGGTGTTATCCCTATGTTGTTCCCTCATTCTTTGGTGCCCTTTCAAGGTATCAGTTTGCTGCATGCAGTAAAATGAATATACCAAGTTCCTTTTGGGGGCAAAAACAAAAACCAAAAAAATCATTGTTTTTATGCCAAGGCAACCTACTGAAACCTTTTTTTTTTCATCTGTTGAGGTTGTGGAGGCTTCATTTCTAATATGTTTATTTTAGATATTGCAAATAATGAAATATGTTTGGAGACAGCAGTATACCATAGCTTTACAAAAATTATAATGGGCTTCATTGGTATTACAAATATGCCAAATTCAACCCAACCCATTTATTCTGATCTGCTAGCATGGAAATTTAGACACTGCAGTTTTGGTCTTGACTTGCAATATCTCTGAAATGCACCACCTCAATACTGTCAGTCCTAGTCCTAGTAAGCGTTTGATTGCAACTAAAACCACCAGTGGTGTTTGGGGATCCTGGTTTATGATCCCTGGTTGTCTGTACATTCAAGAAGAAATCCACCAAATTGCTCTGTGGTATGTTGAAATGAGAGATTATTTTGAGCAAAATATATACATGATAAAACTGGATCATGAAATATTGTAATGTCAAATGACAACTTAATTCATTGTCTAATTGGGATTTGAGTGATTTTTAAGTGTCTTCAGCTTATATTTTAAACGACTATTTGCAGATGACACCATGTGCAACAAAACAATCACAACCAAGAAGGAAGCTGACTAGCACACACTCCGAAAAGACGTAGTTTCCATTTCTTTCTGGTAGAAACAGTGGACCATGCAATTCCTACCGCAAAAGTGCTCCATCTTGAGCGCCAGTAGAGAGGAAAACTACAAACTCCATGGCCATCCGCTTGAAAACATCAACACCACAAAATATCTTGGTGTGAAAATCCAATATGACCTACGCTGGGGATTCCACAATTCTACAACCAACAAAGCCAACAAGACCTTAGGCTTTCTCCGGTGCAACTTGTAGATAGGAAACAAGAAGACAAAAGAAACTGCGTACAAAGCCCTTGTTCGACCTATCCTTCAGTATGCTGCATCACCTATACAGCCAGTGACATCCAGGCCATCGAAAAGGTCCAGCGCCTGAGCAGCAAGATAGGTAACAAACTGACATCAACAGACGTCCTGTGTCAGCTCCATCCTTAGCTGCCTCAAATGGTACCCTCTACAAGTCAGAAAGAAAAAATATCGCCTGGAGATGTTCTACAAGTTCCACCATGGTCTCATCTCCATCAACTCAGTCTACCTACCAACACCATCAGACAGCAGGCTGAGCTCCAGGAAAAACAAAACCTGCAACTATGACATCCCTGCCTGCAGGACGCAGTACAGATGTCTTTCTTCCCCCATACCATCCCGGAATGAAATACACTGCTCCATGAGGTTGTTGCAGCGGAGTCGCTGGACTGCTTCAAGTCCAGACTAGCCTGTGCCTGTGACACAACAGAGTAGCCTCACCACCACCACCCCGCTACCCTCCAACACCTCTGTTTAGGTCCCACCCCACCCCCCACCAGCCAGTATGTCCAGCCCCCCACTCCCCCCCCCCCATCCCCCTTTTACCCCCCTCTCCCCCAACTGGTAAGTAGTGTTGTAGAAGGCGAGGGCTGTGCCGGTCGGGTGTATTCCCGAGGACCGCTACGGTAGCCGGACTGGCCTAGCTGGAGATGCGAACACACCAGTGGACTGCGCCCCATCTCCCCTATCAGTTAACAGAACATCCCTCGATAGCCCAGCTAGATTACGCTCAACAGCAATCTCCCATAACACGACAATTTCCATCAGCATACAGATGTTGGCCGTTAAATGAAGAACTCGAGCATTTTGAAGACACGTCCACGTCTCATGTTGATTGTATTACTTTCCGCTGTGTTTGTATACATTTGAACATGTGGCCAAGTTGTTATGCGTGCATCATATCTTACGTCTTTTTTCGCTGAAACTGAAAGCAAAAACAGCATGAGTAACACAACAATACGTCGAGCAGTCAGCATGATTCCCAAAACCAACTGTGCAGTCTGCCAGTCAGAAATCGAAAGTCGGTGTGCCCTTAAAACGATGACGTCATATATACTTGTGAAGTTCATGATTCCTGTGAATCTGTGTCCATAACAATGCCTCAATACAGTTGAATGAGTCCAATGGTAATAAAAGTCGAATGTTAGCAAATCATATGTAATGTTTTGCTTTCAAACTCGGAAAAAGGAGACTGACCCCCAAATTTGACACCTGCGCACTCTTTTAACATGTGAAGGTACAAAATGTATCGTCAAACCGAATGTACTTCTATCGCCAAAGAGTATCGACTGACACCGCTCGACCAATGATATGAAGTATCAAAATCCAAGGCTGCATGTTAGTGATTGCGTGTGTGGAATCGATAATCGCAGACAAGTCCATGTATTTTATGACTGATCTTGTGATGCACATTTAGTTCTGCGCACGATGTCTGACCAGTCAAGAAACGTTTGGATTGCAAAAGGTAATTATGGCTGCATTTTGGTTGTTCAAGATGAAAAAAACATTACTAATGGTCAAATTCTATTCGTATTTTGTACTATAAAATTATTATAAAAAAGTCTCTAGTTCAACAAATAGTATCATTGATTGAGATAGATCTCTACTACACACCATGAGGGGGAGTGGGTGCGCATGTAAAATCACACAACTTACGGGAAACAGGGTTGTGGAGTTTATTGATTAAGTTAAGTGGTAGCGAACAATGAAATTGCACAAAACACAACTGTTTTTCAAACCTGTTCAAGGTGCATGCCCACCAGTGTTGGTTGTGGGCTACACACAGTATATTTCTAAGTTAGGACTGGGCCAGTGATGGATATTTTCTTTTTGATAAATTGTAATGAATGGTGATAGCTGATAAAGTGATATACAATTAAACAGTATGAGGGAGGCACACTTCTTTTTTCTTTGATGTAATGGCAAACTTTTGTTATTGTTGTTTCTATACATGTGGCAGGTAAACCCTTAAGAAGCAGCAGAGAAATCAAATGATTTATAAATGAAATTCAAAGGCACTACATACCATATTGACAGGGGCAGTAGCAGTGGTTAAAGTATTGGATCAGTTCTCAATGTAAGGGTCCAGGGTTCAAATCTCGGTAATAGTGCCTGGTGGGTAAAGGGTAGAGGGTGGAGATTTTTCCGATCTTCCAGGTCAAAATATGTGCGGACCTGGACCTGCTAGTGCCTGAACTCCCTTCGTGTGTATACAAGTTTACACAGAAGATCAAATACGCATGTTAAAGATCCTGTAATCGAATTCCTGGCTCAATAAATGCTTCTCTATGCATGCGAAACATGGACTCTCACTGTCAAGCTCCAGAAGAAGATCCAAGCAATGGAAATGATATGCTCCTGAAAGCGACTAGGCATCCTATATATTGAGCATGTCATGAACACTGAGGTCTGCCATAAGATCATCCAAGTCATTGGACCCCATGATGACCTAAACGTCACCATGAGGAGGAAGCTTAAATGGCACGGACAGGTCACAAGATCCGATGGGCTTGCAAAAACCATTCTGAAAGGCACCATACCGGGCAGTAGGAAGAGAGGTAGGTGAAAGGAAATTTGTCTGGACAACATGAAAAGAATGGACAGACCTGAATTTCCCAGATTCCCAGAGAGCTGCATGAGACAGGAACTGATGGAGAGAACTGGTCTGGAAATCATCGATGGTGCCTTCATGACCCTACACTATGTTATGGGATAGGTGAAGGTGAATTCATGTCAGTGTTTGGTAGGTTATGGAGACACGAAAATATCCAGCATGTATCAACCATGAGAGTCATCGGCAAGTCAGTATTGGTCATGTAGGGGAAAGAAAAAAATTGGTGCTGTAATACTGTTTACCTGTACCTTACAGCAGAGGAATGTTACTCAGCATACAGTGGAATGATAAATTTTAGGTGGATCTTCAAGGCAACAACTGTCTGTAACCAGATTATATAATAGTTATGATTGGCAACGGTATTACACCTTGCAAAAGATAACACTGACTCCTAAATAAATGAGCTTAAGCCTAAACCTAGCTCTCAGTCATTGGTAATATTTTTTTTATTTCTTGAAACGAACAAAAAAATTTAAAATATATATAATGTTATGACTTACACTGGACAAAGCACACAAGTCCTCTTTCCTTGAAATGCTGTCCATGGCAATACAATCAGCTGTACTGCTGTGGTAGAAGCTTTCAAAACCCAGATATAAACACACTGTTTCTCCGTCCCTCTGTGCTCTCATGCCCCACTCCCTCCATCCCACTATAGCAGCTGACTTTTCTAGACTTGCTGCTTTCAGTCACAGAATTCGGCTTGTGTCAAAACAACACAGTGGACTTGTTCACTTCAAACTCCATCAAGAAAATTGGCTAAATCTGTCAAGCTTTGTAAGTTTGTTACAATGTGAAAAATGGTCTATTTAACATGACTATTCGAATTTGATGTTGACTGAGGTCGCCCATCGCAGTGAACTGTCTTACTCTTAGTGACTACAGTTGATCATGGCGGGGAAAGAGAAAACCCTGCAAAATCCCCAGGTTGATTAATCATGTCATCAAACTTGGTATATAATGAGAAATGTAGATGATAATGAAAGAACAAAGATTTTTTCAGTTGCTGCCTTTTATTGTTTAGATATGTGTCATTCTTAGATTATTCATAGAGTCACTTCTGCTAGTTCTAGTCATGTTTAAAAACAAGTCATATCTGATGTGAAACTAAATGAAATTATTTCACCTTCACAATGGATCAAGTATTTCTAATTGCACTGGTTTATCAGTTGATGTGCTGACATTGCTGTATGATATAATAGTGATGTGATAGGTGTAATCATCATTCTGTTTAGAGTTCATGCAGAATACAACTTGCTGATATGAGACAAGCATGGCTGAACAATGAATCTGATTTTTTTTTTTTTTTTTTTTTTTTTTTTGATATGTTAAGTGTAAATAGTAGATCTATAGAAACTGTAGTGTTCACAAAAAGTTTGGTCCAGAAGTGATGAATTTTGTCAAATGGTTGGTTACACGTCATAATCAGTCATAATCACAGTTCATTTTTCATTTCTTACTTTCCTTGTGGTTGGGCGAGTTGTGCTTATAATAATAATAATAATGGTATTTATATAGCGCTGAATCTTGTGCAGAGACAAATCAAAGCGCTTTCGCACTAGTCATTCACATGCATGCATAACTCTAAAACTGGAGAAACTGAAGACAAGGAAGAGGCAGGGAAGGGAGGCTATTTTGGGAAGAGGTGGGTTTTAAGGCCAGACTTGAAAGAACTGAGTGCAGAAACTTGATGGAGCGAAAGAGGAAGTTCATGCCAATTGGAAGGTCCAGTGACAGAGAAAGAACAGTGGCCAACAGTTGAGTGTTTGAATCTGGGTATGCGTAAACAGAGTGGATCTGAAGCTGATCGTAGAGAGTGAGATGGAGTGTAAAGGTGAAGGCAGCCACAGAGATAGGAAGGGGCAGATTTGTGAATACATTTATAACATGGAGTGCTGATCTTGTACTTTATTCTGTGTGAGACGGGAAGCCAGTGGAGCTGTTGTAAAAGAGGCTTGTAGGTGTTGCATGAGTTCAAGTGGAAACAATACCTGTAGAATTCTTTCACAGTTTTATTTGTCACCTGTGTTTAGCCTCCTCACAAGAAAGTGTGACGAACACACTGTTTTATAATCAAGAGTAGCATTGAGAGATATTTTAATTGGAACAACTCCTATTTAGGTTGAATCTTCTTAATGTCTGAATGCACGTTGGAAACTGAAAGCTTGCTTAGAAGAGGGGTCCATGGATTCTGCAGCAATAGGGTAAAATATAGTTGTTTTAATTTTTCCTCAGTCTTTTTCTCAAAATCTGGAAATGCATTAAAATTTAAATATTCTGTTTTGTTTGTTCATATACACTGAACTGAGAAGCGAATTACATATGTATTGCTTGTACAGTATTGTCAGTAGTTGTCTTGAAAAAAACAAAAACAAATTTAGAATTAAAGATAAAATATTTTCAAGCTATTTGTAATGAAACCCTGCTGTCATTGAGTTTCAAATTTCTTGTTTTTGTGAAAAAGCCTTTTCATGAATAATCACCCCTAAACACCCCTCTTAGGGTAATAAGTATGCAGATGATTCTACCATTTTCTGTATGTAGTGTTTACTATTTCAGATGATCCTAAGTTGGTGTCCTCCAAACACAAGGATGTGTTTGAGGACATACTGGAGGAACGACGCAATACCAGTGACTTACGGTACTGCACGCGTACACGGGATGTGCCCAAGTTTCATTTGAACAAAGCTCGCAACCCTCAGCAAATCAAGGAACATGTTCTGAAGAGTGATCGAGTGCAGTATGCCATTGAACAGGTCTGTGTGGTGGTTCTTGTTTGTGCCTTTTATTGGTTTTAAGTATAATGTGCTGTGTATTGTAATGTGATGTTATATTACCCTTGTCACAACAGATTTTGTGAAATTCAGACTACTCTAATAACAGGGAGAGCATGCTGCTACAGTACAGCACCACCTTTTTTGTTCTTTTTTCTGTAAGTGTACTTCTTTTAGAGCTTGATCTTTGACCAAGAATAGGTGCTATATAAGTATCTAATGATCATCATCATTTGTTGCTGTCCAAGTGGATTTTTATAGAGGGATAACCCTTTGGGTTCTTTTATGTGCGCACAGTGCATGTAACATATGGGACCTCAGTTTATCGTCTTATTCAGAAAAGTAGCATTCAGACCACCACCCAAGTTATAGTGGAAGGGAGGAAAATACTTGTGAGTGTGGGACTGTTTCAAATTCTCTCTTCATTGTTGCCGCCATAGTGCCACTCCACGCCATTTTACACATGGTGTATTTTTCTTTACTTATTTTATTTGTTTTATCGTATTTTTTTTTAAGATATGCCTGGAGACTCAGCTGCCGAGGTCCGAGGTTCGCAGCCAAGCATCCTCTATTCTGGATGAGATGGCGCACAACTTGCGGGCAGGTGCCATCCGAGGCTTTGCCTTTTTCCTGATGAGAGTGCTAAAGCAGCTGTACCAACGCATCTATGTCAATGAAGAGGGCATTGAAAAGGTAATCTTACTCAGCATAAGTGCCATGCACAGTTGAATTCACAAATGCTTCCTTAAAACTCACACACAGAGAAAGAAACACATGCTCCTTGCAGAGTAATTGAATAAATCCTTCTGTGAACTACACACATACATTGATAGAGATACATGGGAGCAACAGAAAAAGAGATTTATTGATGGAAAATAATGAATTTTACAAGTATGTGCACATACGATATATGATACATGTGTATCTAGATAAAGGACGATTTTTTAATATATTTTTTCTCGCTTTTTTATGATACCAAACCAGACAGTTTTGGATAGTGAATTGGTTTTCATTCTAATTCTAAAGTTGTGAGTTTTTTCATCGTGGTCTGGTTTGCTTGCAGTTCCACACTGTTTGGTGTTGCCTTGCACTCAGAGATTTGCAACCCCCTTTTTCACACAGGTCAGATCACTGATCCAGGAATACCCGGTGCTGGTCATGCCGACACACCGCAGTTATATGGACTTTCTGTTGATGTCCTATGTTTTCTACCATTACGATCTGCCTCTGCCTGTCATTGCTGCTGCCATGGGTACGGGCTTTTTACCTGGGCTCTGTATGTGTGTGCGTGGGTGTGTGCATGTGCGTGTTCAGTGACAGTTTTGTGTCACGTTTATGTGTGTGGAACTACAAATAGAAAGTTAGTGCGAGATCAGTGACATTGTGTGTCAGTGTTATGTGTGTGAAACTACAAATAGAACATTAATATGACAATGAATAGATTTTTGTTATCTTTGTGTGGGAGAGTAGATGGAAAGAGAGTGACCATGAGAGAGAACAAATGTACATATGTGTGTTAGTAAATATACATCCACACATATATATATAACCATGTTGTGGAAAGCTCGTTGGGTTACGCTGCTGGTCAGGCATCTGCTTGGCAGGTGTGGTGTAGCATATATGGATTTGTCCGAACGCAGTGATGCCTCCTTGAGCTACTGAAACTGAAACTGTGGAAAGAGAGAGAGAGTATTAGAGAATTTCCCAGAATAGATTTGGCGTATTATCTATCAATAGCAGCTTACACATGAATAGCAAAAGTTTTGAAGATAATGATGTTCAAGCTATGGATACAGAGTGGAAAACAAACACCAGTTAATTTTTATTTGCACATTATGATTATTAAGTGACTGGAGACAGACGTTAGAAACAAGATTTTGCAGATTTACTCAGCACAAACTGTTGAAAGGGAAGAATGATGTCCTGAGTTACAAGGTAGCCAAATTCATATTTCATGCTATAAGTAGAAAACAATATATATTAATGAACTAATATTACAAGCTGTCCCCCCAAAACATGTTTACCATATATTCACTGACCCTCAAATAACAGCGTTATTAGCTGTTTAGAATGTATGACATGCAGTTTGTTCTAAACAGAAGGGAAAATGATGAAATGAAACTAATGTATTCAGTAATGTTATTACATAATTTATTGGAAATTGATACCTCTCTCATGTGAATGTATGCCTGTGGCTTAAGCACATTAAATTGTCAGAAACCATTGGAAATTAATTCCTCTCTCATGTGAATGTATGCCTGTGGCTTAAGCACATTAAATTGTCAGAAACCATTGGAAATTAATACCTCTCTCATATGAAATATGCCTGTGGCTGAAGTACATTAAATCGTCAGTCTGGGTCTCTCTCTGTCTCTGTATTGCCCTCTCTCTCTCTCACTCTCTCTGTCTCAGTGTCTGTCTCTGTGAACATGCATGTACCCGAATGTGTACAACCATCTTTGTTATCCCCTAAACGCACTGCTCTGAACTAATTCTTTGTCATTTGTTCCTCACAGATTTCATGGGGATGAAGTTTTTTGGCTGGCTGCTTCGGAACTGTGGTGCTTTCTACATCCGTCGCAGCTTTGGGGATGACTCGCTGTACTGGGCAGTGTTCACAGAGTATGTGCAGACACAGATCTGTAACGGGGACGCCCCTATCGAGTTCTTTGTGGAGGGGACCCGATCCAGAACCAGCAAGTCCTACACTCCCAAGTTTGGTGAGATTTTTCTTGGGTTGTGTGTACATATATACATATGAGTGTGTATGTTTGTGTCGGTATGCTTTTGTGTAACAGAATGAAAACTTTAAGGACTGCAGACATGGTGGTGGTGGAAAATCAGTTCAGCATTTAGTCACACAAGGGATTCAATTTCAGTAGTTGTTCTCTGAAATTCTTTTCCTCCCTTTCAAACAGTTTAACCCTTTGACTGCTGTGCTTGTCAGTGAAGGTCTGTCTCATCACTGAGATAAGATTGGGCTTAAAAGGTCAGAAGGTTAGTCACCTTTTTTTTTTCTTTTTTTTTTGGGTTGACTTCTTCCTCTTGTGGTTGCATTATTTTGTTTATCAAAATCAAGTATACCGTTAAAAAGTACACAAAAGGTAATAACTGCACAAACTCATATCATTCTATTCTCAGTTCACCTAGGTTTATCAGTTAGGGGATTAAAAACCTAAATCATTGTTTGCCTTTCTGCTTTTTTTTGTTTCTGCAGCTAGTAACTTGATTAACTGACAGTGTTTTGTGTAAAAACTTGTGCTGTTGCTGTCTGTTTCAGGCATGCTGTCAGCAGCACTGGAGCCGTACTTCAAGTCACAGATTCCGGACATCAAGGTCATTCCTGTCAGCATCAGTTACGATCGTATCCTAGAGGAGTCACTGTATGCCTATGAGTTGCTGGGTGTGCCCAAACCTAAAGAATCCACCTCCGTAAGTGTTGGTGCCTGAGAGTGAAGTGTCTGCGTATGGAGATGCTACTTGTTACGCTGTGTGAATGAACATGTTTTTTGTGTTTGTGCTTTCCTAGAAAGGATGTGTTATTGTGTGTGTGTGTGTGTGGTACGTGCATATATATGTTTATTTATTTATAGTGTCTGAGATTTTAGAAAGACCATGATAAAGATAGTGAATTTTTACTGCATCCAAAAATTTAGTGTTCATTGTCGAAGAAATAGCATCTTACTTGCAGTTTTATAATGAAGTAAGATCCAGCTTAGATCTCAAAACAATGAACGTACTAAGACTGTGTGTTTCTTGTTTGTTTTTTATCTTTAAAAAACTTTTCCTGGAATGTTTACAGATTCAAGTGCAAACAGAAAAGAAGTTTTTTTCATTTATATTTTTCACTGTATATTTCACAGCAAACAATTGTCATGGTGTGCGCAACCTTTTGTGCATTGTTCATATTGAATTGTTTGTTGTTTTTTGCTTATTTTGTGTCTGCTGTTGCTGTTTCCTTTTAAAAGATGAAGGGGTTGTGTTTTTTATGTGTTTTTTGTTGTTGTTGTTGTTGCTATTTTTTAATTGGAGAGGAAGTTATTGATAGTGTTAAGTGCTTCACATGCCAGGGCTGGGGTCCCTGACTACTGCCATCTCAGAAGGGGATTTGTGGCCCAGTGGTAAAGCGCCTGCCTAGGAAGTGAGCGAATCTGAGCACACAGGTTCTCACACTCACCAGTATTTTCTCCCCTCTGCTAGACGTTTACTGGTTGTCTGGATGCTAGTCATTCGGATGAGACAATAAACCGAGGTCCTGTTTGTAGCTTGCACCTTAGAGCACATGAAAGAACCCACAGCAACAACAGAGTGGTCCCTGGCAAAATTCTTTAGCAAATTCCACATAGATGGGAAAACAAATACGCTTCTGGGCAGGAAAAAAAAAAGGGTGGTGCTGCACTGTAGCGACACGCTATCCTTTGGAAGGGCATTCCGAATTTCGCACAGAGAAACTAAATCTATTTTGACAAAATGTAATACTATACTAAGCAATACAATGAAATACATTACAATACAATATGCCATATCCTTAGCTGTTTCCTCAGTAGGATTCCTGATTTAGCTGTCCACAGATTGGTTGCTTTGGTTTGATTTTCATCAATACTTATTGGTGTGTCGGTTGTAGTTTGAAGTATGTGCCCCTGTTGTATGCAGGGACTGTTGAAAGCGCGCAAGATTCTGGAAGAAGACTTTGGCAACATCCACATTTTCTTTGGTGAGCCAGTGTCCATCAGGGAGTTCTCTGATGGGAAGGTGGATAGGAGTAAGCACAGCTTGGCACCCAGGTGAGTGAGTGGTGGTGTGTTTGTGTGGATAAGTCTCTGTGTGTGTGTGTGTGTGTCTGAGTAAATATGAGTGCATGTGTTTGAGTGTGTTTGTGTGCATAAGTGAGTAAATGAGATTGCACACATGCTTGAGTGTGTGAGTGAATGCATGTCAACACAAGTGCCAGCGAGCTGTATATGATTTACAGTTATATCATGAGCAGTGGTATGTTTTACAGAAGCTTGAGCACTGATAGCTTTACAGATACATAGCACTGATATTTTTACAGACATCTGAGCACAGTTCGTTTCAGTTCAGTGACTCAAGGAGGCATCACAGTGTTTGGACAAATCCATATACACATCACCACATCTGCTAAGCAGATGCCTGACCAGCAGTGTAACCCAACACGCTTACTCAGGCCTTGAGAAGAAAAAAAGGATATATAAACAAATGGATAGACAAGTCATCAAATGAATGAATGAATAAACTAGAATAAGTAATTATGAATCTAAAAATAAAATGAAATGAGCATATATATGTTTGCAGATACATAGCACTGATAGTTTTACACAATTACAGACACATGAGCACTGCTATGCTTACAGACACATCATGAGCACTGATATCTTTACAGATACATGAGCACATGCATGTTTACAGACACTGTATGAGCACATACATGTTTACAGACACATAGCACTGATAATTCTACAAATACATCATGATCACTGGTATTTTTACAGACACATGCACACATGTTTACAGACAAATAGCACTGATAGTTTTACAGATATGTCTTTCGAGCACCGGTAATGTTTGCAGATACACCGTGAGCACTTATATTTTTACAGACACATGCGCACATACATGTTTACAGATACGCAGCACTGATGTTTTCACAGACAAGTCATTTGAGCACTTACAATGTTTGACAGATACATCGTGAGCCTGACGACGGAGGAGCAGTCCCTGATCCGCACGCTGGGCCATCACATGGTGTTGGTCCATCAGCACAACATGGTGATCTCCCCCTGGGCCATGGTGGCCACCGTGCTGATGCAGACCCCGCAGGGCATGTCCATACGAGCTCTGGTGCGCGAGGTGGAGTGGCTCAAGCGCCTGGCCTCCAACCTTGGGGCCTACATTGACTGGCCTGGTGAGTGAATGCGTGGGCGCCTGGAATGTTTTTTTTTTTCTTTGTTTGTTTGTTTTTAATGGCACTGGAATATGTTGGGGGTTTTATGTTTTTTTAAATGGCACCTGGAATACCTTTGTTTTTTGTTTTTTTTGTTTTCTTGTTTGTCTTTTTCAGCACTGAGTATGGGTGTCCTCCATGAAATGAATTTCATTTTGATTTAAATATTATTCATTTGACAGTTTTTTTTGTTTTTTATGTTATTATTTTGTTTCAGTTTATGTTCATGTTTTACACAAGTTGATGGTAAGCTCTTGACTAGTGGCCTGACCATTGGGTTCATACTTAGATCAGTCATCTACTTTTTTTTCTTTTTTCTTTTTTTCTTTTTTCAGTGCAGATGTGGTGTAGCATATGTAGTTCAGTCCGCATGCTTCAACACCTTGAAGGTGAAACCGAAATCTTTGGAAAAAACTTATACAAAAGATTACTGTGGGTTTTTTTTCCTGAGTTGTTTTTAATGACCAATTTTCACTTTTCAACAGTTTGGTCACAATCCATGTTTTTCCACTACTGTAACCTACCTTGTAACCCCACCCCTATCCCCACCATTTTGCACAAATATCACCCTAACTTAGGGAGTGGGTAGTTTACCTCTTTCAGGAGCCCATTCCCTTACTTAGTTTCACCATTCAGCACACAAGGTTTGTGTCTTTTACCCTATCTACAGTTTTTAACCTAAAGTTGGTGGTTGGCATTTACTAGATACTTAGCATTTGCAAGGTAGTCCACAGCACTTCAGCATGACCTGTACGTTGCAGTGAATGAATCGGCGGAAGCCATCATCCGCCACAGCCTGGCCCTCCACCCCAACATCGTCAGCGTCAGCAGTGACGGCGTCATCACCCTCCTCCAGATCTCCCCACCCACCGCCCAGCACACCACCGCCTCGCAGCAGCACGTGCAGCAGTTTGCCGTGATGCAGAACGCTGCGCAGCACATCATGCTGTCCCAGTACCGCAATCAGGCCATACACGTGTTCCTGCGTCCCGCCCTCGTCGCTCTTGCCATCCACTCCTGTCGAGAGGAGGAGCTGGGATTGGGTGAGGGTTTGGATTTTTGGGGGGCTCCAACATTATGAGGTTTACAAACATTTTTAGTTTTAAATTACACATACTGTACTATGGCCCTGGGGCAGTGTTAGAGTTTGGGTTTTGGCTCCAACATTTTGGGGTTTACAAACATGTTTTTTGATTACGCATACTATATTATGGCCTTGGAACTGGGTGAGAGTTTGGGGTTTTGGGCTCCAGAATTTTGGTTTTTACAGATACGTTCTTAATTACACAAACTACAAGATACAAAAATCTTTATTACCTTCTGAAAGAGAAATTGTTCACATGTTTGTTGACAAAAAGACGACATGCATTACCTCCACAGAACAACACAAAGTGCAACCATGCTCCAACATTCCAACAAGAATACCCATTTATAGTATTTGTATGCCCAACTCAGGAAAGGTCATAAAACCCATACTATAGTGTGACCCACTGGTGCAGACTCTGGCAGGGGTCTGATTCTTGTCCTGCACAAATGACTACCCCACTCACGCAGAGAAACGGAAAGTAGCTGCAGCAAATGTGTGTGTGTGTGTGTGTGATCATGATTAATTGTGTATGTTTTTGGAAGTTGGCTGGATCTGTTGTATTTGGGTCATGGGTTCTTTTTGTCTGCTTTTGAACATCCCATTTACTCATGCCAAATACTTGGACTCCAATGTGTACAGCAATAGCATCTGTGTACAGTAAGTTTGTTAGTCGGATTTTGTATCAGCTTTTGAATCACCAAAGGGATTTGTTTTGGTCTTGCATCCATCCACACAACAAGCACACAAAGGACAAGCTCAGCTGCTTACAAGCAGAGCACATTGAACCCAATGATTTAAGAGACAAACTAAGTAAAAAGAATTTGCATGGATATATACAAGAGCAGCTATGCCAACAGTGGCAACTTTGTTTATTTGAACATCTGCCAGGAAACTTCTGTCTTTTCATGAAAGCTGTTAGAAACCATGAATAACATGTGAAAACTATGCCATTATGTTAGGCACAGGCTCTTTAATTTGGATGCTTTTTGTGTGTGTTTTTATGCAGACGCACTATACCAGAAATATACATTCCTGGAGAATGTTCTACGCAGTGATTTTGTATTCATTCCTGGGAATACTCGTCAGGTATGAGTTTTCAGTTTCAAGTGTGTATGTGTGTTTGCCTGCCTTTGTGTTTGTTTATGAGGATGCATGAGGGTATTATATCATTACTGAAGATTGTGAACATATGTGTGTATTTATGTGCATGTGTGTGTGTGTTTTAAGCTTTCAAAGAAGCATGTAGCATGAAAAAGAATTTAAATCATTTCATGTCGATATATTGAAAACTGATCTGTTTTGATCTTCGCTGTACCCCTTTTTTTATTTGAATGTCGTGGAGAAATTATGTCGTAAATTGAATCCTAATGATATGAAAAAGATACACTTTTGTTTGGTGATAATGTCAAGAGGCTCGTAGTTCCAGCATTCTGATTTTTTTTTTAAGAATTTACATACGAACTGTGGGATTTCCAACTTCAGCCTCTCTTGGCACACACTGGATCTTTCAGTTGTTTGTTGAATTGTGTTTTTGATTAGCAGACTTTTTTAATTGTTTGCCATTGTTACATAGTCTCCCACACAACAAGCCCGTTCCATAGTAGTCTAACATAGTGTACTGAAACTGACATTGCTGGTTTTTTCTTCTTTTTTTTTTGTTTGAATTGTGTTAATGATTAATATACTTTTTTTAATTGTTACCCATTGTTACAAAGTCCTCCACAGAGCAAGCTAGTTGCATAGACATCTAACTGAGTGTTTTGATAGTGACATTTGCTTGACATTTTGTGATCAAGGAGTGTACTTGGTGACTGTGTGTTGGACAGGACTTTGAGCACACGCTCGCAACGCTGGCTCACATCGGTGCTGTTGTGGTGGAAGCTGGTGCGGTGGCTGTGCAGAAGTCCATCAACAAGACCACCACATTCCTCAGCAGCATGTTTGAGCCGTTCCTCCTGGGCTACTGGGTGAGTGGTCAGTCCTTCCTCTGTTCCACTGTACTGTTGTGTTGTATTACTCTATTGTGAAACTTGGGATGCTCTCTTCGTGTATGGAACATTCCTGCATTGCAGCACCAACTTTTTTTCTTTCTTTTTTTTTTTTTTTTTGCTGCCTGCAAGCAGGCATGAGATTTTTCCGACTATAGTCGGATTTCCAACCGAAAACTGGCTTCAGAGGCCATGTTTGAGATTCGCGTAAATCCATTGAGAAAATCGGGGTCGGGGGTGGGGGGGGTGGGGTTCCGACCCATGAAGGTTGCACGAATGTTGTCTGACCAATCAGACCCACAGTGTTTGCTAAAATGCCCCAGGTTTGGATAAGCGAACCAGTTGAGAATAAGTGTTCCGTTGCTTCTCTGTCATCATTCAGCTTATCCGTATTTGGTTGGGATTAGAAAACTTTCGCTGGGACTGGGATTTGATCTGGTGCTCTCAAATTCTCTCACTTCCTGGAGGGATGCGTGATAACAAGGCCACCTCTCCACTCCAGTATAGTATAAATCATTCTTTCTAGGTAAGCTTCATGATCCATTGTTCCTCAGTAAGCATCTGTACCTTTCTCCATTCCTCTAGTCCTGTGCAGTATATTTGAACCGTTACTAATGGGGTGAGTATCTGTTCCTTCAAAAAAGAATCCATTCCCTCCTCCATTGTATTCTTATGTAGTATGTTTGAGCCATTCCTTCTGGGTACGAGTTCTTTCCTTCCTTGAGTTTCTTCCTTCCTCCATCACCATATTCCTTTTGTTGTATTTTCAAAAGGTGAAACCAGGGTGCTCCCACTTGTTTGAACAAATGTTTTCATAGTTACTCTTAGGAATGTCATTGCCTTATGTTATCTTAGAGAGACTCCTTTCAGTTTTTCATTTAAGATTCTCCTGGTTTTTTGTCGCAGAAGTGGATGACACTTGACTGTGTGGGTGCATTATAAAACTGAATTCTTTAATTCATTTGTATGCATTTATGCCTGTATATGTCACACCAAGCATATGATAGTGTACGATAGTGACTTAGTGGAAAGTGGTGATCAGTGTGTGTATGTGTGTGTGTATGTATTATGACTTGGTGGAAAGTGATGATCAGTGTGTGTATGTGTGTGTGTATGTATTACTCTTTTACTATTTTTTGTCACAACAGATTTCTCTGTGTGAAAGGGGGAGCGTGTGGCTACATTGAGAGCACACCCCCTTTTTTTTTTTTTTTTTGCAATTTTTTCTGCCTGCAATTTTATTTGTTTTCCTATCGAAGTGGATTTTTCTACAGAATTTTGTCAAGAACAACATTTCTGTTGCCGTGGGTCCTTTTACATGCGCTAAATGCATGCTGTACACGGGACCTGGTTTATCGTCTCATCCAAATGACTAGCGTCCAGACCAGCATTCAGAGTCTAGTGGAGGTGGAGAAAGTACTGGCAACTGAAGGTTCTGAAGCAGTGCGCTCAGATTCTCTTGCTTCCAAGGCGGATGCGTTACTCACTAGGCCAACACTCCCTGTGTGTGTTGTTTCCAGCTGATGTGCCAGTTCCTGCTGTCCAGCCGAATGCTGGTGGCTGCCAAGCCTCTGGCCCGCACCCAGAAGTCCTTGACCAAAGAGATGCAGGTCCTGGCAGCACGCCTCCTCCAGGAGAAGATCATCTGTCACTTTGAGGTTCTCTCCCTTGACATGGCCAACAACTGTCTGCACGCCCTGTACAACATGGGGGGCGTCAGCAAAGAGAAGAGGTGTGTGTGTATGTGTGTGTGTAGTGCCCTCCCACCCTGAAAAATGGTGTGATATCACATGTATATTATGTCCTTGTTCTAGCTTCACTGTATCTGTCTCCCCCATGGGGATGCACAGGGGTCTTTGATTATAAATAGCATCCCTGCCTTCTGGAATTTCTGTGCTAGAAATTTCCTCTTTTCTATCACTGTTTCTGCCTTTTTTCTTCCTTCACTGTTGTCTCCTTTTTCTGCCCTCCTAGTTCATTCCCTATTACACTTTTTTCTCTTTTTGTCTTGTCTTTGATGCACCATCTGTGATGTTTTGCAGTGTTATTTGCCTATATGGTCTTTTTATGTATTTTTGTTTGGCTTTGAAGTATTGTTTTTTTCCATTTTTATGATTTTTTAAAATCTGGTGTCCTCAGCATGGCCTGATCTTATTTGTCATCAGGAGCTAAATGGTTAGGATAATGTGTCATGAACTGTGTTTTGTGGTTTTCTCTTTCAGGGATTTTTTTGTGTATGTGTGTGAGTTTTGTGTTGATGAGGTTGAGCATTTGTATGGTTTGACAGTCCTGATATGACCCTGTGCAGTCGGCTGGACTATAAGCAACAATATACAATTAACTGTATCTGTCAGCCGTATGTTTACATTATCCTTTTCTTTGACTTTCACAATGGTTGTCAAACCTTTGTATACAGCCAGCCCCTTTTCCTACCTCACCCTCTCCCTCCCTCCTCTTCTATCCTTACCTTGCCCCCTTCCCTCCCCTTGCCCTGCTTTGAATTGTGGCCCATGGCCGATGTTCAATAAAACAATTTCGTTCAATTTTTCGTTCATTATCGCTCAAGGACAGATTGGAAGAATAGGCCATGCCTAAGATCTTCATCCTTCAAAAAAAAGTGTTTTGAGTTTCAAGCACAGTCTGTCTGTCCCAGCCATGCAAGTACGATTAAAGCTAACATTAACTGTGCAGGGATGGAGTGACGTACATGTACCCCAACGTTGCAAAGCTCTCCACGATCACAGAACAGCTTGGTAAGTAAACATCCTTAAATGTGCACAGTTTATTGAGTCTTTATGTCTTGTTTTCTGTTCATGTGTGTCTGTTTCTCTTTGTTTTGTTTTTTTGTTTTTTTTCTCAAATCATGTTTGTCAATTAAAGCAATTTTAAATTTCTTGCTTTTTACTTTTGATTTTTGACTTTAATAAGTAAGATTTTAAATTTTATCGGTGTTTATATGGCATGTAGTGTGTACTGAAAATGAATATCGTTAGACAATTGTGAAAATGGAAGCACTTTCACATCCTGAATATACCTTGTCAAACCTGGACAGGCAATTGATATTTCATCCAGTTGTGTCAGCTCATTTTTCTTTTGTCTCTGGTATAGTTTGAACAAACCATGTTGCTAGAACTAGTAGAAGCATTTCTGTTAACATTATTGTTTCAGGTATGATCTGTCTTATTTCAGTTTGAACAAACGACATTGCTGGAAGCATTTCTAGTTAACATAAATTTTCAAGGTGTGTTCTGTCTGTCTACCAGTTTGTACAAACCATGTTGCTTGAAGCGTTTCTATCAAAAATCATTGTTACAGGTATGTATGCGGAAGTGCCCCCACTGCCAGCCGTCACCATCAACCTCAGCACCAAAACTGTGACAGTCAACGCCAAGCTGTGAACAGCGAGGACATTACACATTAAGACAGGGATCAGTTCAGCTGATATCATCCACCAAAAAACCAAAAGTCTTGACACTTGGATTGTCAGCTGGAGTCATGTTGATGTACCCTGAGAACGATGACACATGTTAATGATTATATGGGCAGAATGATTGCTACTGATCAAAACAGAGTGAGCAAAAGGTATTAGGGCAGCTGCTGCTGATTTTTTTTTTTAAGATCAGTCTCATCAGTGGGTTTTTTTGTTTTTTTTGGTGGGGTTTTTTTTTGTTTTTTGTACTGCTGCTCCATCTTCATTTCACTGTCAGTGGCATTATTCCCACACTGCTCATCTCCCTTCCCTCACTTTCGCAGCCAGGCTCGTTCCAGAGCTTTCACATTGTTATGTTGCCAAAAAGTTACCCAGCAGAGGAGTCCCTGCACTGCTGCTGCTGAGTCATTTCAGCAGCACCTCTTCAGATCCATGGTATGTAGGACGCCACGTTGTGAGTCCCCTGTTGATGAACAGATCCACAGTGAGTGAGCGTTCCCTGCGGATGGAGCTGATCATTTCATCCCTGCAACAGCAGTCTGCATTGCCAGGCCAGCACACAATACCAGTAGGAGCTCACCACGGGCAAAATGTCAGACTTGAGGTGACCCTGACAGCAGGGATTAAAAAAGCCACAGTATTTGAGAGGAGGGTTGTTGCTGCTTTTCTTCTTGATCAGTGAGGATGAGAGTGTTATTGCACTGGAAATCTGTTCTAGTTTGAGATTGTGACAGGGCTGCGCTTTGCGCTTCCTTTGTTGATGCGTCAACCAGGCCCCAAGAAATACAGACTCATGTAGTGCTGGTCAGGGAATTGGTATGTATTGTTGCAACATGAACCATGACTGTGTGTGAATACTTTCAACAGGCTTATTGTTTTTTCACAAATAGTTATTATTTGCCCCTCGATCAAACCCTGTGTATTTTATTGCCCAAGAATGCACATAAGTGTTTGGATGTATACATACAAGTATGTGCTCACACCAATGCCTGCATATAAAATTGTTTGCGCACTAATTTTATATTTATTTCTGAATACTTTGTCTTTTTGCAATATATTTCCATTGGTACATGTTCCTTTCATTTATAATGTGCTTCCTGGACTGGTTTCCTTGTTGAACATAATTATGTTTCACACTTTTTGCAGTGGTGTATTGTTGATAGGTCAAACATGGTAGAGACAACTGTTTTCTGGTTTTAGGATTCCAGAACATTATTATTTGTTGCAGCAATGAACTGGTAGATTGAAGGTGTGTGTGTGCGTGTGTGTGTGTGTGTGCTGTAGTTGTAAGATAAAAGACTGAAAGTTAAAGTGGATGAGCTCAAGACATAATAACAGCTTATGATGCATAGTGAATGGTATTGTTGTTTGTGCTAGTCACATACCATTTCGATGTATACTGTTGCCCCAGTCTTAACAGTTCAGGTAATGCCATAACACTGGTCATGGATTGAACAAGTCCCTGTCATTTTCTCCTGCTGTTTGTTTTCACGTCATGTGTGTCTGTCAATTGTTTGTTGAATTTAGGGAAAAGAGCCTCGCATACACATGCACACATGCATGAACTCTCTCTCTCTCTCACACACACAATCTGTATCATTGTTTTTATTTGGGTAGAGGGAACTGATTGTGCAGTATGGCACTATCACAAATGCAGCATCCTGGAAAGTGTGGTATGGAAGTGTTATCATGTTGATGCCTGCCAATGATTGCAATTACAAGTTATTATTATTGATACTTGTATTGCGCCTATACAACAAATCTGAAGCGATGGATTGAAACTGGTACCTACAGAGCAGAGCAGTGAGCAGAAATGTCTTTGTATGTACAATGTGTTGACCCCGGTGACATTACTGGAGTGTGACGATTAGCTGATCACACACATTCTAATCCAAGATAATGAAGAATGGAGGGAGCAGAGAAAAGAGGAAAGGGGCAAGGGTTCAGTTCAACTAAGGGGAGGGGAGGGGCTTCATTATGTCTGTGTGCAATGTTTGTGGAGGCAGCCATTCATGTGTTGGCTTATGTATATGCCACCTCAGTTCAGGAATTATAAACATGGCAGGTTCCTGCTAATTTTTCCTAATTTTTTTTGGCCATCCAATCATTCATACCTGTAACCAAATCCATCATGCACCACCACACCCCCAGGTTTGTCTGCTAGGGTTCTAGCAGCAACAGTGAACAGGGACTTCCATTATTGTTGCAGTTATTGAGTTTTGAATTCATTCAACAGTTTGGTGGGCGGTCCCTGATATTTTTTTCAGTCACTTTTCATGACTTGCCTTTACTTACCACCACCACCTGCATGTGCTTTCCAGAAAGTCCTTTCTCCTTTTGTTCAGGTTGTCTTGTCTTCTGTGGCGAGTGCCAGGCCACTTGGCTCTGAGGTGATTTGCTTTAGAAATTGTCTGAACTTGGATGGATGTAAGCTGTCCCTCTTACAGTGTTCTTTGCCAGTTTGTGAGCAACTATTAATAAATAAATCCATTATATGTAATGGTTGATGAACTGTGTTATTTATTTGGGATTGACACACCTCAGCAAAACACAGAAGTTGAAACATTTTGACATTTAGTTTCTGATATGAGGTGCAATATCCATGATGTGTATGTTTGATGATGTGTAGCTGTTTATGTATTTCAGATGTTTGTCATTTATGTGGTACGTTTGTGACGTCGTTAAAAGTGGTAAACCACATAGGTCAGTCATTGCGCATGAGCACTTACATAAACCACCAGAGACTGATGACAGAGTGACGAGTGTTCTCACTATTCATTGTAAGTGTTAACTGTCTCCATACACAGTAATAAACATTTTACTGTATAAACCTTAATTCAGCTTGTTTTGTGAGGTCTAATCCTTCTGTAAATTGTCTTGTTATACATTTTATCTTCTTTTTGGTGTACAAACGTATGCTTATTTTTCTGTGCTTAGAATGCTCAGATATATTGCTTGCACAATAACCATGTCTTGTATTTTGTTATACTGAAGAATGTTTTGTTTTTTTGTTTTGTTTATTATTTTTATAAGAGAAATAAAGGTGCTCTCTTCAGCATTATAGTTACCCATGATTTAGAGATGTTACAGTCATTCATAACTTATCTTTATGTGTGATGAGTGTTTGATGATCATTAATCAACTTGGCATAGCACCCAGATTTTCATGCACCATAGGAAAAATTACAGGCAACCTCTGTTACATGATAGTCTCATGTATGTGATCTTCTTTCACACAAAGTGCAGATGATCTTTGCATAACAGAAGCAAGAGCCAGGAAGAATTTCAGAGTGTAATATTCATCGAGTAGGAGGTTGTGTAACTTGAACTCCAAATGGTTTAAAGCATATTGGGCTTGATATTATCAAGTTTACTTGTGAATAGTTCAGCATAGGGTGGTTTATAGATATTTTTTCTGTGCACTCACTATCAGGGGTAATAGTCATCATTACCTTGCTGATACGTGCCTTTCATCTTGTATTGACCAACTGAAAAATACTAGCAGTTGGAACAGCTGTCAGGTTTTTTGCTTGTTCTGCTGGCGCACTGCCACCATGTTAAACAGCCAGTTGTACAATGATCTGAAGCTAGCTTGCTTTGTATTTTCCATCAGCTGTGATCAGAAAATAAGAAAAAGAATATGGAGAGAATTAATAAATGCATATTGTTTTGCAATGTGCCTAGCACATCAATGATGTGTTTGCAAGTATAAGAAAAGAGAATTCAGTTAAAGGTTTTCTGGGAAAGAGTCCAGAATTGAATATTACATGTTAAGGTGAGTCAGAAAGAAGATAATACATGTACATGGACAGGTTGTACATAAAGGTCTGGAAGTAATTTAAAGTGAATGTGAATCATTGAAACAAGGTTTCAACTTCATATGCATGGAAAGTTCCATTTTGTCTGTTCAGAAATATGTATAATACTGTGATAAACCCACAATTGGTTCTGGTTTGTTTTGGCATCTTGCTGAATATGACATTTTGTGTTTTGGTTGGTTCTGTTTGACTTTGCATTGAGCATGTGGAATATTTTCTGACATGAGCAATAAACTTATATTTTTCAAATAACTGGGTGTTTGTGCATGTCTGTATGGGAATGATGGATAAAATTACATGATGACATTGTTCTTACATGATACATTGACACTTAAGACTTTCAATAATTTCAAACAAACAGATAAAACATCTCGAGTTAGAAAAAAGACAAAAGATATGAAATACATTTTTTTTAAAAATAAATAAATAAAAAATAAAATAAATAAAAATAAAAAGACAATGACAAAAAAACAATGAAGGTACGGCATGTTAGAGTAGTTTGTATTTTTGTAGTCCTTTCCCATCCATACATTACAGGAGCACTGAAAATGTGAAAATGGCTTGTAGTTATTTAACTTTATAATGCAGTCCTTACTCAGTTACTGTGAACCTACAGTTGATTTTTTATCAGTGAAAGCTTACTGAAATCCCATACCTATTTCATCCAGTTGTCACTACGAATAGAAAAGCGGGGTCTAACTTGTTCTGGTGATTTTTGTCTGCCCAAATAGGTGTCATTCCTTGACTGCATCAGATTCCATTTCATTGTTTTGCATTGGATGGACAGTTTGCCCATGACTCCAGGTCAACAAATTCCTCCCCCCCCCTCTCTCTCTCTCTCTCTAAGGGAACATGTTCTGTGGATTTTTGTCTGCCCAAATAGGTGTCATTCCTTGACTGCATCAGATTCCATTTCATTGTTTTGCATTGGATGGACAGTTTGCCCATGACTCCAGGTCAACAAATTCCCTCTCTCTCTCTCTCTCTCTCTAAGGGAACATGGCCTACATGAATAAACCTCTTTCTCTCTATATATCTCTGGCAAATATTGGTAAGCATGATTGATTTACCTTCTTTATAAACAGGAAAACTGCGGATACAGACTGTCGAACAAGATTGTGTGTAGACCAGCGTGAGAACAAAGTTAACTATGAATAAATAATGATAATAAAAATGTACATTTATATAGCGCCCTTTCTCTCTGAGAGCTCAGGGCGCTTTACATGAAAGAAACATATTTCATGAATCATTCATGAGCTCTCTTTCTCCAACTGCATCCCTCCCTGCCCCTCTACTCTCCCTCTGTTATACATCATGCATAAAAAGTGAGCTGACAGGCATGGAGTGGTGTTGGAGAAGAAGAAAACTGAGAGCTTACGGATAGGTTTTATTAAAAAGATGTTTTCATTGAAGAGCAAAAGACAAATGGAATGAGATGCACAGATACAATGAGAAAGGTAGTACCAGATATGAGGAGCAGCAAAGAGGAAAGAACATTCACCATAGGTGAGGAATTTTCAGGTCACAGTCAGAGGAAGAGCAGAGAGTTCTTGAGAGAGTGTATGCACTGTTATGGTCAGAAAGACAGGTACGTCCCGTGGAGTGGAAAGCAGAAAAGCAGAGACACGCAACTTTGTATTTAATGCTTGCTTCAATGGGTAGCCAGTGCAGAATACAGAGGTGGGGAGAAATGTTATCACTATGTGGGACTCTGTTTTGAAGTTTTTTTTAATTCACTGAAGAAGATTGTGGACAACCTGTGAGGAGAGAATTACACTAGTCAATTTGCGACAGCACAAAAGCAGAAATAAAAGAGTTTTTGTAGTTTCAACAGAAAGGTACCGATGAATAGAGTCAATTTGACAAAGTTCACAACTGACTGCGTATCAGATCAAGTACCTGAGGTTTGAGTCAAGAATGACTCCGAGGTTCCTTGCTGATTTAGAAAACTGAATTGAACTGTGGCATCACCAACCACAATAGAGGGAGGGAAAGAGGCAGATGTGGATATGTCATCCAGGATTTAACATCAAAAATGCAGTATTGCATTGAATGAATCAGACTGACTAGGTTCTGCAGAATTTTGTGGCTGAGATTCATCAGCAGAAGAGTGGTGAAGAACAGAATGACCGGAAATGACATCAGAAAGAGGAGCAGTGCAAATGATAAGCAGAACTGGGCCCAGGACAGAGCCTTGTGGCACACCATTGGAGATCAGGGTTGGATCATACTTAAAGTTACAAAGAGACAATCTGGAAGCGGTTGGAAAGATATGAAGTAAACCAGTTAGGAACTGTTGAATGAATCCCAAATACGTGTTCAAGTCTGGAAAGGAGTTTACTGTGGTCTAATGTGTCAAACGCAGCCGACAGATCGATCAAGGTTAACACAGTTTGTCTTCATCAACAGGCAGTGAAAGGTCATTAACTACTTTCAAAAATGCAGTTTCAGTGCTATGGGCAGATCTATATGCTGACTGGGAAGAAAAAAAACGGGTTGTTTGATGCCGGATGGTCTGAAAGTTGGGAGAAAACTTTTTTTTTCCCAACAATTTTGAACACAAAAGCAAGGTTGAATACAGGATGAGGTCATTGTGATCCAGAGTGGCTTTATCTAGCAGAGGCTTAATTAACAACTGCAATTTTGTACAGATCAGGGAAGACACCAGAGATTAAAGAATCATTTACACTTTTTGTTAGTGCTGGCAAAATAACATTAATGGTGTGGAAAGGGGGTCAAGGTCACATGTTTTTTGAAGCAAACTTTTTCAACATACTGAGTAGGTATAGACTGATCTCCGGAAATAAGAGATGTACCAAACACACTATTTTACAGTCGTATCTACGTTTCATGTATTATGTTACAGAGTATATCTACAGAAATGTCTCGAAATCGTTTAAGCTAACAAACCCCAGTCCTACACATACATGCATGCTGTCAACTCGTTTCAGTTCACACCCATCCCCTTCTTGCAACGGACCAAGGTCGATGTACAATTGAAGGTATGGGTTCTTGAGCTCTCTCAGTCTCTCTCTCACCCCACACACCCGCCTGTCCTCCCCCCACCCACCTCTCTCAAAGGTGTCCTATTTCACAAGCACGTGAGGCTGATTCATCACGACAGTGGTAACAATATATGTTTGACGTCAGTGGTGCCCTCCCCTGCCTGAGAAACAGTTTGTGACAGCGACAGACAGAAAGAGGGAGAAAGAGGGAAAATCATGTGAACGTTTTACCGGAGATTAGAAAAGAGAGATAAACCACTTGCAGAAATTGCTGAAGCCAGGCAGCCTGCGCCGCGACACGTATTCATTATTCATGAGCTGCCTTTGCCCCGCCCAAACTAGAGGAAAGCGTCAGTCGAACGCAGTCTCCGGAGTGATTTTATAATTTGGATTACATCTTTTTTCCCTTTTCTGTTTGCTTCATCCCACGCAGATGTCAAACTCAATTTTGTTGTGAATAACATTCCTAAATATTTATATGTATTGGTTACTTTTATTTCCCTATCACCACAGCACCATTTTTCACGAGTCGAAAGATGACCTCCATTGCGGAAAACTATAATATTGGTCTTATCGAGATTCACTGTTTGTTGTAGTCTGTCTGTTTCTTGCTTAAGGGCATTTAATTTATTTTGTAACCCTATGGGTGTGTCAGACAAGAGAACAACATCATCAGCAAATAGCATTAAGAGCAAATCTGTTGCGCCAGGTATCATTTGTATTCCATGTCTCCCCTTCTTTGATAACTCCACTGCCAATTCACCGATGAAAAAGGAAAACAGCTGTGTGCTTAGCATACAACCTTGTTTAACCCCTCTTGGACACTGAAAAAAGTCTGAATAAATACCTTTGTCACGAACACATACAAGTACAGAATCGTAGATGCTTTTAACAGCCATGTAAAACTCCCGAGAGACAGAGACAGAGACTTAGAGAGATAGATAGAGCACAATACAACGGTCTGCTCGGGCAACATGAAGCGTTCGTATATATATGAATTATATATATGATTATGTACATGTAGATAGATTTAGATTTACATACTGATAGATCTATATGAAATTATGTATGTATGTATTCATGTATGTATGTATAGACAGATGTTAGAAGAGAGACAGAGCTGAATATGTGTTTTATGTTTTGATATATATATATATATTTTTTTTTTTTTTTTTTTAAGAAATGGTGATGTAAACCAGAAAGTGTGAAGAAAAAGTAGCGTTACGAAAACGCAGTTCAATAATTTATAACTGTCTCTCTCATGTGCAACATTGCGCTGGGGGAGGGGGGTGGGAGTTGGTGGTGGGGGGAGCTGCTTTATTTTCTTTTTATATTATCTACATTCAAGCAGATGCAAACGTGCTAAAAACCAAAGCAAAAATGAATCGGTTTTCATTGTATACAGCGAATCTTACTACACGTGGGAAATTCCAGGCATAACTTAACTTTCGCTTTACTGCAGCTGAACCGTCAGAACCGACCAGTTTCCTTCAGGTGGGAAAGGAGAGGGTGATTTACCCCCACCCTTCCGCACTGCGTGTGTGCCCCAAAACGGCTTCAGCACTGTTATAGACAGTAAGAAGGGGCCTGCCGCGAGTGGTTTATCTCTCTTTTCTAATCTCCGGTTTTACAAAAGGTGAAAGGATAATCTTTTTTGCACTCTTAGGAAAAATATATGATTGAACAACGGGGTTAAGCAAGCAAGCAAGCAAGCAAGCAAGCACACACACACACACACACACACACACACACACACACACACACACACACACACACACACACACACATGGGGAGAGAAAGAGAGAGAGAGAGAGAGAAATACGGGACAACACTAGAGAAAACAATAATATTTGGGGTTTTTTTTGTGATAATAAATTCGCACTGTTGAATTATTGCTAGGTTTTTGTTTTGTTTATTTATTTTTTCTACTCATTTCAATTGGGCTCTTGAATAGGGTCAACACAACACAATAAACGATAAAGACAAAAGCAGATGGTAAGGCACATAGTAAAGCAGGCTTATTATCGTTATGATACAGTACAGAGAAAGAGAGCTGGACTGACAGACAGGCACACACATAACAGAAAGAGCATAGACATAACAGACAACCAGACTGAGAGCGTATGAAACAAAAATGCAATCAAGAAAAAAAAAACACATTTCAAACAAAACGTGATTATCGTTATGATACAGTATTGACTGAGAAAGAGAGTTAGAAAGACAGGCAAGCACACAGATAACAGACAGAGCACAGACGTACAGACAAACAGAGAGAGTATGAAACAGAAATGCAACCAACAATTAAAATAATAATAATAATAATAAAACCAAACAAAACGTGATGGAATTACATGCACGGGAACATACACATTCCTAAACTGGACACAGAAAGAACAAAGACTGTGTGGTACTTGTAACAGTTTAGAAGATGAGATTCACCTTTTAGACAATTGTGTAAAGTACAATACTTACAGACACAGATTCCTAATCGATATATGTCGTCCAAATGCAAAGCCTAGTGAATTGATCCTTCTAACAGAAATACAGCCAAGGCTGGCGAAATTTGTTCATGAATGTTTCTCTTCTTAATATGCTCATGTTTATGTTTCATTGTGTCTCATAAACTTTAAGGTTTTATGACAATAAAAAGTATTCTTTCTATTCTATTCAGAGACAGAAACAGGTCATGAGACTGTATGACATAGCTTACAAGTGCAGATGGGCGTTAGTGTACGAGTGTGTGTGTGTGTGTGTGTGTGTGTGTGTGTGTGTGTGTGTGTGTGTGTGTGTGAGATATATATATATAGAGAGAGAGGGCAGACCGATGTAGAGGGAGAGAAAATGATAATGATACAATTTGTTAATCATCATCCAGTGTTACGACGCCCTTCAGACAAAGGGGCAAGAAACAGCAAAACACACCCACAGGATCATTTGAGCAAGTCTAGAGACAGACGGAGAGAGAGAGAGAGGGGGGGCGGGGGGGGGGGGGGGGGAGGGGGGAGAGGGGGGGTTCACCAAATCATGCGGCAACACTGATCATAATCAGTCATCAGTTTATATAAGGCACAGTGGACAGCAACGTCCCCGCTGTTGACGATGAAGAAAGAGGACAAGAGGATAATGATTAATGGGAGAAGAATAAGATGCATGAAAATGAAGGTTGCCTGCAGTTGAGGTCGTGGGGGACGGGGGAGGAAGGAGGCTGCGAGGGGAGACGAACACAACTTAAGTGGGAGAAGTAAATGATGATAATAATGATAATACTAATAATGAGGATAACAATAACAAATATGATGCGATGATGTATGTATAGACTGTGTCCAGGAGCGAGAAAGTACCGGAAACAGACCTAACAATGATGAGGATGACGATAATGGAGATGATGACAATAATAATAATGATGATAATTATGGCACCGATGATATGAGTTGTCGTGTTGGATTGTTTTTACACGCATTAGCAATTCGCGCGCGTGTATATTTGTGAGAGAGTTGTGTGCGGGTGAATGCATATGTGTGTGAGTGAGTGTGTGTTGTGTGTGCCTGTTTGCATGTGTGCAAACGCGTGCGCGTATGTGTGTGAGTGAGTCAGTGTGTAAGAGAGAGAGAGAAAGACGGGGGGAGACTGAGACTGAGACTGAGATATTTTATTCATTTAAGGCCTTGGCCCCATATGAAGAGCGGCAACAACAGTTAATAATCAATACATAGATGAGCACCACAGGTCCTCACAAAATTTATGATACAAGAGATACTCGCAGCTGAAATGCTTTGAACAGATAAAGTGCCAAACTACGAACGATATTTTCATTACTAAAAGCCATCAGCAAACCTAATCGGAACAAACATGGATCCGTATAATACTTCTTTGGTAAGAATTCCGCACGAAGATAATGCAAAGCAGGACATATCAAGACAAAATGAACTTCATCTTCAATAGAGACTTTGCACAATGGACATAACAAAGCAAATTTATTTCTATTGTTATAGCGAAACTGATGAAACTGATGGGGGAAGAGAGAGAGAGAGGTGTGTGTGTGGGGGGGGGGGGGGGGGGGGGGGGGGGAGTTGGGGGAGGGAGGGAATTGTGACCGCCGGCTCAAGATTTTTACGTTGATTTTATCGGGTGCGTTTGTTTTGCATTCCTAACACATCGCTCCCTTCTCAATGTATTACTCAAACACAGAACATACATTATCTCAACACTGTCAGTAACTAAACAGTCTCTGTAACACGGGTGTACACGTTTCATTCTCTTCGACAGGAAAAACACAAAACACCCAGTAACTCAAGACTTGAAGTTACCGGCCTTACGATGAAACATTAGAGTTGATCAAACAGTCACTATTTTAGTCAACGACAGTTATATGAACTGCATGAAATTTAGCACTCATATTGTTTGGATTACTCAAAGAGGGGGAAGTGCTAAGCTCACTAACAGATGAATCTAATGTAATTTCACCCTCGATCGCCTCACTCACTCAAAACACACACACACACACACACATACACATACACATACTCCGCTGAATACAATAAAAGAAATATCTAACATTTTGGCCGATAATTTTAAACCTTCTTCAAGGATGAATGACGTAATGTGAAAAATGACGTATAATGTATGTCATTTTAAGTGACTTCAATGTGCTGTTTTGCATCGTCAAGAACAAAAAGTCGACCATCACACATTGATCAACCCACCCCCGTCCCCCTCTTTTTTCTTTTTTCCTCTCCAGCCCGGATTCAGTTCATGATCTTTAAGTTCGATTAAAGAAACAAAAACAAAAAAAACCGTTCACCTCGATTCCTCATATGTAAGCTGTGAAAAACTTTCACTTTCTATGTCACACAACCAAATTTGATCAGAAAAAAAAGTTTTGTTGCGGATAACCTTCGGCGACACACGCAGTAAAAAGTTTTTTCCCTTGGCATAACTTTTCTTTTCAGTAATGATACAAAAAGGCTCTCTTGTTTGACTATTTTGAAAGTCAAGAAGCAAGAAATTTATTTGTACAATCTCATTTATTACTGTATTTAGAGATAATCAATTAAATCTAAGCTGGTTATAAAACTGTGACATTCGTTTCACATTTTCAAAAATGAAGACATTTTTTACATCAAGAACAAAAATAATAAATAAATAAATGATAATTACTGAAACGATCGCCGGTGATAAAAATTACTAAACTTTGGGATAGCAGCAAAATCAGCTGCAAGATTGAAAACAGATGTCTGTGATTTCTCACAACAGGTTTATCAGTTGTTTTTCAACTGACTACATGGACGAAGAAAATAAAAACAAGTTTATTCCGCAAATTATTTATATATATATATATACATTTTTTTTTATGTCCAAACTTACTTTGCATAAGAGCATAATAATATTATTAAAGCAATTACTGAACGAAAATTTAGGTTTTCGAAAACATGTTTATTAACACTAATTACGCCGTCAGCAATGAAACATGTTTATCAACAGTTACCACGACCACGCCTTAACCAATTACTGAACAAAAACTTTGGTTTCTGAAAACAGGTTTACAAAAAAGTAACCACGACCACGCCTTATCTGCTATGCTGCTTGCCTCTGGTTCAAACACGGTACCTTCTCACCGGTTTTCCCTCGTTTCACATGGCTAACAAATGGTGACAAGGGCAACTGTTCGTTGCAAGTATCTGTGTGCAGAAGGAAGCAGGCACATGTATTAAAATCTACGATGATTTTTTTTTCTTACATCAATATATAACCTGCAACACGGTACCTTCTCACCGGTTTTCCCTCGTTTCACATGGCTAACAAATGGTGATAAGGGCAACTGTTGGTTGCAAGTATCTGTGTGCAGAAGGAAGCAGGTACATGTATTAAAATCTACGATGATTTTTTTTTTCTAACATCAATATATAACCTGCAGCTTGTACTGCACATATAAAAGAATTAATGACAGTTTTGTTATGCAGCGTGAAAGAGACGGTCGGTCTTTCTCTCCTCCCCATTCTCCCCCCGGGGAGTTCTGTGTGGGTCTTCCTCTCGGCACGTGCTAAGCGGTGACCTGTGGAGACAGCTCTTTCTCCCCGCTGAAGCTCAGGAGACGGGGACAGACGACTCCGCGGAATCAGGGACAGAGTGCATGCCTTCGGGGCCAAAATGGCCAGCAGGACCAGCGACGTGCTCTGCCGTGTGGCCAAGCTCGCCGTCAGAGACCGAAACAAGATGGGGTGGTGGGGGTGGAAAGGTGAAGGTGCCAGAGTCCACACTTTTGCAGGTGTAGAGGGAAGCGGGCGGTGGCATGCTTGACCCGGACACAGAGCGTTCTACAGTGTCGTGAGGCGTGTGACCAGAGGCTGCCTGCTGGTGGACCATCTCTGCGGGAACTCTGTCTTCCGGTCTGCTGCTGACCTCAGCAGAAACCTCTTCTTCAGCGTGACTGTTCACTGCTTGTAGACTGGTTGAGTTGTCCTTTCCTGAAGGTGACTCATTGTCTTCTTCGGTGACTGCAGCTTCCTTCCAGGCCTCCCTGGCACAGGTCTGCGTGGCCTCCTGTGTCGGGCATGTTCTGTCATGGTCACAGGCTTGTGAAGTCGTCACGACTTGTGTGTTTGTCGCTTGCTGTTCCGCTGCTGCGGTGTCCAACTGAGGTGTTTCCACAGGTGGTCCTCGTGGTGAAACGGTTCTTAAACTGTCTTCAGTGCGTCTACCGTTGCAGTGCAGAGTTCCTTCGGGTGTGTATGACGTACCCGAAACCTCTTTATTGGTATCAACGACAGTTTCCACAGGACGAGGGTTTATTTGGGCCTCTGTGGCATTTCTATTGTCAATGGAGTGGTGTGGAGACCCGGCGTCTTGAGAGGCTGGCACTGTGCTCTCTGCAGTGTGCTCTGAAGCACTCACTGCAGGTGGACCAGCTTCAACTGGAGACTGTGGTCTGCACTGGGCACGGGATGGCGACGTCCGGGCGGTGCAGTCTGCAGGACTGGGAGGAGAATCAGAGGGGGCTTCAGCACCTTGACACTGATCACTGCTGAAGTTCGTGCCAGGCGACGCCATGGGAGGTTGTACAGGCGTCCCAGACTCTGCAGGTTGTGCTGGAGTTTCAGCACGTGTGGGGTTTCCTGGTGCTTCACCGTCTGCAGGCTGTGCAGAGGTTCCAGCATCTGAAATATTTACAGGTGATTCAAAACCTTCACGTTGTGTAGATGTTTGAACATTCATAGGCTGTTCAGGTGTTCCAACATCCGAAGACCGTGCAGGTATTTCCACATCTACAGGTTGTTCAGGTGTTCCTACATCTAAAGAGCGCACTGGTGTTCCAACACCTGAAGATTGTGCAGGTATTTCAACATTTGAAGATTGCGCAGGTGTTCCAACATCTGTAGGTGGTGCAGATGTTCCAACATTTGGAGGTTGTGCAGGTGTTCCTTCATTTGGTGGTTGTGCAGGTGTATCAAAAACTGAAGATCGTGCACGTGTATCGTCATTTAAAGGTTGTACAGATGTTCCAACATCTGGAGGCTGTGCAGGTGTTCCTATATCTGGTGGTTGTGCAGGTGTATTATCAACTGATGATCGTGCAGGTGTATCGTCATTTGAAGGTTGTGTAGGTGTTCCAACACCTGAAGGTTGTGCAGTTGTTCTGATATCTGTAGATTGTGCAGCTGTCCTTACATTTTCAGGTGCCGCAGGTTGTTCAGGTGTTCCAATATCTGTAGGCTGTGCAGGCGCTCGAACCACCGTAGCAGTGGCAGGTAATGGAGACACCTCAGGTGGACGAACAGAAGCTTCTGCACAAGGAGAGGAGTCTGTCTGCTGAGGCGTCCCTCCACTGGCTGCAACTTGCCCAGATACATCACGTGACGGGGATGACGTAGCTTGCCCAGAAACATCACGTAACGGGGATGACGCTGTTGCAACGTGCCCAGAAAGATCACGTGACGGGGATGACGTAACTTGCCCAGAAAGATCACGTGACGGGGATGACGCTGTTGTAACTTGTCCAGACACATCACGTGACGGGGATGACGTTGTTGCTGCAACTTGCTCAGAAACGTCACGTGACGGGGATGACGCTGTTGTTGCAGCCTGCCCAGACACATCACGTGACGGGGATGACGTCGTTGTTGCAGCAGCCTGCTCAGACGCGCTGTGCGCGACCGGGGACGAAGCAGAAACGGCGGCAGCGGCGGCACCACTCCTGGCCGCGAACAGCGGGGGAGGCGCCAGGCCGGCCGACCCGTGAACGAACACGGGGAGCGGGTGCCTACCCTGTGTGTGCTGCGGCGTCGGGGGCACGGCAGGTGGGTTCGTCTGGAGCATGGTCTCGTCGTACGTCGGGGGCGGCACCCCGACAGGTGGGTCCACCAGCCCCCCACCAGCCCCCGTCAGGTCGCCCTCGAAGCCCATGTTGGCCACACCGGAGGCCAGGTTGGTGAGGCGGTGGGGAAAGACGCCGCTTCCTCCTCCTCCTCCTCCTCCTCCCAGGGACTGCGAAGACACCATGAAGACGGTGTTGCTGCTCTGCACCATGTGCACGGCCGTGGAGATGGTGGTGGGGCTGTCGCCGACACCTCCACCGCTCCCACCGCTCCCGCCGCCCCCGACGCCGTGCTGAGGGGTGGAGGGCGCGTGGCTGTGGTAGAAGGCGGCGGCGCGGTGCGTCGGCGGCTGGCGCGGCGCGCCCCCTCCGCGGCACCGCCCGCAACAGACGAGGGCGACGATGACGATGAAGGCGATGCCCCCCACCACCCCGCCCACCACCACCCACTTGTCCACACCCTTCTGCTTCGGCTCGGTGGGCACGGGTCTTGCTGAAACACACGCACGTGCGCGCGTGTTCATGCACACACACACAAACACACATACAGACGCACACAGACACACATGTACCATAGCACACGTAATGTCAAGGGCCTAATGGTCGCAATGTCAACTGTCTAAACACATAGCTCCTTGTTAGATAAGAGGCGCTATGTAAATTCACATCGATATGATGATGATGATGATGATGATGATGATGATGATGATCATCATCACGATGATGATCATGATCATGATCATCATCATCATCATTCTTCTTCTTGATCCCTATTTAGGGAACAGGCGCTGCATAAATTTGCATTATTATTATTATTATTGTTGTCATTATTATTAATTCTATTTCAGCAGCAGCAGCAGCAGCAGTAATATCATCATCATCAGAAGATGATGAGTAACAAGAGCAACAATATTAAGTCTTGCTTTTCACCTGTAAATTTTTTTTTTTTTTTTTTTTTTTGAGAGGGGGGGGGGGGGGGTGCGGAGTATGTGTGTGTGTGGGCGGGGGGGATCAATTGTTTGAAAGAAAAAAATCCAGCCAACAAACAAACACTTACTGGCGGTGACCATGGGGGGACGGGTGACGACAGGCTTCTTCACGACAGCACGGTAGCCGAACTCGAACCCCCGCCCCTCCCGGTTGCCGTCCGACCTGAACACCACGGTCATGTAGCGGACTGTGGTCGGTATCGAGTAGTTGCCGCCATAGCAGAAACGGTGACTTTTGGACGTGGCCTTGTTCTTTCCTGTAAAACCAGTGCGTTCTTGTGTGTGTGTGTGTGTGTGTGTGTGTGTGTGTGTGTGTGTGTGTGTGTGTGTGTGTGTGTTCTATCGTGTTGGTATTGTGTACTGTACTGTACTGTACTGTACTGTACTGTACTGTATTTTAAAAAAAATTTTTTAGTATTATTATTATTTATTATTTTATTTTATTTTTTATTATTATTTTAACAAAATGAAAATTTTATTTTATTTTATTTTTTAAGAATTAGATAATTAATTAATTTGTTTTTATTTATTATTTTTTTCTTCTTCTCGAGGCCTGACAGCGCGTTGGGTTACGCTGCTGGTCAGGCATCTGCTTGGCAGATGTGGTGTAGCGTATATGGATTTGACTGAACGCAGTGACGCCTCCTTGAGCTACTGATACTGATACTGTACTGTACTGTACTGTACTGTACTGTACTGTATTGTGTTGCTCTTTTGCCGCAACAGATTCAGCTCTCCCTATGTAAAGCATGTCACTTCAGTGCAGCACCAGCCTTTTTTTTCCCTTAACTTCTTCTGTTTTATTTGTCTGCCTGCAAGTGTATTTGTTTTCTTTTCCTTGCAAGGTGGATTTTTCTACAGAATTCTGCCAGGGACAAACCTTCTGTTGCCGTGGGTTCTTTTACGTGCACTGAGTGCATGCTACACACGGGGATCTCGGTTTATCGTTTCATCTGATTGACCAGCACCACTCAAGACCACCATACAAGCTCCACAGTGAAGAGGAAGAATGTTCTCGCTAGTGTGGGGTTTGATACCGCGCACTCAAATTCTCTCGCTTCCGAGGCACATGCGGGACCACTGGGCCATCACTTCGCATGGTTCTGGTGTATTGGGACAAGCGTTCTTCATCAAGGCCAACGGTCTTGATGTACTGGGACAGGTACTTTGAATAAAATGTAATGGTTTTTATGTACTGAGATAGGTGTTTTGAATCAAAGCCAGTTGTCCTGGTGTACTGGGACAGGTGTTCTGAATCAAAACCCGTGGTTCTGATGTATTGGGACAGGTGTTTTGAATCAAAACCCGTGGTTCTGATGTATTGGGACAGTTGTTCTGAATTAAAACCTGTGGTTCTGATGTATTGGGACAGTTGTTCTGAATTAAAACCCGTGGTTCTGATGTATTGGGACAGTTGTTCTGAATTAAAACCCGTGGTTCTGATGTATTGGGACAGGTGTTTTGAATCAAAACCCGTGGTTCTGATGTATTGGGACAGTTGTTCTGAATTAAAACCCGTGGTTCTGATGTATTGGGACAGTTGTTCTGAATTAAAACCCGTGGTTCTGATGTACTGGGGCAGGTGTTTTGAATCAAAACTGGTGGTTCTGATGTATTGGGGCAGGTGTTTTGAATAAAAAACGGTGGTTCTGATGTATTGGGACAGGTGTTCTGAATCAAAACCCGTGGTTCTGTTGTATTGGGGCAGGTGTTTTGAATCAAAACCGGTGTTCTGATGTATTGGGACAGGTGTTCTGAATCAAAACCCGTGGTTCTGTTGTATTGGGGCAGGTGTTCTGAATCAAAATCAACGTTCCTTGTGTATTGGGGCAGGTCTTGTGAAGCAAAACAAATGGTTCTGATGTATTGGGACAGGTGTTCTGAATCAAAACCCGTAGGTTCTGATGTATTGGGGCAGGTGTTCTGAATCAAAACCCATGGTTCTGATGTATTGGGGCAGGTGTTTCGAATCAAAATCAATGTTCCTTATGTATTGGGACAGGTCTTGTGAATGAAAACAAATGGTTCTGATGTACTGGGACAGGTGTTCTGAATCAAAAGCAACGGTCATTGTGTATTGGGACAGGCGTTCTTTATCAAAACTAATGGTTCTGATGTATTGGGACAGGCGTTTTTTAACAAAATTAATGGTCCTAATGTATTGGGACAGGTGTTTTGAATAAAAACCAGTGGTTCTCATGTATTGGGACTGGTGTTCTGAATGAAAACCAATTATTGTTGTGTATTGGGACAGGTGTTCTTTAACCAAAAACAATGGTCCTGGTGTATTGCGACAGATGTTCTGAATCAAAGCTAACGGTTCTAAAGTATTGGGGCAGGTCTTCAAAACAAAAACCAATTGTCCATGTGGATTGGGACAGGTGTTCTGAATCAAAACTAATAGTTCTGAAGTATTAGAACAGGTGTTTGAAACAAAACCAATTGTCGTCGTGGATTGGGACAGGTGTTTTGCATCAAAACCAATTGTCCTCGTGCATTGGGACAGGTAATTTGAATCAAAACTAGTGGTCCTTGCGTATTGGGACAGGTGTTCGGAATAAAAATCAATGGTCCCGATGTGTTGGGGCATATGTTTTGAATCAGAACTAATGGCCCTGCTGGTTCAGGACAAGTGTTAAGGATAAAAAAAGAACAATCCTGGTGTATTGGGACAGGTATTTTGAATCAAAACTGTCTTTGTGTATTGGGACAGGTGTTCTGAATCGACAGAAACAGTCCTGCTGTATTGGGACAGGTGTTCTGAATCGACAGAAACAGTCCTGGGGTATTGGGAAAGGTATTTTGAATCAAAACTAATTATCCTGGTGTATTAGGACATGTGTTCTTAATCAAATGGAACAGTGCTGGTGTATTGGATCAGGTGTTCTAAATCAAAAGAAACAGTCTTGGTGTATTGGGACAGGTGTTCTGAATCAAAACAAACAGTCCTGGTGTATTGGGACAGGTGTTCTGAATCAAAACAAACAGTCCTGGTGTATTGGGACAGGTGTTCTGAATCAAAAGAAACAGTCCTGGTGTATTGGGACAGGTGTTTTGAATCAAAACCAGTGGTTCTGGTGTATTGGGACAGATGTTCTGTATAATAATTTAAAAAGAACAACAACCCAGAATGGTATATGTGTATTGGGACAGGTGTTCTAAAGTAAAACAAATGGCCCTGGTGCATTGAGACAGGTGTTGAGTCAAAAGCGATGGTCCTGGTGTGTATCGGTTCTTCAAGACAGCTCTCACACACACACACACACACACACACACACACACACACAGACATACACACACACACACACACACATACACACTACACACACACATACACCCCCCACACCCCCCCCCACACACACACTAAACAACAACAACAACAACAAAAACAACAAGTGTTGCACAGACCGTTGTAGAGAGTGATGTTGTCGAAGGCACAGCCGGGAAAGTACTCCACATCCACGAAGATAATCCTCAGCATCACCGTGAAGTTGACAGAGGGGGCCTCAATCAGCCACTCACAGTACGAGTTGCTGCAATAATTCATCGAGCACACACGGCGTCATTTACGATACGCGCACGCACATATTCATGCACGCACAGACCGCATGCACGCACGCACGCGCTTACGCAACAATATACATTATGATTATATACTTACTCTGGCAAGCGCTTGGGTATACACGCACAGAGACACACAGACACAAACACACAAACACAGACGGGCGGACAGACAGACAGACACACACACACACACACACACACAGAGATACACACAAAAACGCGTGCGCACTTACACACACACACGCGCGCTCGCGCACACACACACACAGACACAGAGATACACATAAAAACGTGTGCGCACTTGCACACACACACACACACACACACACACACACACACACACACACACACACACAAATCGCGCACTTACACACACACACACACACACACACACACACACACACACACACCTAGTCATCAGTCTATCTGTCCGGCTGTCTTTTTCTTCCTCGAGCTGTTAACCCCTAGGCTGCCTGCATGACGAGATAACTCGTCATGGCAAGCATGTATGCTTCGCTGCCTGCATGACGAGATAACTCGTCATCGAAATATTCTGACATTTCCCTGCTTTGCATTCAGTTCGTTGACAAAAATGCTGGTAGCTTTAGCTTGGGGAATCTTTCTGGATTCTATTCATAGCTAGAAACACCATCTGCGTCATAAGGCAGTCCTTTATTTGAACGTTTTGGTTGGGTTACTGGCCGCAGTCTTTGCCTGGCTCCTCTCCTCGCTCGCTCAACAAAATGTCGGACTGACTCCGTGCTCAAGACATGCGCTCGTGGCGAACTAAATCAACCAAGATTACTTTCTTCAGCTAATGCTCAGAAAGAATTGGAGCATAAATTCGAAGGAGAAGACAGTGGTGAACATTTATAGGACGATTTGATAGAAAATAAAGGGAGCAATCAAGAGAGTGGCCAAGATACAACTATCAGTGAGTGATGCAGGCTGTTCAACTCTAGCAGACGAAATTTTAGCAGGGCACCGTATGAGCTATTTTCTTGGCACTCAGCCAATGCGGTCTGATGAAGTGACGGTGTGAGAGGGGTGAAGAGGAGGGTGGAGACTGAGGGGGCGTGGCCTCACATCCATATTATCACTTGCAGAAGTCACAATGCATCTATTTCTTTTTCAGTTTTTTTTATATTGTGGTTGTTCTAGTATGATTTTGTGTGTGCAGATATCCATTTGTCCAGAAAATGATATTTTTGTGCAAATTACCAGACTAATGTTTGTAATGAATAAGTTGAAAATGTGACAAAAAACAAAACACTGATTTCAAAACAACAGGATGTCACTTAAAATGCATAAAATGTGAAAACATCATGTGTTTTGTATTCTTTATTCATTTCCCTTTCAGAAAATGTATACTTTTATGGGTCTTTCTCCAATAACAAAGAGCACAGAATTTTTTGAAAATTTATACCCGTTTTTTGGGAAAAAACCCTGGCAAATAGATTTCACTTAAATCTTATTTTCCTGGCAGCGAAAGGGTTTTAATGTATTTTGTTCACTTTCCTTTCTGAGAGAAAAAAAAAGATATTTTGAATCAGTTATCTCCAATCCATGCCTCTGTGTGTGTGTGTGTGTGTGTGTGTGTGTGTGTGTGTGTGTGTGTGTGTGTGTGTGTGTGTGTAATTCGTTTCACATCTGAACATAGGGTAAATTCTCATTTTGTCCTGATGTGTTCTATTTTGAATCGTATTGTATTGTATAGTATTTTCTCTTTTTGTCACAACAGATTTCTCTGTGTGAAATTCGGGCTGCTCTCCCCAGGGAGAGCGCGTCGCTACACTGAGAGCGCCACCTTTTTTAAAAATTTATTTTTTATTTTTTTAATTTTTTTCCTGCGTGCAGTTTATTTGTTTTTCCTATCGAAGTGGATTTTTCTACAGAATTTTGCCAGGAACAACCCTTTTGTTGCCGTGGGTTCTTTTACGTGCGCTAAGTGCATGTTGCACACGGGACCTGCCTGCCTGTCTGTTCGTCTGTCTGTCTGCCTGCCTGTCTCTCGTTCGCTCGCCATCTCTGTTCCACCTCTCCATCCTGCCCCCCACTCCCCCACCTCCTCCCTCTCACCTGGGGTACTGCTTTGGGTAGCTGGGGGAGTGGAATGTCTGCTCTGCCTGCCTGCCTGTCAGTCTGCCTACCTGTCTGCCTGTTTGTTTGTCTGTCTGTCTGCCTGCCTGTCTCTCGCTCGCTCGCCATCTCTGTTCCACCTCTCCATCCCCCCAGGCCTTCTTCCCCCCACCCTCCACACCTCCTCTTTTTCACCTGGGGTACTTCTTTGGGTAGCTGGGGGAGTAGAATGTCTGCTCTGTCTCCCTGCCTGTCTCTCGTTCTCTCGCCATCTCTGTTCCACCTCTCCATCCCCCCAGGCCCTCCACCCCCCTCCACCCTCAACACCTCCTCCCTCTCACCTGGGGTACTTCTTTGGGTAGTTGGGGGAGCCAGTGGAATGTCTGCTCTGTCTGCCTGCCTGTCTCTCGTTCTCTCGCCATCTCTGTTCCACCTCTCCATCCCCCCAGGCCCTCCCCCCCCCCCCTCCCCACCTCCTCTCTCTCACCTGGGGTACTTCTTTGGGTAGTTGGGGGAGTGGAATGTCTGCTCTGTCTCGTTGGCCTTCAGCACCAGGGCTGTCCTGTTTTCACATTGGCCGTAAGTCCCTGCGGTAAGGAAATATTGAGACTGTATGGGAAATGGTTACACACAGACACAGACACACATACACACACACACGCACACACGCACGCACGCACGCACGCATACACGTGTATTTGTGTGTGCACTTTGAGAGATTTGAAAGCAATGCTACTACCACTACTACTACTTCTCTTGTTCTTAATAGTAATATAGTAATAGTAATGATAATAATGATGATGATGATAATGATAACAACAACTGCAACAACAACAATAATAATAATGATAACGATAATAATAATAATAATGATAATAGTAATTCATTATTGTCATTATCACCATCAACAGCATCATTAGTTTCAGTTTCAGTTTCTCAGGGAGGCGTCCCTGCGTTCGGACAAACCCATATGCACTACACCACGTTTGGTAGGCAGATGCCTGGCCAGCAGCACAACCCAACGCGCTCAATCAGGCCTTGAGTGCATGTCTGTAATTATGTTTGTGTACCTGTCTGAGGGGGTTTATTCTACAGACTTGTGTCAGAGAACAATACTTATGTTGCCATGGGTTCTTTTTCAGTGCGCCAAGTTTGTGTTGCTTACGAGACCTCGGTTTATCGTCTCATCCGAATGACAAAATGTTCAGTTTGATTTTCTTGTCAAACTTGGAAGAAAGAGCGAGACCGGGACTCGAACCCAGACCCTCACGGACAATGTATTGGCAGATAAGCGTCTCAACCATTCTGCCACTTTCCTCATTCTCCCTCATCGTTCATCAATAAAATTATTATCATAACATGGAAGAAAGGTCTATAGAATTGTTCTCCCAACTTACTTGCTCGTTTCGTAGTTCATAAAATTCATCTTAGTTTTCGTTAACTACACGCACGCGCGCGCACGTGTATATGTGTGTGTACAGCGCGAGCGCGTACGCTCGCGCGCGCGTGTGTGTGTGTGAATGTTTTGTTTGTCTTTTAAGGATTACATCATATCTAAACATAACTATGGGTCTGAAATCTGACGGCATGAACTGCTCGCCAAAGAAAGAAACCCGTTTGTGTAACTCAGGAATTCCACCAACTCCAACAATACACCAACATAAAAAAGAAAAGAAAAATGAATACAATTCAATTGATAATATTGCGATTATACGATCAATAATGCCTGAAATAGGCCTATATTTTACAGGCGCACATAAACGCTTATGTATGTATGTATGTTGACAGGCAGACAGACAGGCAAACAGATAGATAGATTGTTCTATTATTCAATTAACAGATGAATAAAAACAATTCATACTGACCATTAACAATCCAACCCAATGCCAAAACCGCAGTCATAAAAGCCAGTCGCTGGGAAGACATGGTGGCTGAACTGAAACGCTGTTAATTAATTATTCCATCAATTAATTGATTAATTAAACCCCAACACACAATCTGTCGTTCATGTCTTTCTGTTGCTTTGAAACTGAACGTCCGCCGTTAGAGGCCGACATTTTCTTCTTTTTCTTCCCTCTTAGTTTTTCTCCCATCCTTTGTTGAACGTGTTTCTGAATCTACCTGTTTGTGGCACTTGGGCTTACACGTCTCGATTTATATCCACAGGAAACAGTTGTCTCGTCTGCGAGGACAAATTGTTGGTATTTTGAGTGTTTTGAAGAAGCAGACGACACTTAATTTGTCGAAACCGACCGAAAAAGCGCTGATGACACTTCGTCCACCACACAAAATTGAATCCGTGTTTGAAACCACGTAATGTTCTGGATCCTGTCTTGCAGAAATGTGCGACAACCCTTTCCCCCCAGACGAACTCCTGTTAAGTCAGTGAAGCAACGACAGAAGAAACTGAAGAACAATCTATCACTCCACATCGCGACGCCATCTCAGCAAGAGTGTTCAAACCAAGTGGGAGAGAAAGAGAGATGAGAAGGGATGATTTATGGCCGGGAAATTAATGAGCACCGAGGGACACGCCCGTCACTATGTTGCTAATCAAAAACCAGGTGCGGCACGTGACTTTTAAAAGCTCTCGTGCTGCAAGGTTTCTTTCGCCTCAAGTATCAGTTGTTGTTGTTGTTGTTGATGTGGCCTTGTCAAGAGTTGTCGCCATGCCAGGACTGTACCCCGGGTAGTTTTAATTTATCTGTTTATTTATTTAGTCATTCATTTATTTGTCTGTTTGTTCATTTTTTTAATTCGTCTATTTGTTTATTTACCTAATCATTCATTTATCATTAATTAATTAATTAATCAATCAAATAATCCATCAATTAATCAATTTATTACTATCATTATCATCATGATCATTAGTAGTAGTAGGATGATTATGATTATGATTATGACGATGATGATGATAATGATGATGATGATGATGATTTTATTATTATTATTATTACTATTATTATTATTATCTATTTATTCATCTATTCATTCACTTTATTATTTTTTTTGGGGGTGGGGGGTGTTTTTTATGATCTATGTGCTTTCTTTCTGTTACTGAAGCAGAAGCAGTAACGGCAGTAGTATAGTAACCACAGTTTTGGTGGTGCTTATTCGTCTGTTTATTTGTAATTGTGTGACAGAATATTGCGTGGATTGATGAACTGACCGAATGATTGGAAAGAGTGAATGGGTGAATAAAAAAGCTGAGAAAGAAAGAAAATAACAGAGGAACGTTTTTTGTTTTTTTTAAAATTCATAATGAAAACGAAAGGATGCGCGCGCGCGCGTGTGTATGTGTGTGTGTGCGTGCGTGCGTGCGTGCGTGCGTGTGTGTGTGTGTGTGTGTGTTGTGGAAAGAAAGAGAGAGGCCGAGACAGAAGAAAGAATCGATGGAACACGATGCTATTCAATCAAACCTGCTGGGAACATTTTCAACATGAGGGTTGCATCGTGCAAGTGGTCCTGCATGCACTGATTTCTGGTTTTGTCACACACACACACACACACACACACACACACGCACGCACCCCCCCCCCCCACACACACACAATGACAAAGGAAAATTACTTGACACGATAAACCAACATCACAACTGAACCAAAAGTAGCTAATACAATACAATATGGCCACGTTTTGTTAGGTAAACTCATGTTTTGACGACATGAGCAAATTAAATCTAAAAGAACAGGGATCTTTATAATATTTAGGTTGAATTAATCTTTGTCTGAGGTCACTCAAAGCAGGGAAACATAACACAAAATGCAATTCATCTTCCCTACCCAGGTTGCACAGTAGAGAGAGAGAAGAGAGAGAGAGATTCCCATACACACGAATGCCACCGTGCAAAGACCCCACTGTGACCGTAATATTATTATTGTGCAGTGGCAGCAGCTGGAGAGAGACAGAGTCACACACACACACACACACACACACACACACACACACACACACACACATTGAGAGACACAGACAGACAGACATACAGGCATAACACATGCATGACATAGAGAACACATACGTCAATAGCTTACATCTCTTTCACACACACACATTTGCAGCTTGTTGAAAGAAGAAAAGCGTGCAGTGCCTACCCGCTCCAGCCTACTATCGATCCACCCGCGTGTCTACCACACCCCTACTACCTCACACTGCTGGAAAGAACAGAAGACAGGTTCACATTGACTCACGTGAAGTCCGTGGCGTCTGCTTGTCTGTCACCAAGCCTCACGTTTATTTATTTATTTACTCAACTGTCATGGGACTGGAAATGGAAATGGGGAAAAACGCAACACACATTTATATTGTTGCCCATTAGTAAAACAATTAAAGGCACACACCTTCAAACCATGCAATTGCTCATTTGCACTTCCTTTTGGGTTGCGCAGAGGTAGATAAGAGGTACAGAAAAATAGGCAATAAATACTAGGTGCAAAAAAATGAACACTGCATAGATTTATCTCCATGCAGGGCCTGCCTCTTCTTTTTCTGCGTTCTTGGGTTACAACTCCAACGTACACTCGTATGTAAGGGTGGGTTTTGACAATAATGACCGTTTTTACCCCGATGTGTAGGCAGCCATTCTCCGTAATCGGGCGTGTACATGCTGGGTATGTTCTTGTTTCCAAAACCCACCGAACGTTGACATGGATTACAGGGTCCTTAGCATACGTATTTAATCTTCTGAATGCGTATATACACGAAGGGAGTTTATGCACTTGCAGGTCTGCTCATATGTTGACCTTGGAGATCGGAAAAATCTCCACTCTTCACCCAGGAAGTGCGCCAAAACTGAAAAAACTCGGACGAGAATTCAGCGCTCTAATCATTTTGCAATTGCACCCGCGTAGTATATGTACCCGTTAATTTCCTGTCAACGAGCTGGTGAGACCGGCAAGGCAGGGCAAGGCAAGGCAGGGCAAGGCAAGGCAAGGCAAGGCAAGGCAAGGCAGAGCAGGGCAGGGCAGGGCAGGGCAAGGCAGGCAAGGCAAGGCAAGGCAAAGCAGGGCAAGACAGGGCAAGGCAGGACAGGGTAGGGCAAGGCAGGGCATGGCAGGGCATGGCAGGGCAAGGCAAGGCAAGGCAAGGCAAGGCAAGGCAAGGCAAGGCATGGTAGGGCAAGGCAGGGCAGGGCAGGACAGGGCAGGGCAGGGCATTGCAGGGCAAGGCAGGGCAAGGCAAGGCAAAGCAGGGCAGGGCAAGGCAGGGCAGGGCAGGGCAGGGCAGGGCAAGGCAGGCAAGGCAAGGCAAGGCAAGGCAGGGCAAGGCAAGGCAAGGCAGGGCAAGGCAAGGCAGGGCAAGACAAGGCAAGGCAAGGGAAGGCAGGGCAAGGCAGGGCAAGACAAGGCAAGGCAAGGGAAGGCAGGGCAAGGCAAAGCAGGGCAAGCAAGGCAAGACAGGGCAAGGCAGGGCATGGCAGGGCAGGGCAAGGCAAGGCAAGGGAAGGCATGGTAGGGCAAGGCAGGGCAGGGCAAGGCAAGGCAGGGCAAGGCAGGGCAGGGCAGGGCAGGGCAGGGCAGGGCAAGGCAGGGCAAGGCAGGGCAAGGCAAGGCAAGGCAAGAAGTTTATTTCATGTACCCTCTGGGGGCATAGAAACATCATACATCGACGTCTGTAACACACACCATATAAACAAAAAGAGTGATATCAAAAAGTAAAAAAACAAACAAAAAACAACAGAAAACAACAACAACAACAACAACAACAAAACAAACAAAAGAAAAAACAGACATAAAACAGCAAACGGCCCATAGAAGCAATCAGGCAAATACACATTAACAATCATTTTCCATCACAATAGAAAAAATGGAAACAGAGAAAGAGAAAAAAAAAAAAAAAAAAAAGCAAAAGATTCCCTATCAATGTACCAAGTTTCATTTGAAAGAGATGCGAATATTAGAGACAACTGATTTGACTTTCAGCGATATTCTTTTGTTTCTTTCAGAAAATAGTAAGAGGAATTTAATGGTAGTTTGGCCGGGTTCTATAAAATGCAGGTAAACATTTTTTTTCCTGGTGCTGTCAAAAAGGGACACAAAAACAAGCAGTGAAACTCATCACCAATATCATGTGTGGAACATTTTGTCACAGATTCTTTCACTTCTTGGTAAATTGTTGATGATGGAGTCTCCCGTTGGACCGACGGATGAGTAGGCAGGCAGGCTTATCTGTCGGTGTGTGTCCTCATAATTATTATGGGAGAAGAGGCCGATTCTGGATGCACAGCACTTCCCACAGGTGTTGCAAGGGAAAACGTCTCCAGAAGTTGAACCCTGCTTCCTTCGCTCACACTTCTCCTTAATGGCCAGCGTTCTCTTGTTTTCAAACGTCTTTATGCCACTACAGCACAACATCCTCCAGCGAGATCGGTCAAGGGCATCAGTTTCCCAGGAAGCGATGTCTATGTCACAGGCTTTGAGGTTCGTCTTCAAGGTGTCCTTGAAGCGCTTGCAGGGTCTTCCAAGTTCGCGGTGGCCTTCCTTCAGCTGGCCATACAAAAGCATCTTCGGGATCCTGCTGTCTGTCATGCGGACAATGTGTCCTGTCTAGCGTAGCTGGCACTAGATCAGCAGGCTTTCGATGCTGGGCAGGCCGCTCCTCTCTAAGACCTGAAGAAAATTGTTGAAACGCTGTTTATTAACAGGAAGTCCGTTGTTGGTTGTTCTAGACTTTGCTAGCTCAATAACACAATTAGTTGGTGACACTGTAAGATAAGCATCTTGACCAAAATTGGGTTTAAACATCCTGTAATTAACAAACATTGCATCATTATCTACATGTTGATACCAATCTTGCAAAAACTGATCTTTCAAACTGCGCTTAACTTTCCCTTTAAACCAAGTGAGGTGTGCTGTGAAATTCTGTTGGTTCAACCAAAAACTGCTTAATCCAATTTCATTCAAGATAGTGTGAATACTTTTCAAATATTGGTTCTGATATGTTGTTGCTGTACAGATGAAGAGACATTTGTTAATAATCAAGACAGTTTATAATTTCTTTGGCAAGTTACAAGCTTATACCAGAACACTATGGCTAGGTTATAGTTAGGAATGGCTGATTAGCAATGGCCTGAAGTTACTTTCCTTTGTCAACACTAAGGGTGACAGTATTTTTTGTTGCCTTCGTTCGAATTTTGTTCAAGAAAGTAGCCCAGCTGGCCCTTTGCTTTGATTCTGCTTGATGTCTGCTGCATTTTTCTTCTTGTCAGTACATTTCTTTTAAACCACACACATTATGATGATGGGGATAATAACAATAATGATGATAATGAACGGTGAGAACGATGTTGGTCATCTGTCTTACAATACAGGCTGCGTATATGAACGTTGTAAGCCCAAACGCGGAAAAACTGTCATACAGATGACACAAAACGGAAACGGACTGTTGGGCCCACGCAAAGTGAAACCATGGTCCTTCCGAGCCAGTCGTTGGTCGTTTGTTTGTTTGGTTTATGAAGGGAGAACGACTAGGTGGGGGCGAGGACGTAGCCTAAATGGCATGAACAGGAAGCAGAGCGCGCGTGTTTAACCCTTTCACCACCAAGCTCGCATTTATGCACAGGCGTGGTAGAGGACCCATGTCATTGAAAGGTGACCATTCATTGGTCTGTTATCCATGAACCTACTGCTCTTAATGTTCAGTGGTAAGACAGGCCATATTTTCTATACATCGCAAGGGGAATCCCCAGGTGTTCTTAGCCACTATCTTTTTTGTGTTTATACCACAAGGGAATTTTGTACTCTAAATTGACTGGCGGTGAAAGGGTTAATCATGCTTTTGTAGTGGCAAACAAACCATCCGGCCCCAGTTTTTTGACTCAGGCTTCTGAACAATCGAAAAACTGAAACTCGGGTTTCTTGATCCCTGACCACCTCACCTCCCTTCATCAGCTGAGGTGTGGGTTCATGTCAAATGCTTCCCACGGTCTTTGTTTCCTCCTTGGTCGCAAATTTGTCACAAAGGAGCAGCTTGTGACAGTTTCTGATTCCACGCACAAGCTCACGTCAGTGATCTGGTGGTTGTCTTGTGACTGATTATTAGTATAGGGTTCGGGTTTTGTGAGATTTTGAGTCGGGTTCAGCTCTGTTTGTATAAAATCGGCCTTTTTGCATTTCATCAATAGTGATGAGATAGATCGACCCTTCTTCCATCTTCTTGTTGTGGTTATTATTGTTGTGGTTTATGCTTCTCAGCTTCTTGCTTCTAGTCCTCAGCGAGCGGTGATCAGATTCAACAGGAAAATACGTGACTCTACTGGCATTATGACGACTGCCGAAGACGGAGAAGGAGAAATCTAGGAGAGGGGCGAAAAGGAAAACAATCCTCTCCTGTGTTATTCTTGGCGGACAGCGACTACAGGAGCGAGGCACGGGGTTTTGATTCAGTTTTGAAGAAAAGAAAACAGGCTGTGTGACACAGGATTTAGGAATATCTGCGAATTGAAAGATTATATAATATAATTGCTTTTGGAGTCCTCGTTTACAGGCAATATCTGGCTAGAGAACTAATGGTCCTTTCTTCTACTGCTTCCTTGATTCTTTTATTCATTGTTTTTTTCAGTCCTTCTGTCTTCCTTTCTTTTGCCCCCCCCCCCTCCCACCTACCCCCCCCTTTTTTTTCGTGTTTTGGTCTTTTCTAATCCCTCAGATTTTTGTCAGATTCAATTTTCTACTTTTTCTCTCTCCCCACCTTCCTATTCCAGAAGGTTATCTTCGAAAAAAAAGAAGAAAAAAACCCCACCCCACATGTCTATAGCAATGTAAGCATAAAAAACACAACTACTTTTTTCTTCTTTTCTTTAATTTTTTTTTCTCAAGGCCTGACAAAGCGCATGGGTTGCACTGCTGGTCAGGCATCTGCTTAGCAGATGTAGTGTAGCTTATATTGATTTGTCCGAACACAGTGACGCCTCCTTGAGCTAATAATATTGATACTGATAATCGATAAACCCCCGAAAACGGAGTATGGCTGCCGACATGGCGGGGAAAAAACTGTCATACACGTAAAATCCCACTCGTGTACATACGAGTGAACGTGGAGTTGCAGCCCACAAAGAAGAAGAAGAAGATACTCGATAAAATGGAAAATAAGCAAATAATTTTTTGCACATACCACATTACACTTTAAGCAGATGCGAAACGAAATATCTTATTATCCGAACAAGGCTTCGTGTAGCTCTCTTCCCGGCCTCTATTTGTCCCTCACTCTCTGGTCTGTCTCTTTTCTTTTCATCCCTCGTTTCTCACCTTTACAAGTCATAGGGAACGTGAACCATTTGACCTGAACTTTCTTGTGTCTTCTTCTTCTTCTTCTCACTGAACTCTTTCTTCTTTTTCTTCTTCTTCTGCTTCTTCTCACTGAACTCTTTCTTCTTCTGCTTCTTCTCACTGAACTCTTTCTTCTTCTTCTTCTTCTTCTTCTTCTTCTTCTTCTTCTTCTTCTTCTCCTTCTTCTTCTTCTTCTCCTTCTTCTTCTTCTTCTTCTTCTTCTCACCTAACTCTTTCTTCTTCTTCTTCTTCTGCTTCTTCTCACTGAACTCTTTCTTCTTCTGCTTCTTCTCACTGAACTCTTTCTTCTTCTTCTTCTTCTTCTTCTTCTTCTTCTTCTTCTCCTTCTTCTTGTAGCGTATATGGATTTGTCCGAACGCAGTGACGCCTCCTTGAGCTACTGAAACTGAAACTTCTTCTTCTTCTTCTTCTTCTTCTTCTCACTGAACTCCTTCTTCTTCTTCTCACTGAACTCCTTCTTCTTCTTCTTTTTCTCCTCCTCCTCCTCCTTCTTCTTCTTCTCCTCTTTCTCCTTCTTCTCCCTTGACTCTGTGAACATAGTCATTGGGGCACCAGACAGAACTGTTCACCAGATTCTTCCAAGTCTGTTGGTTGCGTGTGTCAAAGCCTGGGTGTCTGCACATGGCTTTCCTGTCCATTCTGCAAAGTTGTCAGTCCATGTTTTGTTTTTCTTTTGTTTGTGTTTTTGGGGGTGGTTTTTTTTTCTTTTTCTTTTTCTGTGTACCCCTCTGTCTGCCAGTGATTTGTGCGGGGCGTACCTGAAAGAGAAAGTGTGTGGGACTTGAACTGAATCAGAGTGAGGCCTTGACGTAAAGACACGGACGACATGCGGTACCACACTTCTATGTACCTCCTGGTTTTGGTGTCCACTGCTTTGCGTCTTCGTGGCTGCAGCGCGGCATGTGAGTATGATGACTCAGTCGCACACACACACACATGCACGCACGCATGCACGCACACGCACACGGACAGACGCACACGTACGCACGCACAGAGAGAGAGAAAAATCTCAGATATTGTTTAATGCACACAGGCATTGCCTTATGCCACAGTACACAAAAGGGGACCAGAGACAAGGCAGACAACTCATTATGGGTTTCTTAAGTATGCCTTTCTGAAACCAAAACACGGTACACACTTGTTTGTTCATATTCACAACAAAAATTATCCTTATTGACGATATACAGTTCAAGCGTCTAAGCTCATTGTAGATATAGTTATAAATTCCGAAGCACAACATGTTAGTATTGGGGGGGGGGGGGGGGGAGAAAATGATACCGTCCAGTTACGAAATTGTAGCTCCAACAAAATTCACGAAATATAACAATATAAGTGTTGACCCATTACGTTTTCTTTCTCCTGTTAAAGGAATGAAAAATATTTCTAGACAGATTATGCACATGGTTGCTATTTACTGCCCTGCATAGTTCAGACAGTTGTATATTGGCATAACAATCTAAAAACTTCAGTCTGAGATCTGCATACAAAACACACTCTTGCAAAAAATGGACTTCGTTTTAATTTCTGTAATGCAAAATGGACAATCCTTGTCTTGATCACAATCGCTGTATCAATGCACACTGTCATTGATGGGTAGAACATTCAATGTTACTTGTGTTATTGCAACTCGGAAACAGTACATATCCATGTCAGTGATATAATTTTCTTTTTCAAATATAACTTTGAGGGTTCTATAATTTTCGTATCTACTCGTGTCTCTCAAGGTAGTATGCCATTCTTGAATAAATATATCTATCAATCTTTGTTTGAAATCACACAGAAAACCTTTTACATTTGATTACCAAGCCCTTGTAACCACACAATATTAAATCCAGCTGCACATAAACTTTCTGATATTTGAAGCCCAACACTGCTTTCCATTTCTGTCTAGTTCAAGAAGCGATTTATAAGCAGAGAGAGAGAGAGAGAGAGAGAGAGAGAGAGAGAGAGAGGGAGAGAGAGAGAAACACTGGACACTGAAACACTGAAATGTTTAATGTCATTAGCTGAAAAGCTCTGGTGACATAGTAGGTACAAATCAGAACAAAATGATGCAAATAGATGAAATGGAACAGAAAAAAAAACAAGAGAGAGAAAGAGTACAAGACATGAAAATTACTACATGTCAAGATAATGATCAAGCAATAAAAATTTGAACTGTAATAAGCATGCACATGTTACAGAAACAGTCATAAAAATAGCACCTTTTAAACAGTCGAAGGAGAGAAAGAGAGACAGAGACGGAGACAATCAAGAAATGGAAGGCAGTATATTACTCTAAATATACCTCGTGAATACCCAATATATAGTCAACGTCCAACCCACCCCTATGTTGTTTTTTTTATTGTGCGCATGGTTAAATATCTACTTTAGAAATATCTTAGATCTGATGACAAATCAGCTTTCAATTTGTGGTCTGGTTGCTTTATATAGCACAGAATCAAATCTAGATGAGATATTGACATTTCATTAAAAAAAAAAAAAAAAAAAAAGGGGGGGGGAGGGGGGGAAGGGGGGGGGAGAGAATGGCGATTATATGACGCAGTGTCTTGTTTCAGTCACGAACGTTCTGTTCTCTCTCATTCTCTCTTTATCTCTCTCTCTCTCTCTCATTCTCTCTCTTCCCCCCCTCTCTTTATCTCTCTTTTTTCTTTTTCTTTTTTTAAGCTTTATTCCCTCTTTAGGGCGAGGGCTGGATGTAAAAAAGCATGTTACTTGCTTATTTATTACCCTCGATAATAAAGATTTTGTCTTTTTTGTCTACCATTCTATCTCTTTCTCCCTACCCTCTCTCTCTTCCCCCTCTCTCTCTCTCCTTCTTTACCTCTCTCTCTCTCTCTCTTTTTCTGTCTCTCTCATTCTCTCTTCATCTCTTTCTCATTCTCTCTCTTTCCCCCTCTCTTTATCTCTCTACCATTCTCTCTCTCTCTCCCTCTCCACCTCTCTCTCTCTCTTCATCTCTCTCTCTCTCATTCTCTCTCTTTTCTCCTATCTCTATCTCTCTACCATTCTCTCTTTCCACCTACCCTTCCCCTCCCCCCTCTCTCCCACCCCACCTCTCTCTCTCTCTCTTGCTCCCTCCCCCATCTCTCTCTCTCCCTCTCTCTCTCTCTCTCTCATCCAGCTGGACGGTCCATTGAATGCAATTCCCAACAGCTGTCCTGTAATTGTATGCTTACTCTAACACAGTTCTGCATACACCAGCTGTTTTGACAGTCCACGATTACATGTTTTGAAATGTTTAAGGATATTAGAATCACAAACAGAACAGAACGTTTAACATGCCTGTCACAGGGGATCTGAACGGTTTTGTTGCTTTTTTAAAAATTTTTTAGAGACTTTCTTTTTGCCATGAATCTCTCATTACTATTACTTTGTTCCCCAATACTGTAAACATACCAATGATTATCTATTACAGTCTTCACAGGACAATAATATCTTAATTATCTTTCTGTGATGTATACTGTGCATAACCAGTCATAAATGTCTCTATCATACAGCTGACAAAGTTGACTTTAATTATCGATTTTTGTTTGCTTGTTTGTTTGTTTATTTGTTGTGGGTTTTTTTGGGGTTTTTTTTGTTTTGTTTTGTTTTTTTGTTGTTGTTTTTTCCTGTTGCAGGTATCATTTTCGAAGCAGGCACGAACACGTTCACAGTGGTGAAAAACTCGTTCGTGGACATAAAATTCAGCATCCGCGAAGACTGTAATGTTTCTATGATACTCGTTCAGAATCGAAATGGCGTATATTGCCAGGTGTTTGACTCTATGATAGCACATGGCATAGATACGAAGTGTTTTGTCAGCACGAGTGGGGAGTACACGATTCGAGTCCATGCCGGAAACAGGTGGCTGCGGACCCAGGTTTTTGATGTGAAAGTTTTCCTGGATGGCCGTGTTCCGGAAAAGGAAAATGTAACTATATATATGGCGGCAGCGGACTCTGAGAACGATCTTCAACATCAGCCTGTAGTTTACAGTGAGTGCTCACCGTCTGTCCGTCTCTCTGTCTCTGTCTGTGTCTGTGTCTGTGTCTGTCTGTCTGTCTCTCTCTCTCTCTCTCTCTCTATATATATATATATATATGTATATATATATATATATATACGTGTGTGTGTGTATTGTTTTCATTTGTTTATTTGTAATATGTACCCTCATGTCATTTGGACTATGAAGCTATTGACATTAAAGAGTTCAGTGTTCAGTGTTCTCTCCCCCCCCCCTTACCCCCCACCCTCTCTCTCTCTCTCTTGTTGACTTCCAAACACAAACATTTAGAGAGAGCTCTCATGCGGCCATCACTTCAACTACGCTAAACAAGAACGGATCGACCACAGTCACCGTTTGGTCGGGAACACACATCACAGGCCTCAGTGCAAAACGATACACGGTGGCCACTCTTTCTCCTCCCATCACACCAGCAAATGATTTCACAACAGCCAAGTGCTCCTCCTCTTCTTCTTCTTCTTCTGCGTTCACTCGTATGCACACGAGTGGGCTTTTACGTGTATGACCGTTTTTACCCCGCCATGTAGGCAGCCATACTCCGTTTTCGGGGGTGTGCATGCTGGGTATGTTCTTGTTTCCATAACCCACCGAACGCTGACATGGATTACAGGATCTTTAACGTGCGTATTTGATCTTCTGCTTGCATATACACACGAAGGGGGTTCAGGCACTAGCAGGTCTGCACATATGTTGACCTGGGAGATCGTAAAAATCTCCACCCTTCACCCACCAGGCCCCGTCACCATGATTCGAACCCGGGACCCTTAGATTGACAGTCCAACGCTTTAACCACTCGGCTATTGCGCCCGTCAGCCAAGTGCTCCATTCTGTCCGCAAGTCAAAGCAAGGCACAAGGCAAGAACTTATTTCATGTGCCCCCCCTAGGCATTGAAATGTTACATTCATTGTATCTTTTACACACACGCTGTGTGTGTTCGCTTTGTGCTTTATGTGTTGCCCGTAGAAGACCCCCAAGAGCGAAATGCGTAACTTTTTTGTATCGCGCGTCAAGTGCGTGCACGGGACCTCGGTTTGTCGTCTCATCCGAATGATTGGACGCTTTCTTTGATTTTCTGAACTTGGGAGAAAAAGCGAAGCTGGGATTCGAACCCAGACCCTCACGGACACTGCATTGGCAGATAAATGTCAACAATTCTGCCACCTTCCTCTTTATTATAAATTATATGAAACATTACACTCGTGAAAACGAGTATGACAAATGAAATGCCTTTTGTAAATAAGTTCGTTCGTCTTCAGTTTAACGTCTTTCCACTTGAAGTGATATTAGACGAAAAAAAAACCAAAAAAAACCGTTGGGGTAGGGGTTGTGGGAGGGTGGGGGTGGGGGTAAAAGTGTGTGTATGTGTGGAGGGTGAATAGGGAGAGACAACGCTAGGGAAAATGGAAACGTTATAAACGCCAACATCAAACAACTATAAGAAATGTCCTATTGGACTACGCAGCAAACCTTCTGCAACAGCAAATAACATATTGGAATTGTTAATAACACATTCAAAAGAACTTTTGGTGAAGTCTGGTAAAAAAAACCATTTTAGATTCTGACATTCGAATATGATATGGTTGCTAGATATATGTTCTCCATATATGCACCTAACATCTTTGCTGAACTTAGTTATAAAAGCGTTCAGTTTTATCCTGTTTGATAATGTATGGATCTGCCTTAATCTTATTGAATTACTGTATGTATTTGACTGATTGATAGTTCCCGGTTGTTGAACATTAATCACACTACGGTTTAAAGTTTTGCCGTTTTCCTGGTATAATTCTCTGACTTTGTTCCACGATGTTTTTTCTAGTATTCGATAACCCTCTTGTACAGACAGAGGCACATAAATTTCTATGGTTCCCTGTTCGTTCTTTGCTCCTTTTGTATTATAAGATGTGTTGCTGCTCTCTCTCTCTCTCTCTCTCTCTCTCTCTCTCTCGTGACAGTTTGACCAGGGGGTTATTTATTGTAGGCAAAAATCACGGATGTCTTTTCGAATGTCAGAAATCTCATGGCCTCAAACCGTACATGATGTCTGAGCAACACAGACATGTAAGACAGATCTTGCTCTGGCACGATTTTCAGATTTTACAATGGCATGAAACAAAATGGAAAGTATGCATGACTGCCGCTGCGAATGAAAGTCACCGTTTAGTTTGTCATCCAGCCCTTGTATTTGCCGACTTTGCAATATCAAGGGTATTCATCCAAAGCTTTACAGTAGCCCAAATGACTTCATATTGACTCAGCTTATGGCTTCTACAAATTAACAGTTTTTCATACCAAACCCCCATTCTTTGGAATCAACTTCCTCACCCTCTCCGTCACTCATCTTCGCTGCAATCTTTTAAATCCAGTCTGAAGACCCACCTTTCCCCCTCCTGAATAATTATCAACAGCTCAACCTTTTCCAGTGTGAACTGAAATGACTATTAGTGAGTGAGTGAGTGAGTTTTAGAGTTTCAGAATTTGTTGATTGTAGTTTTGATTGTGTACTGTTTATGATTGTGTGCTATGACTTGTGTTTGTGCGTGCGCGTGTGCTTGTGTGTGTGTTGTGGATGTGTGTGTATGTGTGTGGGGAATGAATGATTATTAATAATGTTTGGTATTTTGTGTTAAATTTTTCCTTTTTGATATTTACATATGTGTTCTATTTGTAAACGCCTAGGGCATGTTTTCAAGATTAGGCGTAAATGCTCATAACAATGATAACAATAATTATCATTATATAAAAACAAACAAACCTTTCTTAACAAAACATCACTAGAAGAGATATTTCCTTATCTTGACCAATGAAAACGTCATGTGAACAATTCCCCGAATAACACCCTATCGCCATCCTTCCGCTTTCCTTTAATAGTTTCCTTGTGTCAAACCACTTGCTCGGTTCACTAATTTCATTGATTGATTGATTGCTATGGATACTTATATAGCGCCTATCCTCAGTCGGAGACCAAGCTCTAAGCGCTTTACAAATACGGGGTCATTTGCACAACAGGCTGTCTACCTGGGTTTTTGTTATTGTTTATTTACCCCGCCATGTAGGCAACCATACTCCGTTTTCGGGGGTGTGCATGCTGGGTATGTACTTGTTTCCATAACCCACCAAACGCTGACATGGATTACAGAATCTTTAACGTGCGTATTTGATCTTCTGCTTGTGCATACATACGAAGGGGGTTCAGACATTAGCAGGTCTGCACATATGTTGACCTGGGAGATCATAATTAAAAAAAATCACCCTTTACCCACCAGGCGCCGTCACCGAGATTCGAACCCGGGACCCACAGATGGAAAGTCCAACGCTTTAACCATTCGGCTATTGCTATGTGGGACAACGGCCACAGTGAAAAAAAAAAATTCTGGAAAGAAAAATTGTGTAACTGTCTGTCTGTGATACAGTTTTTCTGTCATACCTTATTGGAATGGAACGAACCCTATAAACTAACTTGCAGTCACTTCATACTTTCTTTGTCTCCGACTCACATGTTATGGTATTTCTGACAGTTTGCCTATTTTCCTCTCTATCTGAAAGCTAGGTTCACCCATCTCCCCACCTCTCTCTCCCAATACTTTAAAAGTCACAGTCATCATCATCATCGTCATCAACATAAATATCAACATCAACAACAACATTAACAGCAGCAACTACAACAACAAGAAGAACAACAACAACGGCAGCAGATAAAATCATTTTCTTTTGTTGGAATATCACACCAGTTTCATTGTACTGTGTTTTGTTATTACATACGCTTTACAATGTCATTACGAGGTTTGATTGATTATACTGCTCACTTATTTTAGAGCCAACAACAACAGCCGCAACGCCAACAACGTCAACAACGATGACGATAACAACAGCAGGTATTTTCTGTGTTTTTTTTTCTGTTGCCTCATTCAGTTTAGTTCATATAGTTTGTTGTGACATCTATCGTCATGAGCTGTTTGTTGTTGCTCTTTTTGCTTGTGTATTATACAGCCAAGAGCGGAAGCAGCAGCAGTATCAGTATCAGTATCAGTAGCTCAAGGAGGCGTCACTGCGTTCGGTCAAATCCATATACGCTACACCACATCTGCCAAGCAGATGCCTGACCAGCAGCGTAACCCAACGCGCTTAGTCAGGCCATGAGGAAAAAAAATTAATAAAAAAAAAGAAAAAAAGCAGCAACAACAATAACAAGGTCATTGATAACGACGTCAACAACATTTGCAGATTATTTTGTTTCATAACACCCACTTGCGTTCCTATGTTCTATTTTGGTCTCTCTCTCTCTCTCTCTCTCTCTCTCTCTCTCTCTCTCTCTCTCTCTCTCTCTCTCTTTCTCTCTATTTTTCCTCACCACACGTTTTATTTTGTTCGTCATTGTTATGATGTTTTATTTATTAGTTTGTTTGTTTGTTTGATTATTTGTTTATTCATTTAAATATTTATCTATTCATCTATTTATTCACTTATCCATTTATTTATCTATTTATTTATGTCGTTGGGTAGAAGGAATTCTGTTTAATGTACACATGCTGGTTATTGTATACAATTTATCTAATCATTCATTAATTCCTTTATTTTGTTGATTATTTTTAACACTCACTACAACGACGACGATGGCGACAACAACAGCAGCAGGTGTTTTCTTTTCTTTGACTATACCGCACTGCTTTCTTTCCTAATTACTATTTCATTTTCCAACATCTTTTTTTCTTTTTTTTACTTCTTCCTCTTCTGTTTTTGTTGTTGTCGTTGTTGTTGTTTTGTTTTTTTTTTTTTTTGGGGGGGGGGGTTGTTTTTTTTAAATGATCGCATTTCTTATGATTATGTCTACTGTACTGTTCGTACAGATTATCGTGGTTTTCACCCGTCTACAACTGTGTTGGAAATTTGCGCCAGTACAGTCACTTTTCGTTCTTGAAACGTCTTGTTGGCTGATGGTATCCTGATGTCTTGGTCGATTGATAATATCGTGATCCATTATCATTGATAATCAAGTAGTACTTTGGTTGAGTGATAAACTGTGATTGAGGGATATTAAACTCGTAATTTCTCGTTGAAAAAAAAAACCGAGGCAAGGATGAGAAAAAGAGTCTCCATAATTTCTGACTGAACGATAATGATTCCAATTCGTGGATGAGTGATGATCTGGTAATTTCTGGACTTTATTTTCACAGCAACAGGCGGGGGTTCAGCCTACTCAGGAACAAACAGCAACAGCAACAGCAACAGCAGCAGCAGCATTAGTAGCAGCAACAAGGACAAGGTCAGCAACAACAGCTACGAACTCAGTTTCGACAACGACGAAATTGCCGACTGGACAAATGCCGTCATCCTCTTAGTGATCGTGTATGCTGGCGCTGGACTGAACATTGTCTTCGTGATCTTTATTACCTGGCGGGTTGCAGAGGAACGAAAGGAGAGGAGGTAAGGAGTGGGCTCTTTTGTATCACACACACACACACACACACACACACACACATACGCACACACACGCACGCACACACACACACACACACACACACTGAAACACACACACACACACACATTCGCACACACACACACATTCGCACACACACGCACGCACACATAAACGCACGTGCACACACACACACACAAACACACACTCACGGCACACACACACACACACACACACACACACACACACACACACACACACACACACACACACTAAATTGCATTCCCCTATGCGTTTGATAAAAAAAAAAACAACTAAAGCCAGTCACAATATCAGACTTTAGATTATTCCATATTTGTTCCTTTTAATAACCAAAAGATTACGTATATAGCAAAGACAAAAGACCGAAAATAGTATAAGTGTCTCACTTTCAGTTTCAGTGAGGTGTTAAAGCGTGCGGACAAATCCATATCCGCTACAAAACATCAGCTGTTCAAAAAACAAACAAACAAACAAACAAAAAAAGCAGAGGCCTGACCTTTCCATTTATGATTTGCCGAAAAGTTTCCAGAGTTGTTTAATCAAGAAAATACTAGTTGTCAAACTAGCATGCATGTCAATCATCTGACACACAACAATTCATTCCATGGCATAGACCTCCATTGTGACCGCCAGATTCACAAAAACGGTTGGGACATCCTATTTGCATATTACTCCAGGAAGTTATTTCTCTCAGGCTTTCACAAAATTAACTGCTAGTTATCAACAAAGAAGAGGTGTGGTGTTCGAAAAAAAAAAGAGAAGAAAAAAAGAGGTTACTTTTCAGATTATCCACACACAAAAATTAATGTGTAAATCCTGTTTATCATTTTGTTATTGAGGGATTAAGTTGTATTTTACCTGTCATTTATAAAAAGTTAAACATCCATTGAATGAATATGTTTGAGCTTATTTGCTGTTTGTAACCCCCCTCCCCCCCAGCCCCCACCCCACCCCGATCCCCCCTTCCCTCCCACCAACTACTCCCGAAAAAAAAAATCCCCATAACATTAAATTATATTTTGTTATTGTTGTTATAATATCATTGTTCTATTTCTTTCCTACTTCTGCTGTAAAACCACCCCACCCCTCATCTCCCGCGTGTACCATTGTACATATGTCTGTGTGCAGAAATATTAGGGCTATGCTGCTTGCGTTCATCTCTTTGCAAATGACACAGTGCTTTTCCAATTAAGAAAAAAAGTCCATCTTTCCTTCTTTCTTCATTTCATTTCATTTTGTTTTATTTGTTGTTGTTGTTTGTTTGTTTCCGCCCATGATTATTTACTCTTTTCTTTTTCTTTTCTTTCTTCCACAGGGTCAGCTCATCGGGATGGATGTCTGTCCCTATCATGTCAAAATCGTGGAAGGTAGTGGGAGGGAGACACGCCTCAAAGACCAGAGGCTGATGGAGAGTTCACCTGGACACGTTAAGGACAGCGCTGCACTTGTATCATTGTGTGTTTCCCACCGTGACCCCGTGCTGTGTGCACCAGGAACAAGCGTGCTGAAAGAACTGGAAAAAATTAGGAGAAGGTAGCAGAATGGTCAAGATGCCTATCTGAAAACACAGCGTCCTTCTGGGGTGTGTCTGGGTTCGAATCCCGCTCTCGCCCTTTCTCCCAGGTTTGACTTGAAAATCAAACTGAACGTCCAGTCATTCGGGTGAGACAGTGAACTGAGGTCACGTGTGCAGCATGAACTTGGCGCACTGAAAAAGAACCCATGGCAACAAGACTGTTGTTCTCTGGCAAATATGTGTGGAAGAAATCTACTTTGACAGGTACACAAACACGCGCATGTACTTGCGGTCATATACTTAAAATGTTACATGTCTGTCTGAGTGTGTATGTGTGCGTGCCTGAAATCTGATTGAACAACACAGGAAACGAATGATGAACGCCCAGTGGCAGCCGTCAGTTGGTTCTACCCAGGTAGGCAGCCTGTTGTGCAAATGACCACTTGTTTGAAAAGCGCTTAGAGCTTGGCCTCTGACCGAGGACAGGCGCTATATAAGTATCCATATAAGTATCCATGTCAATCCCTTCAAAGGAAGGAGGAAAAACACACACAAGAAACTGAGTGCACTTTACTGAGTCTCGTGTCACAGGGAAGTGGTCTGTGTTTTCTGCGTAATTATTGTGTATAGTAAAATGACGAAAGAAACGTAGTTACAATGCGCGTGTCACGAGATCTGTATGAGTCTAAGCCTCTTAATTAATGCGATGAAATGGCCACTGCAAAAACAAAAAACAAAAAAAAAAATGAAATCATGCTTGCTTGTTGTTTTTTTGGTTGCTTTTTTTTTTGTTTGTTTGTTTTATTTTGTTTTCCAATAAGCAAATTATAAAGTATATATAATATGAGAAATAATGTGCAAATTGTGAATGGTCTGCTGTTTGTATATACAGACAGAAAATCGTTGTTTGGCATGCGCAGAGGTGAAACTTCAGGCAAGTAATGTCGGTGAAAGAAGTATGTACGTTGTGGTGTGTGCAAATGGTACATTTTTGGGTGAAATGGATGTTTCTTTTCTAAAATGAATATTTCTAATGATTCACGTGTTGTTGTTTTTTGTTGTTGTTATTCATTTTTATATCTCGTGTTTTGTCCATATCATTCCCCCTCCCCTTCACAATTGTGTATTTCACAAAAAAATACTATGTTTGTATGTTGCATTTTCCCCCCTTTTGCTTGTTTTTTCCATATCATTCCCGCTCCCCTTCCCATGTAAGTATGTACGTTAAAATTCCATGTGTTACCAAATTGGAAAATTTATTAAAAAAAAAAAAAAAAAATCCTTCAGCACCGGTGATTGTGAGAATGTCAGCATCCCCTCCCCTCCTTCCACCCAACCCCCTGCATTCCCCCTCATTCGGATCAGACGACAAACCGAGGTCCCGTATGCAGCATGCATTTAGCGCACGTAAAAGAACCCACGGCAACAAAAGGGTTGTCCCTGGCAAAATTCTGTAGAAAAATCCACTTCGATAGGAAAACAAATATATTTTTAAAACTGTTTTTGTTTTTTGTTTTGTTTTGTTTTTTTAATCGGCCGAGCGTTCACTGTAAAGAGTTTAACATGAATGCAATCGTTGACCATTTCTTGTAATCTGTCCTGTCTTTCCGTACAGTACTGGAATTGCAAGAGTCGTTTGCAACACCCATATGCATTATTTTTTCCCCCTTTTTTTATACCAGCGTGTGGATGTGTGTGTGTGTGTGTGTGTGTGTGTGTGTGTGTGTGTGTGTATGAGTGTGTGTGTGAGTGTGTGCTTGTGTGAACTGTGTTCAACTTGTGTGAACTGTGTGAACAATTGTTTTAATACAGAAAACCGTAACACTGATAAATAGATGAATGAACAAAATCAAGCTCCAGTGATTTGTCATCCAAAAATGCACTGTATTAGTTATGAGACCAGAAACGTACCACGAACATTCTATCAAAGACAGCAACCAAAAAGAAAAAAAAGACTTACAGAAGAAACGTGCAAACAAGGTCGTTGTTCATTTGTATATGTATATATATGTCTTTGTGTGATTTTTTTCTTTGTTAACATCAAATATACGACTTGAAATAGAAAAGAAAAGTCAGTTGATGTTATCAACTTTTGACAAAGAATACCTAGACCGCCAAGATACTGTCCATTCCAAAGTCACGCTCCGCCCAACCCCCAAAACTAGACATAAATGGTGGTGGTGTGTGTCCATCGAGATCGATGATGACCATCGTTGTCATCCAGCTGGGGGGTGGGGGTAGGGTGGTGTGTGGGGCGGGGGATGCTCATGAATCTATCTGTGAATGCGCAGATGGCTGAATAGTCCAATCTGCGCACGAAATGTTCGCTGACAGTTGTGACAGACAAAGACAGGCATATCATTGTCAGGGAGCTTGTTTGCCCGTGACTTTCTGGCACAAATAAACACACACACCAAATGTAAAGAATAAGAAAGTAAATGATTGAACAAATAAACAAAATAATTCTTCTAAATTCAAACAACACGTGATAGAGGAATAAATAGATTTTTTTTCAAAGGAATAAATATATAAACAAGTAAATTGTTTTTCAAAACACAGATCTAAAAAAAAAAAAACAAATGAACAAACAAGCGATGTTTTCAAAACAACACACAAAACCAAACCAAACAAAAAACCCCAACAAAACAAAAAAACAACAACCCAACAACATGCCAGTCAAACTGCGGAGTCTGGGTCTGTTCCAGTGTACCTGTGTGCTGGCCGAATTGGTATAGCATCAGCAGCACTGACTTCAAATTGTGTCCCTTGTACATGCAGAGAGACAGAGACACAGAGACAGAGACAGAGAGATGGTGTCTTTATTGTTTATCAATCAGTCAAACGCCACTTTCTTCTTCCGCTGAGCGTTCCGGAAAGCGTCGACGGCCCGGAAGCGCTGGTTGACCTTAGCCCAGCGGGACGGAGTCCTGGAAGAAGAAGAAGAAGCCTTGAGCCTCCGGACCTTGATGCTGAGTTCTCTGTTGGAGGTGGTGGTGGTGCCACCCAGGGCCAGGGTCTTTAACGTGCGGAGGCAGCGGCAGACGACGAGGACGACGAGCGAGATGACCATGGAGCTGACGAGGGGAAGGAGCAGACCCAGACCCAGGTACACGATGGCCATCTGTTCCCCGAGAGACAGGTCTGCCCACAGACAGAGGGAGACACACACAGAATCAGAATTTTATTCAATAAGGCCAAAGCCCCATTTGAAGGGGGTTGTGAACTTACAATAAGTACACCTTATTTTGCAACAAAAAGAAATCGCAAATATATTTTTTAAATAGGTTTACATGCAAATATTATCTCTCCCCCACACCCCCACACCTCCATCCACACACACACACACACACACACACACACACACACACACACACTCACGTTATGAGGAAATTGAAGAAAAAAAAATCACATACACACACACAGCGTTCACAGCACACACAAACACACACACACACACACACACACACACACACACATGCCGCGAGCACACACACACTCACTCACACACATACACACACTTGCAAAATGTCACAGTCGCGCGCGAGCAAACTAGCGAGCGGATGAAAGAGAGACAGAGGCAAGGAGGGGTGGGATGACAGCTGGGGTCGAAAGAAGAGCGGTGGCGATGTTGAGAATATTTGGACAGGCTTGCTTATATCCATGGTAACAGTTGAACAATGATCGCTTTCTTCCCTTAATTTTGCTGAGGCTCACAATGAGAAGACAGAATCGAACGATATCAATCGAAGGTCCTTCAGATATCAATGTCACACACACACACACACGCACACGCACACACACACACACACAAATATGCGCGCGCGTGTGCACAAAAGCGTCCACGTATGCAGAGAAACAGAGAGAGAGATAAGGAACAAATGAACCGGCAATCTACATACTATTTTCTGGTGGCAACAGAAAATACAAACATCTCTCTCTCTCTCTCTCTCTCTCTCTCTCTCTTTAATAATGATTCAGCCTATGATAGGGGGAAAATATATCCATCATTATCTATATATCAGAAAAGAACACAGAATGACCCCTCGCCGTGGCGAAGCGGTTAGCGTCACGGACTGGCGACTGGGAGGACATAGGTTCCAGCCTCAGCAAAGCATATTCCTTCTATTATCATGGGAACGAGAATCAATATTTATGGCTGCACTGCTAAGCTGGAGAAGAATCACAGAGAGAGAGAGAGGGGGGCGGGGCGGGGGGGGGGGATGAATAAATGAATGAATGAATGAATGAGTGAATGAATGAATGAATCATTTCATTTTCCAACTGTGGGGATATTCAGTAGCACACAGGCTGGCTTACCAATCTACCGAGAGAGAGGGGGGGGAGAGAGGGAGGAAAGGAGAGAGACAGAGATGTGAATTGATACAAGCGAAATGCATGATTCGTTAACATTTATATTACATACAAGTCGCAAAATGAACACACACAAAAAACACACAAAATAACAACATAAAATCGACGAAAGAGATTTACCCCCGAAAACGGAGTATGGCTTCCTACATAGCGGGGTGAAAACGGCCATACACGTAAAAGCCCACTCATGTAAAAAGGAGTGAACGTGGGAGCTGCAGCCCACGAACAAAGAAGAAGAAGAAGAAAAAAGACATGGATACTGAAAATAAAATAAAATAATGATGATAATAATAACTAGAATTAGAATAATAATCATAAAATAAATAAAAATATGGAAAGGGCGAAGAAAGAGACAGACAGACGAACGGACAAGCATCCAGTCAGACGGAAGGTAAAGTGATGATGAAGTAGACAGACAAACCTGAGGCTGCTGTTGCCATTTTGTGGTTGAAACATTCAAATATTCATTCGATCGTGGTTGTCGAGTCCTTTTAATCAACCTTTGGATGCTTCCGAAAAGACCACATACATTCACAATAAGACTGTCAGGTTTTGGTGGGGTTTTTTTCTCTATATTTATTTATCATCTAAAAAAAACAAAACCCAATCATTTATATAGTTATCTATTCTACATCACAGTTAGATGGAATGCTTGGTCACTAAAAGCAGAACACCTTCATTCTTTTGCTTCGTTGGTATGTATTCTTTTGAAATCTTTTCTTTTGTCCTCTCTCTCTGTTTTTTTTTTTCATTCCTTCGTGTGAATCCCACCAGCAGAATGCTGAATCACATTTTTGATGAATCTGTTGCTGTCGATGCCGATGAAAAGTATTTGGGTGATCAGTTTTCAGAACAGTGGAAGGGCAAAAAAAAAAAAACAACTCAGTCAAACCCCACCTGACTGTTTCAAGTCTTATTTACAGTAACATTTCCACTGAATGAGGAACGAATGGTTTGGTCGTTCCTTGGCTGGCGAACTAGACCAGTGTGTGCTAGCGCTTAGCTATGTCTTGCTGTGTTTGCTCAGCAAGTACAGAGAGAGAGAGAGAGAGAGAGAGAGACTAAAAGGTGTATATACATGTACCGAAGGTAGGTTCTTTAGCAAGGCAGCAATATCGCACGTGAATCAAAAGAGAAATGTACATACATACTGTGACTTACTTCCCGCCGTGCCGGATGAGTCTTGATAGGCTTTTGGTCAGACCTTGCTGTTTGACCGGATCTGTCGCCAGAGACACGTAAAGATCGACTGATTGATTGATATGGAAACTCATATAGCGTCTATCCTCGGTCAGAGACCAGGCTCTAAACGCTTTACAAACACGGAGTCGTTTGCACAACATGCAGACTGCCTACTGCCTGGGTAGGGCCGACCGAGAGCTGTTATTTAAGCACTCATCATTCGTTTCCTGTTCAGTCATTGTCACGCTTCAGACCTGTAGATATGAAGGGAAATGAGCGAGCCGACAGACTTGCTGGTAGTGTAACAACAACGAGCGGTCGACATCTGGGAATATCTGAAGTTTCAGTTTTAGTTTCTAAAAGGGGGGCGTCACTGCGTTCGGACAAATCCATATACGCTACACCACATACCTCTGCTAGGTAGATGCCTGACAGCAACATAACCCAACGCGCTTGATAGGCCTTGAGTGCATGCTTATATATTTGTGAACCTATCAAAGTGGATTTCTTCTGCAGAATTTGCTACGGGACAAACCTTTTGTTGCCGTTGGTTCTTTTTCAGTGCGCAAAGTGCGTGCTGCACACGGGACCTCGGTTTATTGTCTCATGCGAATGACAGGACGCTCAGTTTGATTTCCCAGTCAAAGTTGGGCGAAAGGACGGGTGCGGGAATCGAACACCAGACCTTCACGAACACTGTATTGGCAGACAGGCGTCTCCACCATTCTGCCATGCCACCCCCCCTCCTGAAGAAATTTTAAGAAAAGTAAAAGAGGCACACCACCATCGATCGCCTCACAGGAAAAAAATGATAGAGAGGGAGCAGCCGTATGTCTGTCCTGAACGGAAGGAGCACGAGCCATTAGTAATCAAATGAACTGGTAGGAAACTTCACTGTACTGTGCTGTAGTATACTGTACTGTGATGTGGTATAGTGTACAGTGCCGTACTCTACTGTACTGTGCTGCAGTGTACTGCACTGTGCTGTGCTGTAGTGTATTGTACTATACTGTGCTGTGCTGTAGTGTACTGCACTGTACTGTGCTGTAGTGTACTGTACTGTGCTGTAGTGTATTGCACTATACTGTGTTGTACTGTAGTGTATTGTACTATACTGTGTTGTGCTGTAATGTACTGTGCTGTGCTGTAGCGTATTGTACTATACTGTGTTGTACTGTAGTGTATTGTACTATACTGTGTTGTGCTGTACTGTGCTGTGCTGTAGCGTATTGTACTATACTGTGTTGTGCTGTACTGTACTGTGCTGTGTTGTAGTGTATTGTACTATACTGTGTTGTGCTGTAGTGTACTGTGCTGTACTATAGTGCACAGTGTCGTACTCTACTTTACTGTGCTGTAGTGTATTGTACTATACTGTTTTGCTTTTGTGTACTGTGTTGTGCTGTAGTGTATTGTACTATACTGTGTTGTGCTGTCGTGTATTGTACTATACTGTGTTGTGCTGTAGATTATTGTGCTGTGCTGTAGTGTTATATACTGTGTTGTGCTGTAGATTATTGTACTGTGCTGTGTTGTGCTGTAGTGTACTGTACTGTGTTGTGCTGTAGTGCACTATACTGTGTTGTACTGTAGACTATTGTACTGTGCTGTGTTGTGCTGTAGTGTATTGTACTGTGGTGTGCTGTAGTGTACTATACTGTGTTGTGCTGTAGATTATTGTACTGTGCTGTGTTGTACTGTAGATTATTGTACTGTGCTGTGTTGTGCTGTAGTGTACTGTATTGTGTTGTAGTGTATTGTGCTATACTGTACTGTGCTGTATTGTACTATACTGTGCTGTGCTGTAGTGTATTTTACTATGCTGTGTTTTTGCTGTTGTGTGCTGTACTGTGCTGTAGTGTAGTGTACTATATTGTGCTGTGCAGTAGTGTATTGTACTGTGTGCTGTAGTGTAGTGTACTATACTGTGCTGTGCTGTATTGTGCTGTATTGTGTTGTAGTGTATTGTGCTATACTGTACTGTGCTGTAGTGTACTATACTGTGCTGTGCTGTAGTGTATTTTACTATGCTGTGTTTTTGCTGTTGTGTGCTGTACTGTGCTGTAGTGTAGTGTACTATACTGTGCTGTGCAGTAGTGTATTGTACTTTGTGCTGTAGTGTAGTGTACTACACTGTGCTGTGCTGTAGTGTACTGTACTGTGCTGTTCTGTAGTATACTGTATTGTATTGTGCTGTGCTGTGGTGTACTGTCCTGTGCTGTGTTGTATCATAACGTACTGTGCTGCACTGTGCAATGCTGTACTTTACTGTGCTCTGCTGTAGTGTATTGTACAATACTTTTGCCAGAAGACACCACTTATGTTGCCATGGGTTCTTTTCCAGTGCGCCAGGTGTGTGTTGCACACGGGACTCCGGTTTATTATCTCATCAGAATGACTGGATGCTCAGTTTGATTTTCCAGTTGAACTTGGAAGAAACGGCGAGCGTGGGAATCAAACCCAGACGCTCACGGACACTGTATTGACAGCTGAGCATCTTAACCATTCTGCCACCTTCCTCCTTGTGTTATGCTGTACCATGATGAAGAGAACTGAGCTGTACTGTGCTGTGTTGTACTGCGCTGTGCTGTGATGTGCTGTACTGCACTGCTGAAGGGTAATGAGTTGTACGGTACTGTGTTGTACTGTGCTGTGCTGTTGTACTGTGCTGTGCTGTACTGTGCTGTGTTGTACTGTGCTTTACTGCACTGCTGTAGGGTACTTAGATGTACTGTGCTGTGCTGTGCTTTACTGCACTGCTGAAAGGTACTGAGCTGTACTGTGCTGTGTTGTACAGTGTTGTGCTGTGTTGTTCTGTGATTTTTACTGCACTGCTGAAGGGTAATGAGCTGTGCTGTGCTGTGTTGTACTGTGCTGTGCTGTGCTGTGCTTTACTGCACTGCTGTAGGGTACTGAGCTGTACTGTGCTGTGTTGTACTGTGCTGTGCTGTTGTACTGTACTGTGCTGTGCTGTGTTGCACTGTACTGTGCTGTGCTGTGTTGTACTGTGCTGTGCTGTGCTGTGCTGTGCTTTACTGCACTGCTGTAGGGTACTGAGCTGTACTGTGCTGTGTTGTACTGTGCTGTGCTGTGCTTTACTGCACTGCTGTAGGGTACTGAGCTGTACTGTGCTGTGTTGTACTGTACTGTGCTGTGTTGTACTGTACTGTGCTATGCTGTGCTTTACTGCACTGCTGTAGGGTACTGAGCTGTACTGTGGTGTGTTGTACTGTTCTGTGCTGTGTTGTACTGTGCTATGCTGTGCTTTACTGCACTGCTGTAGGGTAATGAGCTGTACTGTGGTGTGCTGTGCTGTGTTGTGCTGTAGATTATTGTACTGTGCTGTGTTGTGCTGTAGTGTACTGTACTGTGTTGTGCTGTAGTGCACTATACTGTGTTGTACTGTAGACTATTGTACTGTGCTGTGTTGTGCTGTAGTGTACTGTATTGTGTTGTAGTGTATTGTGCTATACAGTACTGTGCTGTAGTGTACTATACTGTGCTGTGCTGTAGTGTATTTTACTATGCTGTGTTTTTGCTGTTGTGTGCTGTACTGTGCTGTAGTGTAGTGTACTATACTGTGCTGTGCAGTAGTGTATTGTACTTTGTGCTGTAGTGTAGTGTACTATACTGTGCTGTGCTGTAGTGTACTGTACTGTGCTGTTCTGTAGTATACTGTATTGTATTGTGCTGTGCTGTGGTGTACTGTCCTGTGCTGTGTTGTATCATAACGTACTGTGCTGCACTGTGCAATGCTGTACTTTACTGTGCTCTGCTGTAGTGTATTGTACAATACTTTTGCCAGAAGACACCACTTATGTTGCCTTGGGTTCTTTTCCAGTGCGCCAGGTGTGTGTTGCACACAGGACTCCAGTTTATTATCTCATCAGAATGACTAGATGCTGTTTGATTTTCCAGTTGAACTTGGAAGAAGGGGCGAGCGTGGGAATCAAACCCAGACGCTCACGGACACTGTATTGACAGCTGAGCATCTTAACCACTCTGCCACCTTCCTCCTTGTGTTATGCTGTACCATTGTGAAGAGAACTGAGCTGTACTGTGCTGTGTTGTACTGTGCTGTGCTGTGGTGTGTTGTACTGTGCTGTGCTGTGCTTTACTGCACTGCTGTAGGGTACTGAGCTGTACTGTGCTGTGTTGTACTGTGCTGTGTTGTACTGTGCTGTGCTATGCTGTGCTTTACTGCACTGCTGTAGGGTACTGAGCTGTACTGTGCTGTGTTGTACTGTGCTGTGCTATGCTGTGCTTTACTGCACTGCTGTAGGGTACTGAGCTGTACTGTGGTGTGTTGTACTGTGCTGTACTGTGGTGTGTTGTACTGTGCTGTGCTGTGGTGTGTTGTACTGTACTGTGCTTTACTGCACTGCTGTAGGGTACTGAGCTGTACTGTGGTGTGTTGTACTGTGCTGTACTGTGGTGTGTTGTACTGTACTGTGCTTTACTGCACTGCTGTCGGGTACTGAGCTGTACTGTGGTGTGTTGTACTGTGCTGTGCTGTACTGTGCTGTGTTGTACTGTGCTGTGCTATGCTGTGCTTTACTGCACTGCTGTAGGGTACTGACCTGTACTGTGCTGTGTTGTACTGTGCTGTGTTATGCTGTGCTTTACTGCACTGCTGTAGGGTAATGAGCTGTACTGTGCTGTGGTGTGTTGTGCTGTGCTGTGCTGTGCTGTGTTGTACTGTGCTGTGTTATGCTGTGCTTTACTGCACTGCTGTAGGGTAATGAGCTGTACTGTGGTGTGTTGTACTGTGCTGTGCTGTGCTATGCTGTGCTTTACTGCACTGCTGTAGGGAAATGAGCTGTACTGTGGTGTGTTGTACTGTGGTGTGTTGTACTGTGCTGTGCTGTGCTGTGCTGTGTTGTACTGTACTGTGGTGTGTTGTGTTGTACTGTGCTGTGCTGTGCTATGCTGTGCTTTACTGCACTGCTGTAGGTAATAAGCTGTACTGTGCTGTGTTGTACTGTGCTGTGCTGTGTTGTGTTGTTCTGTGGTGTGTGGTACTGGACTGTGCTGTGCTGTGCTGTACTGCATTGTACTGTAATGTACTGTTCTAGATTGCACAGGCTCTAGGCGCTGCAGCCTTGGGGCCTAGTAGGACTTTGGGGACCATCCCAGCTCAAGCTGTCCTAAAGCCCTCTTGACCGAGAGAGTAAGGACAGAGCGTGAGCCAGACACAGGATGTATCATGGGCAAGACACTCTCCACTAATAATCAAATTCCAGCCCAGATAGTGGGGACAGCAGTTACCTCCTCTGTTGTTCTCACGGTCATTTTCAGACAAAACTGACTGTCGCATACTGCACTGTACTGTACTCTAGCTAAAAAGTCTTGTGCCACCTTTTCCCAGTCTGTGTGTATCTGTCTGAAGACCTATCGAAGCAGATATTTTCAAAATAATTTTGTCAGGTATGCTTTTTTTTTTTATATTTCTACTTATTCATCTTTATCTATCTATTGATCTATTTATTTATCTATTCATTTATTTTTTCTTTTATTCACAAATGCCAAATGCATGCCACACTTCATCATCCCATGCAAAGGACTAGCACCCAGATCATCACTCATTTGTTTGTGGGAGAGGAGGAAAAAATCTAGTACCGTGTGTTTTCTGGCTAAACCACCACTCTGCAGAATTATTTTCATCATTTTTACCTTTTCTTTGATTCAGTTTCTTTTTTCTTTTCTTTTTTTTTTTCAAACCTCAATAAGGTAAGTAACACTGAAGATGTCTTTAAAGAATTGCCCATCCAGGAAACACCCAATGTGTAAGCAAGCTCAGAAGTGAGTTGCAGTCATGTTTCTTCTGTCAATCTCTCTGGATAGATGAAGGGTTTATAGGATTGTGATGAGACTGGGTGTTGTAAATTTGTATTAAAAAAAAACCCAAAAAAACCCAAAACAAACAAACAAACCACAAACAGATATTTTGTGAAAAAGTTAGTCAACTGCAGCTCCTTTTATTACGCGGCTGTTACACAGGGTAAAACAAATAAACAAACATGCGAAAACATGTCACTGAAACACTTTAGATTTCTGTCTCTGATGAACACTAACATCAGTCCCCCCTAGCTACCCCCCCCCCCCACCATTACCCCAATTTCCAACCATTAAGACAAATATAAGGTGGCACTAAGCAACAGTATTTCAACATCTATTGTTTTCAACATGTGCAGTGGAGTTTCACTCACCACTGAATCACACAAATGAATAGTTGTTTGCCTACAGATGATTGCATTCCTTTCAAACAGTGTAACATGGTTCACAGCAGAACGATACAAACACTTTTCAGGACGGCACCAACCAATGGTGACATGGGGATAGCTGTCCTGTTTATTTTGTGTTTAATTCTGTTTATGTGTAATATGCAGCTTCTGTTCAAACATGTGTGTGTGTGAGAGAGAGAGTTTGTGTATGTGTGTGTGTGCGTATATATGTGTGTGTGTGTCTGTGTGTGTGTGTCTGTGTGTGTGTGTGTGTGTGCAGTGCGTGCATGTGTGAGTATGCACAAGTTTTTATATTGATATGCACTTGTATGTATCCTAATTTCTACTGTATCTGTGTTTGTGTATGATTTTCGATTTATATTTATATTTTGTTATGTACTATCCCCCCCCGATATTCCTGGTACACTTGGTAATAAAGACATATTCTATTCTATTCTTTCTTTTTTTTTAAGCACAAACACTCCCTGACAAGTATCTTCCAAATGAAATATCCTGAGGTCAAAACACGGACTTACATTTTACTATATCAATAAAACAAACATTTTCATCAGAATCACCAGCAGGAACATGGCCAACACAGTTCCACATAAAACCAAAAAAATATGTGACATCATAATGACATAAAACATCTGTACAATTCCAGCAGCATAACTTTTCTGTACAAATGCAGCAGTTTGCTCAGAAAGTGTGTTTTACACATGTACTTCTTTAGCTGTGCACAAACATTACGTACCCACTATAGTCAGTTAACCAAAAAACCAAAAAACAAAAACAAAAAAACAGTGATACAGTCTCAGGCACATAATTTTTATGATATATTATTGAAACAAACACACACAAACATTATGACTACTTTCTGCCATGAACATTGTGTGTGTGTGTGTGTGTGTGTGTGTCTGTGTGTGTGTGTGTGTGTCTGTGTCTGTGTGTGTGTCTGTCTCTCTGTGTCTGTGTGTCTGTGCCTGCATGCATGTGTGCACAGACACATATAATGTCTATGTCTTTGTGGATGTATTCTTTCAGAATACATTGAATAAAGAAAGAGACAGACAGACAGACAGACTGAGAGAAAGCGAGCAAGAGAGAGAGAGAGAGAGAGAGAGAGAGAGCAACAAAAAGTTACAGCAAGAGAAATGGTTGTAAAGTTAATATACCCGATACAGAATCTGGAGTATGAGTGTTCAGGTCAGAACATGAAGATGAGACATTGAGGTAAGAGCATCCACTAATTAACAGATCACATACATGAGTTGTTTTTTTCTTTCATGACATACATGAGTTGTTTTTTTCTTTCATGACATACATGAGTTGTTTTTTCTTTCATGACATACATGAGTTGTTTTTTTCTTTCATGACATACATGAGTTGTTTTTTTCTTTCATGACATACATGAGTTGTTGTTTTTTCTTTCATGACATACATGAGTTGTTTTTTTCTTTCATGACATACATGAGTTGTTGTTTTTTTCTTTCATGACATACATGAGTTGTTGTTTTTTCTTTCATGACATACATGAATTGCTGGGTTTTTTTTTCTTTCATGACATACATGAGCTGTTTTTTTTTTCTTTCATGACATACATGAGTTGTTTTTCTTTCATGACATACATGAGTTGTTGTTGTTTTTTCCTTTCATGACATACATGAGTTGTTTTTTCTTTCATGACATACATGAGTTGTTGTTTTTTTCTTTCATGACATACATGAGTTGTTGTTTTTTTTCTTTCATGACATACATGAGTTGTTGTTTTTTCTTTCATGACATACATGAGTTGTTGTTTTTTCTTTCATGAATTTACACACTTCTCAATATTTTTTTTTTTCATTCTCTTCAACTCCTCTATTATCAGTTCACTCAAGCTCTCCTTTTTATAAGATTTCTGTTAAAAAAAAAAAAAAGAAAGAAAAGATTAAACAGTTTCCTTTCTTTTCAGTTCTTTCACATATCACTTAAAATTTTTTTAGAGACTTCCCAAAGGAGATAGCATAAGATAAGAGAAAGACAGAAAGATAGAGACAGAAAGAGAGAGACAGAGAGACAAAAAAGAGAGAGGGAGGGACAGTGGAAGCAGAGTTGAGTTTTACGATCTACTGGCAAAAAGCCCATAACGTCAAGTTGTTCAGGGCTAGGGCATTGGTTCAGTGAAGGTTGCGTTGTTCGAAGGAAAAGTCACTCATGGTAGGAAGGGGTGCAGAGTGCTGGGGAACAAGACGAGAAAAAAAAGAAAGAAAAAAACACCATGCAGACTGGATCAGCAGAAAGACTGACAAACAAGAAGGGGAAAGGAAAGTGAGCATTGCATGAACGAGGAAAGTGACATCAGCAGCACGTACGTCTCACGTTTCACAAAATGTCCAGTTTCACAGAACCCACACAAAGCTGAAGACGGTCTGGTGTTTCACAGAATGTCGAAGGCCTGGTTTGCATGAGCGATTATAACGGCGCCGGCTAAGTTTGTGTGCAGCATTTAGACGTTCCTAACTCCTTGCAAAATTCCATGGTCTTGGGAACATCCCTGACCTCTTCACTGCCATGCCCTTATTTAGAGGTATAGTGACGTCACCGATGACGTCATCAAAAGAAGGGAAATAAAATCTGGAAGGCTGAAAATTCACACTTATGATCTCGAGTGGTATATCTCCAGACCCTTTTATCTGTTGTTATTGTTGTTGGGTTGTTTCTTTGTTGGGTTTTTTTGTTTTTTTTCCGGTTGTTCTGGATACCGATTCATGACCTGAAACATCACTTTCTACTGTATTTCTTTTCCTTGGTAGTCAAAGGGTTAATGCTCAGCAAACTTAGCACTGCATAAATATCACACATATGCAACCCAACCCTCTTTCACAGGGCGACATAAAGTCAACACCAGTGGCATGTGTGGTGTTTCAAAAAAAAAAAAAAACAACAAAAAAACCACCATTGTCCAGTTTCACAGAGCGACACAAAGTCCGGGCACGACGTGACCAGGGAGGTTAGCTGGAGGAGGGGGCGACGATGGAGGTTCCCGTCATCTCCATCCTCTTGATTTCTGCTGTGATTTGGTTCAGGTCTTGTACAAAGGTCTGGATCTGAAACAAACAACAACAAAAAACATCAGACGTGCTAAGATAGTAGACATGTGCATGCGCCAGTTTTGATTTGTATTGAGAATGTTAGAAGATTCCTGATTTTCACTGGTTTTGGCTTAGATTGAGAATGCTAAAGGGTTCCTCATTCCACTGGTTTTAACGCATAATGATAATGCTAAATGATTCCTCATTCCACTGGTTTGATTTATATTGAAAATGTCTAATGATTTCCTGATTCCATACCGTAAAAATTTGAAGGGGAATGTATCGTTGAAAAAATATGTACGTTTCACTGGCTTTCAAGTCTTGCTGTAAGACGTTTGTAAGGTCTAGTTCTTTGAGACTGGTTTCACTCTGACTGGTGATTTCATTTGTTGGGTATTGCATGGGGATATATGGTGCAAGAACCTGTCAAGAGATGGGGTGGGTGGGAGAGGAAGGATGGGAGGCAGGGAGGGTTAATTTCATGTCTGATTGATACTACCTTTCCCTAACATTTCAATGTCCTTTCCATCATTTTTCATTCAGGTATGATCCACAGTGGTCAGAAATTTGAGGATGGTCTCAAACAAGATTAAAAGCTAGTGAACAGTCAGTCAGTATATTTCACAAGAAAATTCTTTCACTTCGCAGTTTTTTTGTTTTTGTTTTTTCTGTTTTTCCTTTTGCTTTTTCTCACGATTATAAAATCTATTTTTTCTTCCATTTCTGCCTCTGTACATAGGGTGCACACACACAAACATGTTTATGTGTGGTCGGTGTGTGTGTGTGTATGTGCATGTGTGTGCGTGCATGTGTGCGTGCGTGTGTGCAGCAAATGCATACATGACTACATGGGTGTTTTTCATGTATCACAGTCTCACTGAAATCTGTCTCAACAAATAATAGAATAGTGATGATAAGCTGTCACTTATACAACTACCCATCTACCAGACTCACAATAGTTGATAATTCATTGCACATAAAAGTAAACCATCTGTAATTTTAATTAAAAAAAAAAATTTTAAGAATTTTTTAAAAAATACAATTTGACTGTGAATATCCAAAACTGAACCTGATAAAAGTAGAATTATTGAAATGTTAGCATTATTAGTTTAAACGTTCTATTGAAGCTGTAGGAATCTTAAAAGCTATACCGAATGAACAACTGACACACTTGTCAATAAAAATTGCTCCCTTTCTTCACTCCCTCTCTCTGAACCCCAATACATGTCCCTCACTCTCCCTCTCTTTTTCCCCATATGTCCATGTGTGATGTACACATGGACAAGTGTTTGCATATGTGAGTGTGTGTGTGTGTGCGAATGTGCGTGTGATGTGTGTGTGTGCAAATGTGTGTGTGTGTATGTATATTGTGCAGATGTGTAAGAGCGCAAATGCAAGACTTAGTGTCCGAGACAGAGACAGAGAATGAGCAATGAGAGACAGAAACAGGAAGACATAGAGAGACAGAGACAGAGAGAGACACAGAAGGAGAGAGAGAGAAGAAGAAGACAGAGAGAGAGAGGCACTGGGAAGGTAAGAAAAGTGCCACAAAGAGGAAAAGATTCACAGTAAAAGACAAGAGAAAAGTGGACAAGAACAAAGAATACAGTATTAAACTGAACAGCTGGTTCAAAATGAATTGTGTGTCCGGAAGAGACTAAATATGAACATGCAGAAAACTCTGCCAACAACATTGAAATCGTCACTGACAACAAATCAACACACACACAAAATCAAATCAACAAAGGAAACCCTGAAAATTGCAAACAGAATTACTGGAATGTTAAATGAGAATAAAAATGTGAAGAAAAAAAAAAACAGATGAAGAAGTTTTTAAATGCTGCCAAGCAAGTAATGAAATACATGAGAAAGTGAACATTTTGTTTAGTGTCAAAATTATGAAGTACTTTAGAAAGTGACATTCTGTAAAGCATCTGAGTTATGAAATATTTCAGAAAGTAACATTCTATTTAGCATCATTAAAGACTGGAACAGCAGTTTTAATTTCACTGAATCAGCTGAAACGGAAAATGTTAATGAGAACGTATGGCAGCTTGACATTAACGGTACAGCTACATCAACACACTTACACAAACAATATCAACAGAAACATCAAAAGAGGAAACTTTCCATTTTATGACTGCAAAATATCTAGTCAAAGCCACCCATGCTGCTCTCATTGACCAAAAACAAGTTTTCGGCCTTTTTTGTTTTGGTCCCTCTCCATGAACAAGATAATTAATGATGTGTGGGAATTTGGTCAAGAACAAAAGGAATACTTCAGCACGACAGCCTGCAACAACACCACCAACAACAAACCCATCCTAATGATGTAGAAAAGAAAAATCAAATAAAGGTAGGAACAAAAACAAAAATGGGAAGAAATGCTATATTCTGATAGTTGCCAGAAGAAAAAGAGTAAATCATTACATCTATATCCTTATAAATTTCTTATTAAAAAAAAATATATATGTATATAAGAACATACTTAGCTTTCTGACATTTGATATGCATGTAGTTACACTATTGTACTTTGCTGCAAGTACACATGCCACGTGTACATTATTATGGGTGTGTGTGTGTGTGTGTGTGTGTGTGTGTGTGTGTGTGCATCCATATTTGTGTGTGAATGCATGCATGCATGAATACTTGTGCATGTGCATATGTGTGTGCACGCTTGTGTGTGTGTGTGTGTGTGTGTGTGTGTGTGTGTCTGCATGTCCATACGTATGTGCAAACAGACAAGTGTAAGGAAGAAAATGTAACTTGTTTTCCATTCATGACTGCGAAATCAGTTGACTGTAAACATCTCAGCTCAACCCCAAAAGTCAGAAATTGCAAATGAATTTACCGAACCTTGATCATAATAAAAATCACAGCCCTTATTCCAATACTCAAATCAAACCTATTTGACAGAACTAAGAACATCACTCAAACAGATGTGACCCAAAATAGAAAATAAAGAAAATGAAATAACACAAAGCCAACATACTAAAATCAAAACCACTGACAAAAAAACTGAAACTTCCGGAGTTAATCCTGTAATGAAAATCTAGAGTACACGAGAAATGGCAGATTGGAGGAGGCTGGAGAGGGGAGTAGACGGAAGGAACTCAGAGTGAGAGTGACTGAAATGCACACACACAGAGCCACAGTCATACAAGAAGGGATGTACGCTGGCGTTAACGAACTGCGTTTGTTTAAAGCACAGTGGATGAAGTGCCGTGCCCTGAATCTGCCTGCGCCATCTCTGTGACAACGCACTGCATGTCCGCCAAGCAGTCATGGATCTGAAAGAGTCATCTCCAAGTTAAAGGTGAAAGGTTAAAGGTCCCACAGCCTTTTACGGCCGCCAGTGCAGTGAATTCATATCCACCGTGTTTTGGTGCTGGACATAGGACATTGGGCCCATTCCTCTCTTTGTGCTGCTTACCTTCCCCAACCAGTCACGTACCCATTCAAATACACCCACAGGTGGTGTGGGGAAAACTGGACACAGCACCATCACGTGTGGAGTGATGGACTAGAGGTAACGCGTCCGCCTAGGAAGCGAGAGAATCTGAGCGCGCTGGTTCAAATCACGGCTCAGCCGCCGATATTTTCTCTCCCTCCACTAGACCTTGAGTGGTGGTCTGGAAGCTAGTCATTTGGATGAGAAATAAACCGAGGTCCCGTTGCAGCATGCACTTAGCACACATAAAAGAACCCATGGCAACAAAAGGGTTGTTCCTGGCAAAATTCTGTAGGAAAATCCACTTTGATAGGGAAAAAAAGTAAAACTGCACGCAGGAAAAAATACAAAAAAATGGGTGGCGCTGTAGTGTAGCAACGCACTCTTCCTGGGGAGAGCAGCCTGAATTTCACAGAGAGAAATCTGTTGTGATAAAAAGAGAAATACAAATACACCCATGGGTGGAGGGAGGAAAATTGGACACAACACCATGCTGAAACAGGGCCTCAAACCCTGATCACTGCATGGTGAGCACTGGTTCAGAAGACCCATTCTGCCAAGGCATCTTCATCTCCAAGCACTAAGCCACACAACCATGGACCTGGATGAGTCATCTGAAGATTGTCAACCAGTCATGAAACCGGAAAATATCTCCAAAAAGCTGAACCATACAGTCACGGATCCGCACCATGTACCAGGAATTTCCAGCTTGTCAGTCATGCAATACTAGATTTGAAATCACCTCAAGACTGTTACCCATGCAGTCAAGCATCTGTGAACATGGATCTCAAGGGAGACACCTGCCTCCACCCTGATCACCACTGAAGAAAGCCGAGTATGAGGGAAGGGAGACAATCTCTGTCACCACCAAACTTTCAAGCTTGCTATCTCTCATTTCCCATCCAGTTGTCTTTGCACATGACGATATAATTTTGGCGTTTCACTTCTGAACTAATGGCGCCTGTCATGTCATGAACTAGCAAGCAAGCAATCCAGAACAATATATGTAATGGATTGTGAAACAAAGAGTTTGACCTTTCAAATGGTAAAATGATGTGAACACTGTGAAATGCAACTTACTTCTGTTGTTGTAAATATCAGTTTCTTACAGATGTGAAAAATGTCTTCTTGAAGTCTATCAATGTCTAGAAATATTTGATCTTACCAAAAGTACACTAATCCTGAGAAGAAACCATGGCTTTTAAATACAAGTGCTATATCAACTATGCAGCAATGTATCTAAAGTACATCAAATTACAGCATTTGTCCCTTTCTTCTGGATCTGAAATACGGCCACCTTTTAGCCTCTCAATCATTCACTTGCAGACGTGGGATACAGTTGTGGTCTGTCAAGCCCAACACCATGGATCAATGATACAACTGCTGTAAAACTGTCAGCCACAGAATCATGAATGCAAAATGAAAATGTTTTGTCGCCTCTCTAGTGAGCAATGGGTATTTGAATAACATACAACTGTCTTAAGGCTTGACAAAATACAGTTGTGGATCTGAAACACTCATACTCTCAGCATGTCCATCATATAAATATGAAACTAATATTTACTGTCTCATAGGTGTCAAACATGCACTCATGGGTTTAAATATTAAGGAGTATTCTCATCTCAAAGCAGATATATCAATTAAACACTGAATGAATCAGAAAAAAAACACAGTTGTAAACTACTTTGTTAGTGACAAATGATACTTGTATTCAATGAAGACTTTGTAGGAAGATTCTGATATTCAATAAATATGCCACACTGAGCAAGTTTTCAGAATGAAAACAAATTTTAGGGTAGACATAAGTCAGTAATGTGAATCCATACTGCTGTATTCAGGTGTTGAATTCTTTCAATGGAATGCTTGATGGTTAATGAGGAAGAAGAAAATGAAAGGATGCTTTCATATGCAGTTCATATTTCACACTTACAGTCTCACCATTAAAACATATTTCAATAATGTTCTAGATATACTATATGAAAGACATTCACTTCATAATATTCTGGGAAATCTATAATAGAGAACAAAGGCTGTGTGTCAGACAATTGTGCATGATGGATTATAGTGGTTTTTATTTTTTGACATTTGTAGTTGTGTTTTAGTGACAATTTCAAATCATAAAACACAGAAACGTGTTGCACACACACACACACACGCACGCATGAATGCACACACACACACACACACACACACACACACACAAAGAGCAGTCTACCTGCGACAACTGTTCTGTTGTTTCCTCTGAGGCGGCTGCCTGTTTCTGATGTCTCTTCACCAGCTGGTACAGGTTGTGGGTTGCCCTGCACACAGTTACACAGCTGACATAATCATTGATCTTCTTCATCTTGGTTCGTAGGCTGCAACTCCCACGTCCACTCGCATGTACACAAGTGGGCTTTTACGTGTATGACCGTTTTTACCCCTCCATGTAGGCAGCCGTACTGTGTTTTCGGGGCGTGTGCATGCTGAGTATGTTCTTGTTTCCATAAGCCACTGAACCCTGACATGGATTACAGGATCTTTAACGTGACGCATTTGATCTTCTGCTTGCGTAGGCACATGAAGGAGGTTCAGGCCACTGAGCTGTAAGGGAAGGAGTGTCAGCCATGGTAAAATAAACAGGCCGCTGCATGTGGCAGCTGGTTCTCCATCTTGCTAGAGGCTGGCAGGGTACATTTCACTGCTGGACAGTAGCAGTGTGTAGACATTTTCATCAAAGTATTTCATCGTCGTTTGGCAATAAACTGCAACAACATGTATGGGAAAGTATACTATTAGTTAAAAAACAACAACAACAAACAAACAATCTTTTATGTTTGACATCTCTCTCTCTCTCTCTCTCTCTCTCTCTCTGTTGTCTTGTACAGTATCATTATCAGTAGCTCAAGGAGGTGTCACTGCGTTTGGACAAATCCATATATGCTACATCACATCTGCTAAGGAGATGCCTGACCAGCAGCGTAACCCAACGCACTTAGTCAGGCCTTGAGAAAAAAAAAAAAGAAAAAGAAAAAAAAGAAGTAAATGAATATTTAAAAAATAATAACAAAATAAAATTATAACAATGATAAAAAATAAAAACAAAGGCAGAAAATTAAAATAAAAAGGAAATAAAATACTACTACTACTACTAGTAATAATAATAATGATAAATAAGGAGGAAATAAAATGAAATAATTAAATAAGTAAATAATTTTTCAAAAAAAACAAAAACAAAACAAAAACACACACAAAAAAAGAAATAGATGATTAAATGAAAAATAAAATTTAAAAAATAATTTTTATATACGAAAAAACTTTGTTTTAGACAAAGTTCATGTAGCAAATTGCAAACTTAAGTCAACAAATGTTGCCGATCAATAGAAAGACAAGCAGACAAAGAACTGTGCATGAATGGATGTAAAAGGAAAGAAGACTTTAAAAAAAAAGAGTGAGAAAAGAAAAGAAAGAAAAAAAGAAAAGAAATGAAAAAAGAAAAAAAAATCCAGAAACAAAGTAGAGGGAAAAAATAGAAAGTGGGAAAAATAAGGGGTTGGAGGCCCCACAATAGACACCGAAAAACAGCGTCAGTGTGTGTGTGACCAAAAAAACAAACAAACAACAACAACAAAAAACAGACCAAAAAAAAAAAAAAAAAAAAGAGAGAGAGAGAAAGAGAGGAAAAAATGAAAGTGGGACAAATTAGCAAGGAGGTTGGAGGTCCTACAAAAGACAACAACAACAAACAAAAACAACAATAATAACAAAACAAACAAGAAAACAACAGCCAAAAACAGCGTGTGTGTGTGTGTGTGTGTGTGTGTGTGTGTGTGTACGTGTGTGTGTACGTGTGTGTGTGTGTGTGTATGTGTGTGTGTGTGTGTGTGTGTGTGTGCCATCACCTTTATCTCTTTTTCTCTCTTCCTTCTGTAAATTTTCGTCGCAGTTAACATTTTACAGCTGAGTAACCAATTTCTCTCTCAACTCTGTCTCTTGTCTAGTTGTTTGTACACATTAAAACCAAGGTAATTTTCAGCCACAACGGAACTGCCAGCTTAATTAGAGTGACTCAGAGAGAGAGGGAGAGGTGTTCGCAGCAGGCAGTAGCCTCCAGCAAGATGGCGGCCTGCTGGTGTGCAGCCGGCCTCCCTTCTTCCCCTCCACACTATTGAGCTCAATGGTTCAGGCACTAGCAGGTCTGCACATATGTTGACCTGGAAGATCGGAATAAATCTCCACCCTTTACCCACCAGGCACCGCTACCAAGATTCGAACCCGGGACCATCAGATTAAAAGTCCAATGCTTTAACCACTCGGCTATAGCGCCTGTCAATCATTGATCAATATGCAATGGTAGTCAGTCGAGTCCGACTATAACCATCAGAACAGCAGAGGAGGCAGACAATCTTGGCAAAAATTTGATTATAGTGGAGAGTGTCTGGCCAAAATTACATCCCCACTCTACTAGCCAGGAGGGATTTAGGACAGTCGGTGTTGGGATGGTTCCCAAAGACCAACTAGCCCCCAAGGCTGCAGCACTAAGAGCCAGTGCAATATTGCCTCCTAGTCTGAGAGTTATAGTCTTTCACAAAAGACTAAGCTGTAAACAGATTCCCATTATAAAATATCCAACTATGATTAATACAACAATTATGGTTGTATGAAAACAAAGGCAAAAAAAAAAAAAAAAAAAAGAAACAAAAACAATAGCTTTCTTCATGTCATGCAGAAACATATGAAAAAGCAACTAAACTTAGCACCACATGACCAATTATCTTTTGAAAGACAACTTTTTACAAATTCAAATCTAAATGAATCATACTATCTAATTTTCAAAACAATTCAGATTAAGGAACACCAGATCTGTTGTTAATCAGCACCCTGCCATCTGGAAACACTGGTCTGAACCCACTTCACTCTGTTGTCTGAAAACAAAGCTCACAGCGGTGGTGTTTTTTTCAATTTCATCAACCACAAATTTTGACAAAAGCTGGGAAGGAAATAAAACCTGATTCCACCTTCCATCCTAACAACTGCTATTTTCAGTGCATAGGAAGCTTAAATGGCCAATGCAGGACAAGACAAGTCAAGACGTGACAAGTCAAGATGAGACAAGTCAAAACATGACAAGTCAAGACGAGACAAGTCAAAACAGGACAAGTCAAGATGAGATGAGATGAGACGAGATGAGATGAGACAAGACAAGTCAAGATGAGACAAGTCAAAACATGACAAGTCAAGACGAGACGAGACGAGACAAGACGAGATAAGAAAAGACAAGACAAGACAAGTCAAGACAAAGACAAATTCTTTTCTAACCAGACAAACATGCTTTTTAGGAAGGAACATGCTTTTGGACAGAAATCAAGGAAGAAAAAAAAAAGACACAAAAAACGACCCGACAAATGTTTCAAAACTTTTCATGGACAACAGTCTGTTCTGCACTCACATCTTGATGCGGCCCAGAAGCAAGGTTTTCTTGGCGGCGGTGTTCTTGATGTGGTTCCAGATGGACTCCCAGTGGACGGCCTCGCTCTGAGCATCATCCAGCCGGGTTTGCAGCCCGGACAGCTTGTTGTTGTAGCCCAGGATCTCGTTGTTCTTCTCCTCCTGGTACTTCATCAGGTCCTGTCGCTGCTTCTCTATCACCTCCTGGTTCTTCTGGTCTCGCTCCAACAGGTCCTGGAACATGTAAGACAGTCAGTCAGGCTCCGACAATGACCAATCAGAACAGCAGAGGAAGCAACTGGTGCCCCGACTATATACAATAATAGTACATTTATGATAACTGATAGAGAGCATACAGCCAACAGGACGCAGGGGTCACAGTTGAGTAAAAAATGTTGTGCCTTATAGTCTGAAAATTATGGTATATATGACTGTCAGTCATGCCGATGTCCCACTATGACCATTGCTGTGACCATATTAACAGCAGAGGAGGCAACTGCTGTCCTGACTCTTTGGGCGATCTGGAATTTGACTATAGAGGAGAGTGTCTTGCCCACGTTACATTCCCAACACTCTTGGCCAAGAGGGTTTTAAGACAGTCGGCACTGGTATGGTCCCCAAAGGCCAACTAGCCCCCAAAGGCTGCACTCATAGTCTTTCACAAAAGATTAAACTGTATATGAAATTCCATTGCAGAGGACAAACTATCAATCATACAGCTCTCACTTTGCTGCTGGCCCAAGCGTAAGTTTATCTAAATCTCTGATATAAGTCGAGCATTGAGCCCTGGAATATGGATTTGGTTGAATGAAATGTTTTACGCTTCCGATGTCATCATAAATTCTGATGCAAACTAGTTTTACTGTGTTCTAAATCCACGCTACATCAGGACTTAAGTTCATTGTATCACATGACAAATGAGCACCAAGACCATAGCACAATGACCAGTGGATGAGGAAGATAATCAAGGTCTGTGTGAAAATTAGGCCAGGGATCCAAAGTCTCTGACATCATAGATGGACAATCTTTCACCTGGCCACCGTTCAATTTTTTTTCTTTTTCTCTGATGATGATAATAATAATCGGCATTCACAATATTCTCTACTTCCTTTGCACAGGGGACCAGAGCAGTAACAATTAAATCAATATGGAAAGAATGGCTACAAAAATTAACGATGCAGGGCACTAAACTCAAGACGTACAAGCAGGACAAATGGAATGTGGCAGTGACAGAAAACACACCCACACACCCACTACACCACACACACACACCCACACACCCACTACACCACACTACACAACACACACACACACTACACCACACTACACAACACACACACACCCACACCCACACTACAAAACACTACACAACACACACACACCCACACCCACACACCCACTACACCACACTACACAACACACACACATCCACACACCCACACTACACAACACACACACACACACACACACACACACGCACACACACTACACAACACCACCACACTACACAACACACAACACCACACCACACCACACACACACACACACACACACACTACACAACACACACAACACCACACTACACACACACACACACACACACATTCAGACACCACCACAACACCACACCACACACACACACATACACACACACACACACATTCAGACACCACCACAACACCACACCACACACACACATACACACACACGCACACGCACACACACACACACACACACACACACACCACATAAACTACACCACACTAACCACTCATACACACCACATGCACCCCACACCACACTACACACACACACACACACACACACACACACACACACACACCTGACCACACAACACACATACATAGCATAATACACTACGCACACACAGACACACAAACATGCAAACACACACCACCACCACCACCACAACACACACACACACACACACACACACACACACACACACACACCATCACTGTCAAATCCACCATCACCACACACCAACACCCAAACATCCACGAAATCTCAGGTGGTGAGAGCGACAGAATGAGGAAGGAAGCAGAATGTTTAAGACGCTTATCTGCCAATACAGTGTCCATGATGGTCTGGGGTTCGAATCCCAAGTTTGAGTAGAAAAAACAAACTGAGAAACTTATCATTCAGAAGAGCCGATAAAATGAAATGCTGTGAGCGACACGAACTTGGTTGCACTGGAAAAGAACCCATGGCAACAGAAGTGTTGTACTCTGGCAAACCTCTGTAGAAGAAATCCACTCAGTGATATAATACACTGTTACACGCGCATGCACTCACGGCCTGCCTGGCTCGGGTGTTGGATTACGCTGCCGTCAGACATCCACCCACCTGGCTAATGTGGTGCACAGCATGTATGGATTTCTCCAAACGTAGTGATGCCTCCATGAGAAACTGAAACTGAAACCTGAAACAGAAACTGACCTGGTGCGTGGTGGTGAGGGTGTCCCAGCGAGCGATGATGTCGCGCAGTTCGTGGAACTCCTCCCCAGCCTCCAGCACCTTCTCCATGTAGCGGTGAAACACCGTATACTTGTCCAGCTTGGCCTGAAGTTTGTCCTTCTGGCGAGTCAGCGTGTCGTTCTCCTCTGCCAGTCTGTTAATTGGAGGAGGGGGGTAAGGGGGGGGCACAGGAGGGGTGGGGGGGGGAGGGTGGGGAGGGATTGTCATGATGAGGATGATCATCGTGATAATGATGTTAATGATACCGATATTACTGTTACTACAACGCATAATAAAGCTACCGATGATATTGGTATCAATACTTTTACTACTGCAACTGTTTCGTCTCGTCTTCTGCCAGTCCGTCATGATGATAATAATGATAGTAATAATAGTAATAATAATAATGATGATGATAAGAACAACAACAACAACAACGAGAATAATAATAATAATAAATAATAATAATAATGATGATGATGACGATGATGATAATAATACCATTACTACAATTACAACTCATAATAATAATTATAATTGTCTACTACAACTACTACTACTACTAGTACTACTACTACTACTATGTTCTCCACCTGTCTGTCAAGGGGCCATTGTCATGATAATAATGATAAAATCAATAACACTAGTACTATTAATACAACTGATTATAATATACTAACGGTACTGATATTAGTACTGTTATTACTACTACTACTACTACTACTACCTTCTCCTCTGCCTGTCTGTCATGGTGTCCATATTGTCATGATAATGATGATAATGATACTAATAATACTCGTACTAATACTAGTACTACAACTCATAATAATAATACTAATAATTATACTAATATCAATACTATTACTACTGCTACTACTACTATGTTTTTCTCCACCAGTCTGTCAGGAGGAGGGGGGTAATTGACATGATGATGATGATGATACTACTACTACTACATAATTCATATTAATGATACTAATATTAATACTGTTACTACTGCTCATACTACAACTTCCATCACTACTACTACTACTACTACCACTACTACTACTACTACTACTAATGGTGATGATGATGATGATAAGAAGAAGAAAAAGAAGAAGAAGAAGAAGACCAACAACAATAACAACAAAAACAAGAAGAACAAAAAGAACAAAAAGAACAAGAACAAGAACAAGTGCAAGAAGAAGAAAGAAGAAGAAGAATAGATACTAATATTCACCCCATCCAGAAAACTGCTCTAGGTGCTTTGCAAAACACATGATATTACACATAACACCTTACATCAATGTTACATACACACACCGAAATGTACCCAGCAAACTACCAGTATGTACACACATAAACACAATGCATACATATATAGACACATACATTCAAACATACATTCATACATACCCCCCCTCCCACTGCCAACCCCCCAAACACACACACACACACACACACACACACACACACACACACACACACACACACACAAAGTCACATGACAGTCACGCATTACACATAACACACACAGATCCGTTTCTTTCTGCAAGCCTATAAGGGTGTGAATGCCATGCCATGTTTGTTTTTGTGTTGACAGTCACACAAAACTTACACGGGCACCATTCTGTTTCTTTCTGTTATATATTCTTCTTATTTCTAAAGTAGAGATTTGTTCATGTTCAAGCTCAAGTTTCATTATTCTTTCACTCCTATTGGAGTACGGAGGATTACTGCAAAATAATCTTTTCATGCCCAGTACAAACATTTCCAAATGCACAACAATGTCACATAAAAGTTGAGAAAACACAAATGTCTTTTAACTCCAAAAGTGTAGCTAGGCAACATTTGCAAATCTAATCAAATTACTTACAGCTAAAATGACTTTTTTGCCTCCTTTGAGCATATTACAAAAATCAAAAACCAATTTTGGAGACAAATGTTTTTTAGGAACATATCTATTTCATAACTGATCATAGTTGGGACATTCCATTATAAAATGAAACACATCTCCAATCACAGACATGTTACAAACCTTACAAAGCCGTAACTCTTGTGGTATGTCTTTGTGTCTCCCTGTTTCTATTTGCAGCTTAGGATTACTACTTTGAAATCTGAAGAAGCTGATAACATAATTATCAGGCACTTGACATATATTTTTCTCTACCAAATCCACTTTTGAAATTTCGATGAAACAAACAGAAGGAAGGCAGCTATTATAGCATTTGGTGGGAGAGGTGCTGGCATAAAAAGGGGGTGCCCAAATTGCCATGCGGTGGGAAGACAGGGACAGTTGAATGAAGGGTTTCTCCAGTGATTGATAACAGTCATGACACTTTTTTTCTTTTAATAACAGTAAACATTGAGAGATCAATTTTTGGAAAAAACGATTTTTCAGTTTTAAAAACTCCCAAGCAGCATCAAAAAGCTTAAAGGTTTATGAGGTTTACCATTATGATTTTTACCTGTTTGCAAATTATTATCATCATGCTATTAGTCATCAAATCTCCACAAACTTACACACGAGAAGCTCATAGCAGTGACAGAATATTTGTGCATTAGAATAATCATGTCTCCAGAACAAATAGTGCTGATATTCACTTATGTCCACTAAACAATGATAAATGATAGCAAGTGATACAAGTCTAACAAGTTTCAAAGTAAAAACAAAGAAAATGAATAAAACAATGTTAACTGGTTGTTATTCTATGCTTCTACGATAAAACGTTATATCTAGATAAAAGTATACAATTCTTGTAACTGGGATAAATTGGAGATACCTTGATTCAAGCAGAACCCACCTTATAACAGATAAAATGAAGATGATGGTGATGAAAGGCTTTGATAATAACAATAAGAAAATGCCGGTGCCTACTGTGATTTCCGTTGCTACTTATTTTAATATTCTATTTTGTGTGTGAGTATTATGATTTCTTTCTTGACCTTTTCAGATTGGTATATAATTGTCTAACCCTATTAAAACCCAACCAGTCATGCATGCAATATGAACATATATAAGGAACAAGACAATACATATAAACTAACAAAATGATAATTATACTGCACAGAGAAGCAGAGAAGGAGATTCAATGCCAACCATTTTAATGTCAGAGTTACAAAATTGCTCTCATTAATTCCTTCTAAACACTAATAAGCACAACCTCTTGAGATCTTCAGAAAGCAATGTGAATTGTACGTGAAAAAAATTTGTATGATACATTTGTCTTTGTTGCACTTACTTTTCTATTTCTTTGTCCTTCTGCTTTTTTAGGTCCCTCTCGTCATTGGCTTTCTTGACCGCTCTGGCTCTCTTGGAATCATTTTCCTGAGAGTAAAACATGAGTCATGTCAAATTTTAAAAAAAAGTTAAAAAAAAAGAGGCCGTGTTTGTGCCCACTCTCTCTCAAAATACTATAGACATATGCACAAATGCTTATGCTGCTAATGTTTGTGCTATGAATATGCAACAGTGTTTTTGAATGTGACTTAGCATGCCTGCCTCTGATTTGCATACCTCCTTGCATATACACACAGGTATGAGTGTATACATGTGTTGTGTTGTGTTGTGTTGTGTTGTGTTGTGCTGTGCTGTGCTGTGCTGTGTTGTGTTGTGTTGTGGTTTGTGTGTGTGTGTGTGTGTGTGCACGCACACGTGTGTGTGTGTGTGTGTGTGTGTGTGTGTGCATGCGTGCATCTAAATGGCTCTGCATGTGTTTGTGAGGGGCGTTTCTCCGATCCGTCACAGCAGAATCAGAAAACTACTTTACAAAGCTGAGAACACCGCCAATACAATTCTCACAACAGATTCTAGTCAGCAGCATCTTATTCACTTACTTGCTTATTCATTTGTTTTATTTCTTCATTTACTGTTTATGAATAAGTGATTTGATATTGCTAATAATATGGTTCCTCAGTCATTACACTGAAATGGAAGTGCGACATGTGAGCATTCAATAAGCTTGTTAATGCTTTCTTGTCACTGCTTATATATGTGATTTATACGCACTGTTGAATGATTAAATGTTACTTAAACCAAGGTATAAGCATGCTTTTTACCTTGAGGAACTTGTCAAACTTGAGCAGTGACTCTTTCAGCTGGTACTCTTTCCTTTCCAGCTCCTCCCTCCTCTGCTGCAAGCTCTCCATTTTCATCTGGAACTCCTGTTTCATGCACAGATACGACGGGCGCAATAGCCAAGTGCTTAAAACGTTGGGCTTTCAATCTGAGGGTCCCGGGTTCGAATCTTGGTAACGGCGCCTGGTGGGTAAGGGGTGGAGATTTTACCGACCTCCCAGGTCAACATATGTGCGGACGTGCTAGTGCCCAAACCCCCTTCACGTGTATACGCACACAGAAGATCAAATACGCACGTTAAAAATCCTGTCATCCATGGTGTTACCCCTCCATGTAGGCGTTTAGTGTGTTATGGAAACAAGAATATACACAGCATGCCTACCCCTGAAAGCGGATTATGGCTGCCTTCAAGGTGGGGTAAAAACGGTCATACACGTAAAAGCCCACTCGTGTACATATAAGTGAACGTGGGAGTTGCAGCCCATGAACAAAGAAGAAGAAGAAGATACACAGATACATGTTTATAAATTTGAATCACACCACATGCACTGGCACACATGCATGCACACACACACACACACACACACACACACACACACACACACACACAAATATTCACATAGACACACAGACACACGCACACACACACACACACACACACGTGCAGGGGTACAAATGTTCATGCACACATACACACAAATATACACACAGACACAGACATGCACACATGCACGCAGGCACGCACACACACACACACACATGCTGATAAAAGCTATGGTGCTTAAATTATACATTATGAATTTATTGAGACCTAAATATATTCATTCAACTGATACCGTTGTAATATATTGTACTGTCAGAATATGCACATGCAACTGTATATGTGCACATATATGCAAACATAAATGTGCAAGAACATGCGTGTGTGCATGTCAGTGTAAATGTATCAGTATGTGTTGCATTTCAGTGTGCATGGTTTTGTTTTTCTCCCTTTTTTGTCAGCAACACTGATGTAACAAAGGCACTGTTGACTGAACCAGAACGAAGCTGATCTTGATGATGATGACACTTAAGATGAGGACAAACAGCCCAAAGACAGTGACAAAGACATGGACAGAAAACAAATGCAGTAGGACCTCTTTCTGTGCGGCCAACGCCTGTTCCACTTCTGCCATTTCCCGGCGCTTCTCCAGCAGGCGAGTGGCCGGAGTGAGGTGGTCATCCTCCCTCTCCGGCATTTTTCTGCCGAGGGATTATACAGTCAATCAGTGGTGAATATAGACTCATAATAATAGCAAATCATTCAAAAAAATGATTCAGACTTGATATCATAATCTACATGGATTAATTCCTAGCAAAGGGATTACAAAGTAAAATACAGGACTTATATTGCCAAATATAAAATAACAAATTATCATCTTCAATGATTAAGACTTGATATTACTATCTACATAGATTCATTCCCAGCCAAGGGATTATA
>NC_134896.1:29399847-29409847 GCF_041734735.1 Babylonia areolata
CTACGAATATATAAGGTGTTGGGTCGTAGTTGCTGTTTCAAACAATGATAATTTATCACACAGGCTACGACGATATAAGGTGTTGGGTCGTAGTTGCTGTTTCAAACAATGATAATTTATCACACAGGCTACAACGATATAAAGTGTTGGGTCGTAGTTGCTGTTTCAAACAATGATAATTTATCACACAGGCTACGATATAAGGTGTTGGGTCGTAGCTGCTATTTTAAACAATGATAATTCATCACATAGGCTACGATATAAAGTGTTGGGTCGTAGTTGCTGTTTCAAACAATGATAATTTATCACACAGGCTACAATATAAGGTAGGCTCCCTACGTGTTGGGTCATAGCTGCTATTTCAAACAAAGATATTTCATCACACAGGCTACGATATAAAGTGTTGGGTCAGTCGTAGTTGCTGTTTCAAACAATGATAATTTATCACACAGGCTACGATATAAGGTGTTGGGTCGTAGCTGCTATTTTAAACAATGATAATTCATCACATAGGCTACGATATAAAGTGTTGGGTCGTAGCTGCTATTTCAAACAATGATAATTTATCACACAGGCTACAATATAAGGTACGTGTTGGGTCGTAGCTGCTATTTCAAACAATGATGATTCATCACACAGTCTACGATATACAGTGTTGGTTCGTAGTTTCTATTTAGTATGTGTGTAGGCCGACGTACGTTTTCTGGATACAGATTTGTCTACACCTAATTGGACCGCGGGGTTTGCCGTTGAAAAGTTCTAACCGGATTTCAGACACACAAAAGAGTCCGAGGTCATTGGTAAAAGCCACCACTACTCCAGCCGGCACTTAATGTCAGCCAGATTGCCGTGATACCACGAGTTGTTTGAGCTGCGCTGCGGGGGTCTTGTATTTCTCTGTTCGATGCCCACACCGCTGTTCCGCTTGTCAGCTTCGGCAGCGACGCAGCAAAGCTCTTATGAGTTTCAAGTGGACTATCACATTCCTGTTTTCACGCGTTGTTCAGTCTTTGCTTTGTTTAGTTTTCCTGTGTGTGCATTAGACAAGTCCACGTAAAGATAAGCGGGCGACCGGGATAGCGAAAGAACAAACGAGAATCAAAAAAAAAAAAACCCACAACATTTTGGATATATTGCTTGACGTCGCACAACATAGTAAAAAAAAATTTTTTTTAATAAAAAATTCTGGATACAGGTACATCCGGTGTGTGTGTGCCGTGTGTGTGTGTGTGTGTGTGTTTTAATGCCTTTTAACGGCTGTCGGAAACATAGAATCGTGATAGCTTCCATCATTGGATAATGTACAATTATTATGAATATCAGTTATTATTTTCACCTGATCAGAATGTGCAATATTTCTTCACAGTGATTGTGCTTGCATCACGACTGGACGATTGACTCCACACCACTTAGACTGACTGACACACAATGGGTCCATGTGTCACACCAGTTTAGACACAACAACCCGCCACCAGCAACCAACAGCGCCGGCCCGGATAATAAAGAGCTGAACGTGATTGAGATATAACTCTTTCGTGATAACCTAGAAATTTCTCAGCACCTTGAGTAACTTCAGTCTGTGATAGCGACTGCCAAACACGAAAACTTGAAAACTACGCTTTGGGGCATAACTTTAAATACCGTCAGTCAATATTTTTGTGTTTCCAAGTAATTTTTGTTGTGGTGTAGACAGTACCAAGGAGGCAGCATGTACATCATTGTGAAATACGGTCAGAACGAATCTCTGTTGTGCAATCCCAGCTGTGCCGTGGTCAATCTACTGACCAGTATCAAAAGACGGACAGGTTATGGCAATACCAACCTGACCTTGGATCTATCGGATGAAACGGGTAAGTGTGTGTGATATGAGCACCTTATGCTCTGTCTGTCTGTCTGTCTGTCTGTCTGTCTGTCTGTCTCTCTCTCTCTCTCTCTCTCTCTCACATACTCTCTCTCTCTCTCTCTCTCACACACACACACACACACACTCTCTCTCTCTCCTCTCTCGCTCCCACCCCCTCTCTCTCTCTCTCTTCCATCCTTCTCTTCCTCCTCCCACTCAATCTGTGCTTCCTTAACTCATCCATGGATACACCTTCCTTCCTTCCTTCCTTCCTTCCTTCCTCCGTTCCTCCCCCATCCACTTCCTTCCTTAACTGCACCCTTCCATCAATTTTTCTGTTTATCTATCTACCTATCCATCTACCTGGTATCTATCTATCTATCTGGCATCTATCTATCTATCTGGCTTCTATCTGTGTATCTATCTATCTCTGTATGTATATCTATCTAATCAGCTGGACAGTCTGTCTGTCTACATTTTTCCCCCTTTAAATATCAGAGTAGTCTGTTATCGCACTGCTTCATACGAGACTATTCTGAGAGAGAAAGAGAGAGACAGAGACAGAGAGAGAAGGGGACAAGGGAGGGAGAGAAAGAGAGGGGGGGAGGGAAGGAGTTCAACACATAAACGCATTAGGGCGATTAAACCCTTATCGGCCTTTCACAAGAACCGCTTTGCAGGCTTGACAGAATAATGCATTATGTATGTTCGAAGCTTAAAGCACGGCCATTCAACAGCACGCTTGCTTTATGAACAACACGATAACAGGGAATGCCCGCGCGCGTGTGGACACACACACACACACACACACACACACACACACACACACTCATACACGTATGCGCACACATCCACACGCACGCACGCACGCACGCACGTGCGCGCACACACGCACACACACACACACACGCACACACACACACACACACACACACACACACACACACATATTCTATACCTCTCACCCTCTCATCATCCCTCTGTTTTCTTACATGGTCGAAGACACACACTTACAGTAGACAGACACATTGACCACCCCCACCACCATCCACACACACACATGCGCGCGCGCGCGCCCGCGCACACACACACACACACACACACACACACACACACACACACACACACACACACAGAGGCCACACACACACACGCACAGAGGCCACACACACGCACGTAGACACTGAACACAAGAAACACACAACGAGGCCACAGACACATATAGACACACACTTTGACACTGAACACTGACACACACACGGACACACACACACACACACACACACACACAGACAGACAGACAGACACACACACACACACACACACACACACACACACACACACACACACACACACACACACACACACACACACACACACACACACACACACACACACACACACAACACACACACGTCAAACACAGCCACGAAATCACCCCAACCCTCGCTACCCACTTTGCCTCCCCCTTCTCTCTGTCTCTGTCTTAGTCTCTGTCTGTCTGTCTCTCAGACTGAACTTGGATCGCACTGGGGCAACCAGCCCAGCAAGTCAGTTGGCAGTGGCAGTGGCAGTGACAGACACACGCGGGCCAGAGATAAACAGGCCAGGCTCCTTCCATCCTAAACGGTGGACATTTTATTGAAACTATCGTACGTCCACGTCATTAGGTCAACATTATATAGATTTGGGAGTTCAGAGTTAAGGGAGTTCTCTCTCTCTCTCTCTCTCTCTCTCTCTCACACACACACACACACACACACACACACACACACACACACACACACACACACATACACACACACACACACACACACACACACACACACTGATCACATATTCATCCTGAAAAAGATAAATGACTACACCATAAATAAAAGAAATGGGCGTCTCTACAGCCGTTTTGTTGATTTTAATAAGGCATTCGACAATATATGGCATGATACACTTCTTTTGAAACTAAACAAAATTGGGATAGAATTTATCCATTTAATGGAAAATGTTTCCACATTATAAAAGATATATACCAAAATTCAACTGAATGTGGTAAATCAAACGATGGGTTTACAGATTATATCACAATTAAAAAGGGAGTGCTTCAGGGAAATGTTATTAGCCCCACGCTATTCAATATTTTCATTAATGACATAATAGACTCAATACACGATGACACCTCACCATACATCAACGAAGCAACCAAGACTCAAATCCCTTATCTGTTATAATTATGTGGATGACATTGTGATGCTCTCGACAACAAAAGTAGGACTACAAAACAAACTAGACCAGCTACATGAGTATTGTCTGCAATGGGGGCTTAAAATCAACAGGGACAAAACAAATGTATTTTTCACAAAAAACGATCCCAAAATATCAGTGCTCTTTTCATGAGGCGATAACTGCATCGAAACGGCGGATAGACACAAATACTTGGGAGTTATTTTTCATAAGAGTGGAAGTTTTCACCTTGCTGAAGACCACTTAGCCAAACAAGGAAACAAAGCAGCGCATGCCCTGAAACGCAGTGTGCGAGGGAAAGAAGTAAACATGGATGTAATGACGCAACTGTTTGACACTTCAGTCACCCCAATTCTCAGTTACGGCGCTGAGTTGTGGTTTCCATTCAATCAAACTGCGACAAACTTCTCCACGCCCTCTATGCTGTTTAACCAATTTAATGTCTTTCTCTCTGCAAAATGCCCATCAGAAATGTACATGTCAGCTTCTATAGGAGCTTAATGGGCGTACACGAAAGATCAGTTAAGTTACCAGTCCTGGCAGAGTTAGGCAGATGCCCCATTTCTCTGACCGCAGTGTGTCAGGTTTTTTCATTCTGGGTGCACATCATAGAATCAAAAGAAGATAGCTATTTGATAGCATATGATGATATGTTATCGATGAATTCATTGGAAAAAGTTCCTATGCTTAATTTTATCAAAGAGATACTGGTTTCAATTGGATTCTCCCACGTGTGGGATAACCAAGACACACTCAACATTAAGCGACTACAATATTCTGTCATGAATATACTACAGGATGAACGAGTTCAATTTTAGAACAGCACAAAGAACGGGACCATTTCAATGCTCTCCTTTTATTGCAAAATTGCAAACACTTATACATTACAACCTTACATGATCAGCTGCAAATATACTAAACACAGAGGAGCATTATGTCGATTGCAAATAAGTGCACATGAACTTGAAATTGAGCGAGGACGTCACTGCAACTTCACTAGGAAAGACCGGCTATGTAAAGCATGTGGAGTTATAGAGGATTTTCTGGACAAGTGTAGTGCATACTCTGACTTGAGATCTCGCCTGCTTGTGACAGTTAATTCCCAGTCTTCGAATCATTGGCCAGATGGCACTGGCGACACAATATTCCAAAGGCCGAGTTCTCTGTTGCCACTAAGTTATTTCCAACCAGAACTGACAAATTACAAAAATGAATGCTTTAAAGTTCGCAATCCATAACTATGTCTTGTGGAATATCCTGCATGTGCTCGCAATTTCGCAACTTACTGCTTTTTGTTTGCTTGTTGTGTTTAGTTTATCGTGTCCATAATTCCTCTGATGGGTTTTACGACAAGTAAACGAGTTCTGAGTTCTGAGTACACCCATCGAAGAAAACAATTCCTGACCACCACTGTACACTAATTATTGTTCATAGCGACAATTCTTTTCCCGTGGCTTTGCTTTCTGCAGCAACATTTCATTTGGGGCAAAGGCCCGTCACTTGCAGCCACCTTAACTGAATCCTGGGTTATCTTATCATTGATACTTGTCGAAATTATGGTTGATTTCTTATATTTTTTGTTGTATTTGTGCTGTTTGTCATACAGTAAATACAGGTGAGTGCGCGAGAGCGATTGTACATGCATGTGGGGGTAGCAGGCGGTGGGGGGGGGGGGGGGGGGGGGGGGGGAGGCGAGGGACTGAATGAAATGGAATGTATGTGAAATGAGAGAATAACAGTAACTTTATATTGATTATACGTCCAGATGATTAATTTTGTATGCGGGTTCTCTGAATTTCATCAGCTCTTTTCAACAGTCATTGTCTTCGGCATTGAAAACGTCAGAGTGTCAACTCTCTCTCTCTCTCTCTCTCTCTCTCTCTCTCTCTCTCTCTCTCTCTCTCTCTCTCTCTCTCTCTCTCTCTCTTATATTTTGTTGTCGAATTTTATCGGAAATATGTTTTGCTTGCATCTGGGGCTGTTGGCCAAAGTCATTAAAATCATTCAGTGTTCACTGTGCAGTTCTCTCTCTCTCTCTCTCTCTCTCTCTCTGCCTACATTCTCTGCAGGGGATATCTAGGTGCAGTCATGTGCTCACCATGTCTGTCTCTCAGTCTCTCTGTCTCTGTCTCTCTCTGTCTGTCTGTCTGTCTGTCTCTCTCTGTCTCTCTGTGCCTACATTCTCTGCAGGGGATCTCTCTCTCTCTCTCTCTCTCTCTCTCTCTCTCTCTCTCTGTGCCTACATTCTCTGCAGGGGATATCTAGCTAGGTGCAGTCATGTGCTCACCATGTCTGTCTCTCAGTCTCTCTGTCTCTGTCTCTCTCTGTCTGTCTGTCTGTCTATCTGTCTCTCTCTGTCTCTCTGTGCCTACATTCTCTGCAGGGGATCTCTCTCTCTCTCTCTGTCTCTGTCTCTCTCTGTGCCTACATTCTCTGCAGGGGATATCTAGGTGCAGTCATGTGCTCACCATGTCTGTCTCTCAGTCTCTGTCTCTCTCTGTCTCTGTCTGTCTGTCTGTCTGTTTGTCTGTCTGTCTGTCTGTCTCTCTCTCTCTGTGCCTACATTCTCTGCAGGGGATCTCTCTCTCTCTCTCTCTCTCTCTCTCTGTGTGTGTGTGTGTGTGTGTGTGTGTGTGTGTGTGTGTGTGTGTGTGTGTGCCTACATTCTCTGCAGGGGATATCTAGGTGCAGTCAGGTGTTCACCATGTCTGTCTCACAGTCTCTCTGTCTCTCTCTCTCTCTGCCTACATTCTCTGCAGGGGATATGTAGGTGCAGTCAGGTGTTCACCATGTCTGTCTCACAGTCTCTCTCTCTCTGTGTCTCTCTCTCTCTGTGCCTACATTCTCTGCAGGGGATATCTAGGTGCAGTCAGGTGTTAACCATGTATGTCTCTCAGTCTCTCTGTCTCTGTCTCTCTCTCTCTGTGCCTACATTCTCTGCAGGGGATGTCTAGGTGCAGTCAGGTGTTCACCATGGCCCAAGAAGAGAAGTGGCCGTTAGTTTTTTTGCCTGAGCAGTCAGCTGAGCGTAAAACCTGCATTATTATAAAACCCGTTCTGATCCACTGGTCCTTCGAGGTTTCGTTTCTTTGATGCCAAGTATGACGGGCCGTAAACTGCATGTGTGTGTGTGTGTGTGTGTGTGTGTGTGTGTGTGTGTGTGTGTGTGTGTGTGTGTGTGTGTGTGTGTGTGTGTGTGTGTATCTCTGCAGAAAGTTGGCGTGTAAGATGTATATTTGGTCTAGCCGCGTATTTTTATGACTTTACAAGCAGCATAGTTGTGATTATAACGGTGTATGTGTGTGTGTGTGTGTGTGTGTGTGTTTGTCAGTGTGTGTCTGAGAGAGAGAGAGAGAGAGAGAGAGAGAGAGAGAGACAGAGCCACGTAGCCAAAAATAGGCGAAACGGGACAACAGAGTCCAACTGCTGGCGGCACGAGGGAAGAGGAGGCGAAAGTGAAGCTGCTGGATTGGACCTTCACCCCTGTGCCCCCCCCCCCCCCCCTTCCCCTCCCCTTCCACTCCCACCCTCCCCCACCTCACCACCCCACCTCTCCACCTCCCCATTCCCCTTTGTAAAAACAACACATCATTCTCTGTTAACAATCAATTCCCTTGTGAAAAACACCACCACCATTCCTCCTTGTGGGAAACACCATTCCCCCCCCCCAATGAACAGCAATACATTTCCCCTGTGTGCACCATTCCCCTTGTGAACAACACGACCATTCCCCAGCACGACCATTCCCTGTGAACAACAACAACATCATGCCCTTATGAACAACACCATTCCCCTGTCAACAAACAACACAAGTCCCTTGTGAACAACAAACAAACCCGGAACAACAGCCATGCTGGCGCACGGGAAGAGAGCGAAGGAAGCGCTGGATTGGACTTCCCTTGTGCACAACCACCTTCCCTTGTAACTCACCTTCCCCCTACACCACCTACTCCCATTCCCCTTTGTAAAACAACACACATTCCCTTGTGAAAACAACACCACATTCCCCTGTGGGAAACACCATTCCCCATGTGAACAGCAATACATTCCCTGTGGACACCATTCCCCTGTGAACAACAACACCATTCCCTGTACACACCATTCCCCTGTGAGCAACACACATTGCCCTTGTGAACAACACCATTCCCTGTGAACAACAACACACATTCCCTGTGAACAACAACAATTCCTCTGTGAACAACAACACATTCCCCTGTAACACAACATCAATCCCTGTGAACAACACCATTCCCCTGTGAACAACACCATTCCCCTGTGAACAACACAATACCCCTGTGAACAACACCATTCCCCTGTGAACAACACCATTCCCCTGTGAACAACACAATACCCCTGTGAACAACACAATACCCCTGTGAGCAACACCATTCCCCTGTGAACAACACAATACCCCTGTGAGCAACACCATTCCCCTGTGAACAACACAATACCCCTGTGAGCAACACCATTCCCCTGTGAACAACACAATACCCCTGTGAACAACACAATACCCCTGTGAACAACACAATACCCCTGTGAGCAACACCATTCCCCTGTGAACAACACCATTCCCCTGTGAACAACACCATTCCCCTGTGAACAACACAATACCCCTCTGAACAACACCATTCCCCTGGGAACAACACCATTCCCCTGTGAACAACACCATTCCCCTGTGAACAACACCATACCCCTGTGTACAACACAACTGCCCTGTGAACAAAACCACCGTTCCCCTGTGAACAACAACTAAATACCATTTCCCTGTGAACAACACTCTTCCACCTCGCCAGTGATAAACCGAGCAAGCCTCTCGTGTCTCACCCAGGCTGCGAGCATCTTGACCTTGGGTTGAAGTGGCAGTGAATGGTTTATCGTCCAGCTGTGGACGATTTGGATACACATGTATAGGGGGGCTAATGGACAGTGCTGTGTGAGACAGTAAAATGGCATGTGCCTTTTAATAGTATGTCTTTTGCTTCTTCTTCTTCTTCTTCTTCCACTCTGCTTTTTATGTTACTTTATTATTAATTTCTATTCAACTTGTTGATTTTTAAAATTCATTAATCTATTTACATGTCTATTCATTTTTTGATGCAGTGGCACTGATCAGTTCATGTCACTGACTAAAGGCAAGCAAAGACCGCTCCCTGTGAGTTTGCGGATAATAAGCCACAGGGAGACAATGGAGTTCGGTCTTTTTCAATGCACACGGCGGCCGGCGCAGAGTGACAGTCGATTTTTGTCCATGTTTCTAGAAATACGATAGAGTTAAGATTTCTGACTGGTTATCACTATGCAAGCTAAGCAAAAAAATCGAGGGAAACCTCAAAAGAAACACAAGTTTCAGAGAAATAGATTTACAAAGAGCTTAAATGGACACATGTGAGTATGTATTAGTTTCAACAAATAGATCCAGATATGTAATCATAGAGAGCATGCTCAGAGAGTGAGATTCCCAATGAAACTCTGACTCCGACAGTACACTTTCTGTTGTGGAAAACAAAAGGCCGTGATGCTGTGAACACATTTCAAAGAAAATGTACACGAACAGTTTGCCAGTGCTTCATTTTTAAAGCTGGGCATCTGCGGGTACAGCATCGAGCTGGTATTCCAGGAGGTTGTGAACTGGAAAGAAAAAATGTCGTTCTGGTAGCTTCCCCCCCGCACCCCCTCTGCACCCCCTCACTCCCCCATTGTGTTTGATATCTCCGTCCTCTTCCCCCCCCCCCCCCTCCTCCCCACACACACACCTCTTCAACACGCACGTGGCTATCACCTGAGATGAGTGTCGCCGTTAATTAAAAATAAAATGTAACGAACAGCTATTTCTTCTTTGGGGTGGTGGTCGTGGTGTCTGCTTTGGTTTTTATTGCTCCTTTTGATTCACTGAGCTGTGTGAAGACAAAGAGAAGAACC
>NC_134896.1:29419847-29424847 GCF_041734735.1 Babylonia areolata
GTGTGTGTGTGTGGGGGGGGGGGTTATTTGTATGTGTGTGTTTGTATGTGTGCATGTATGTGTGTGTGTGGGTGTGAATGTGGACAGGTGTCTTGTGCACTCTACTCATATTATGAATATTTGTATTGGAGGGGTGAGTAGGGCTGGGGATGGGGTTGTGTGTGTGTGGGGGGGGGGTGGGGGGGGTTGTAACGAATGAAGTATATCTTCCAGGTATAAACTTCAGGGGACAGGACTCGACAACAATATAACCCCCTGTAGAGTGGAGCTCTCGGTGTGGTGGGTTTGATGGGCGGGGCAGGGGCATGGGGTTAAGGGGGAGGGGGGGGGGGATTATTTTTCAGGGGGCCTCTGTAACAATACACAATTCACACCATATACAGAACAGCGACGGCTTCTGTAACATTACGCTGACGCCACCATAGACACGTGTAGTGACGGCACTTGAGCATGGGTAATGACAAGACCTGTCTGGATATCAGATACACGGTTATCTCTGGTTCCACTTGAGCATGGGTAATGACAAGACTTGTCTCGATATCAGATACACGGTTATCTCTGGTTCCACTTGAGCATGGGTAATGACAATACTTGTCTCGATATCAGATACACGGTTATCTCTGGTTCCACTTGAGCATGGGTAATGACAAGACCTGTCTCGATATCAGATACACGGTTATCTCTGGTTCCACTTGAGCATGGGTAATGGCAAGACCTGTCTGGATATCAGATAGACGGTTATCTCTGGTTCCACTTGAGCATGGGTAATGGCAAGACCTGTCTCGATATCAGATACACGGTTATCTCTGGTTCCACTTGAGCATGGGTAATGACAAGACCTGTCTGGATATCAGATACACGGTTATCTCTGGTTCCGCTTGAGCATGGGTAATGACAAGACCTGTCTCGATATCAGATACACGGTTATCTCTGGTTCCACTTGAGCATGGGTAATGACAAGACCTGTCTCGATATCAGATACACGGTTATCTCTGGTTCCACTTGAGCATGGGTAATAATAATACTTGTCTCGATATCAGGTACACGGTTATCTCTGGTTCCACTTGAGCATGGGTAATGACAAGACCTGTCTGGATATCAGATACACGGTTATCTCTGGTTCCACTTGAGCATGGGTAATGACAAGACCTGTCTCGATATCAGATTGACGGTTATCTCTGGTTCCACTTGAACATGGGTAATGACAAGACCTGTCTCGATATCAGATACACGGTTATCTCTGGTTCCGCTTGAGCATGGGTAATGGCAAGACCTGTCTCGATATCAGACAGGCGGTCATCTCTGGTTATGAATGTCTATATATCTCTGGCGATAAAGCGTACCTACTTCGGAATATTAGCCTGGCGTATTGCCCATCTGTGAGCACACATGGTGACAAAATTACAACATCAATGAAAGTATGCCGAAAGTAAATTTTCATAAAAATAATAACAACAACAAATGAAAGAATCAAGCCACACGGAACACACACATTCACGCTCTCAGTATCACACACACACACACACACACACACACACACACACACACACACACACACACACACACACACACGCTCTCAATCACACACACACACACACACATACACACACACACACATTCACGTTCTCAATATCACATACACACACACGCACACACACACACTTACGCTCTCAATCTCTCTCTCTCACACACACACACACACACACACACACACACACACACACACTGCGCGCCTCAAAACTAAAATAAAACCCTCGTACATAACATAGATATATGGAGGGGAGGATAAGTATCTCATGTTGTTACCCACTTGCCAATGACGAGGTTTTTCTTTCTTTCTTTCTTTCATTCATTCTTTCTTTCCCCTTTCTGTCATTTTTTTTGCTTGCAGTCATGACCTTTCGTCAACTTTCATTCATTCATTTATTGTTTTCTTTCTCTCTTTTTAGTTTTTTTGGTCTTTCTTTCGTTCTTTGTGAACCTCCCAACTTTCTTCCTGTTCATTCATCCATTCATTCACTTATTCATTCATTCACTTATTCATTCAACCATTCCTTCCTTCCTTCATTCATTCTTTCATTCGCTCATCTATTCTTTATATATCTTTCTGTCTGTCTCTGCCTTCCTTCCTCCCCTTTCTGTTGTGCAGTCATTCATGCTTCTGTTCTATGTTTCTTTGTGTTCGATCTTTCTGTTTCCCTTTCTTTTCTTTATTATTATTATTGCTGTTGTTGTTGCTGTTGTTCTTGTTGTTATCCATTCCCGCTTCCTTCCTATTTATTTTTTCTCTCTCTCTCTCTTGTTCTTTGACTTCTAAGCTGAACCTGTGTCACACGGGCGATGATCGCACATGATCACTATCAGATGCCAGGCTATCTTAGGGTTACTTTCACCTTGTGTTGTTGGGGTGACTATAACCTCGTGAGTTTTGGGGGGTGACTTTCACCTAGTGTGGTGGTTGTTGGGGCTTTCACCTTGTTGTTGTTGGGGTGACTATCCTCCTCGTGAGGTTGGGGGGTGACTTTCACCTCGCGGGGCTTGGGGTGAATTTCACCTAGTGTGGTGGTGGGTGGGGCTTTCACCTTGTTGGGGTGACTATAACCTCGTGAGGTTGGGGGGGGGGGGTGACTTTCACCTAGCGTAGTAGTGGTTAGGCCTTCCACCTTGCTGTTGGGGTGACTTTCACATTGTATGGCTGGGCGACTTTCACCTTGTGTGGGTTGGGGTGACTTTCACCATGTGTTGTTTGGATGAATTGCACCTTGTGTGGGTGAGGGTGACTTTCACCTTGTGTGGTTGAGGTGACTCACCATGTGTTGTTGGGGTTGGCTTTCACCTTGTGTGGGTGGGGGTGACTTTCACCTTGTGTAGTAGGGGGTGACTTTCATATTGTATGGCTGGGTAACTTTCACACTGTGTAGTTGAGGTGACTTTCATCTTGTGTCGGTTGGGGTGACTTTCACCTTGTGTGGGTTGGGGTGACTTTAACCTTATGTGGTTGAGGCGACTTTCACTTTGTGTGGTGGGGGTGGCTTTCATCTTGTGTGGGTTGGGGTGACTTTTACCTTATGTGGTTGAGGTGACTTTCACTATGTGTTATTGGGGTGAATTTCACCATGTGATGTCGGGGTGACTTTCGTCTTGTGTGGTTGAGGTGACTTTCACCGTGTGTTGTTGGGGGTGACTTTCACCATGTGTTGCTGGGGTGACTTTCACCTTGTGTGGTAGGGGTGACTTTCACCTTTTGTGGTAGGGTGACTTTCACATTGTATGTCTGGGTGACTTTCACCTTGTGTGGGTTGGGGTGACTTTCACCTTGTGTGGGTTGGGGTGACTTTCACATTGTATGGTTGAGGTGACTTTCACCTTATGTGTTTGAGGTGACTTTCACCTTGTGTAGTTGAGGTGACTTTCACCTTGTGTGATGGGGGTGACTTTCATCTTGTGTGGTTGAGGTGACTTTCACCATATGTTGTCGTGGTGGCTTTCACCATGTGTTGTCGGGGTGACTTACACCTTGTGTGGTTGGGGTGAGTTTCACCATGTGTGGGTTGAGGTTACTTCTACCTTGTGTGGGTTCGTTTTCGGGTGACTTTCACCTTACAATACAATACAGCACGATGCAATACGAGACAATACAACAATGCCATCCAGTATTATATGACAAAGCACAACACATTTAAGGTAAAGATGCAATACAGTTGTAAAATGTAAATAATGAGCGCACAGGTCACTGGTGCACTATCGATTGCCATAATACGTAATGCAGTCCAGCGCTTTGTAAGAGAGCTGGACCCTGGATCGATGCTGACAATAAACTTTCAATCACAGAGAGAGAGAGGGAGAGGGGGGGGGGGGGGCGGAGGGGAAGGAGAGGAGGCGAGGGGGGACGGAGAGAAGGAGGTATGATGATCAATAATGTCAGAGCTTTATTTTATTTTATTTTATTTTTTTTTAGAGGAGGTTAATCGGTTATGCAGTTTGATGAGCTTCATCTGCTGCTGGAGTTGATTTTTCGGTGATATATTGGTTGGTTTCTTCATAGTATAGCACTGTGGTTCACATACATACACCTTGACACGGCGCATGTACGCACGAACACACGCACACACACACACACACACACACACACACACACACACACACACACATGTATACACACACATGTATACACACAGAGAGATATTTTATCTATCTATCCATCTATCTATCTGTCTGTCTATCTATCTATTCACCAACAACCTCAGGCCTATCCATAGACAAAATATATAGAGAGAGACAGACACACAGACGGACACAGAGAGAGAGATATTATCGATATTCATAGTCCACACGAACGACACATTGATGTGTGAACAGATGTGTGAACCACCTTCGGCAGCTGCTGTAGGAATGATGAGCCCTGTGATCGACATTTCAACTGGTTATACCCAGTTATTGTTTGTTCAGGGTACACACTGAAAGGAGTGCATGACCCAAATAAGTTGGGGTGGGGAGGGGGGGGGGGGGGAGGGCAAACGGAAATGTGTTTTATTTCCAATGGAGATTTTCTTTTATTCATACATTTTAAAAAAAATTTCGTTTATTTATTTATCTATCCATTTATTTATTTGTTTGTTTATTTGTTTCTTTTCTTCTTCTTTTTATTTTTTTATTCATTCATCTGTTTATTCATTCATTGATTTTACCTCTTTTTTTTCTTTTTTTAAACAACCGCGAATTTTGGTGTCTAAAACGGAACAATTAAAGATAATTACAGGTTTCATTCTGTTGAAATGCAAGATGAAACCTTTTTTCTTCTTCTTTTTTTTCTGAGGGACCAAAATTGATATTAAAAATAAAATAAATAAATAAATAAAAGTATTATTTCTGATCCTGTATCCTTCAATTTTTCTCCGTGCGCGCGCGCGCGCGCGCGCGCGCGTGTGTGTGTGTGAGAGAGAGAGAGAGAGAGAGAGAGAGAGTGTGTGTTTACAGTGCCGAAATGATAGGGTGCCAAA
>NC_134896.1:29427347-29432347 GCF_041734735.1 Babylonia areolata
AGGTGAACTGATCCAAACCATTCCCCCCCCCCTTCCCCCCCACCCTCCCTCCTGTTCGTTCCATATGACTGTAGAAAAAGGTCCAGATTTTGTTTTTGCTTTGTCCGCTTCCACCTGACTTAAGAGTGCATCAAATCAAGTCCGATCAAATGGCACGGGAAATCTCTAGTGATGACATAATGATCAGTGTTGCGTCAAATTAAATGACGTCAGATGGCAGACTGTGTGGCAGGCTGCCTCAAATCAATTCAAAGTAGCAAAGAGACGTATCAAAGCATACTGATTATATATATATATATATATATATATATATATATATATATATATATGTGTGTGTGTGTGTGTGTGTGTGTGTGTGTATTTTGTATTTGTATTTCTTTTTATCACAACGGATTTCTCTGTGTGAAATTCGGGCTGCTCTCCCCAGGTAGAGCGCGTCGCTACACTACAGCGCCACCAATTTTTTTGTATTTTTTCCTGCGTGCAGTTTTATTTGTTTTTTTTTTCTATCCAAGTGGATTTTTCTACATAATTTTGTCAGGAACAACTCTTTTGTTGCCGTGGGTTCTTTTACGTGTGCTAAGTGCATGCTGCACAAGGACCTCGGTTTATCGTCTCATCCGAATGACTAGCGTCCAGACACCACTCAAGGTCCAGTGGAGGGGGAGAAAATGTCGGCGACTGAGCCGTGTTTCGAACCAGCGCGCTCATATTCTCTCGCTTCCTAGGCGGACGCGTTACCTCTAGACCATCAAGAGAGAGAGAGAGAGAGAGAGCCATGTATGTATATGTTGAACAATAGGAGAAAGAACATTTGTTTCTAAAACGAAATCAGTCAAGGAGGCAGTAGAGTGCCACAAACTATGAAATATCATATGACGAAGAGAATGTATCAAAACAAATGAATTGCTTCAAAATACTTTTCTTTTTTTTTTTCTTTTTTTTAATGTGTTTCGAAGAAAATCAAATAAGTGGTTTGTAGGCTTCCAGTCAGATCAGATCAAAACGAAATCACCAAGAGAAGAGAATATATCAAAACAAATCGATTGGTAAAGTAAACAAATAAATGATTAAACAAATGAGTAAACGAAAAACTTCAAACGAAGTCTACTAAGGGATATGGTACAGTGTCTTATTATTTTTTTTAAAGACTAAGTAAGTTATTATAACTAAACAAAGAAAATACACAATGCCTCATATAGAAAAAAAATAAGCAAGTCTCTGTTTTTTCCCTTTTTTTTCATCAAACTAAGCAACGAGAACAATACATCAAAACAAATAGATCGGTTTAAAAAATGGAAGAGTAGAAGAGAAAGAAAACGAAAATGTGCTTCAAACGAAATCAAATCGCGTGTATGGTAGTGAGCCCCAGGTTGAATTAAATCAAATGACAGAGTACATCAAAAGAAATCGACTGGATAAAAAGTAAGAAACAAAAAGAATAGAAAATATGCTTCAAACCATATCTTTTTATTCACTCATCTATCTGTCTATCTATCTATCTATTTACTCATCTCTGTTCAAACGATTTCAAATTAGATGGATGGAAGAGTACCTCAAATAGAATCAATCGATTTAAATCAATAAAAAAAAAATAAAAAAAATGACAAGCAGCGTAAATCAAAACAGAGCTATTAAAATAAAATAAAATAATAATAGACAGGTAAATAAAGCAAAGAATAACAGAAAAGTAAAGGAAGGAACAAGTTCTTCAAACGAAATCAGATCAAATGAATGGTAGACGCTAACCCGTCAAATCAAAGTGGCGGTATACAAATAAGACGCTTTAAAACAAAACAAACTTGTTAGAATGAATATTTCTTTACTTGGATGCATAAAATCAATTCAAACACCGAAAAGCAACTCAAAAAGTATCCACAGGCAGAATCATCCAGTCCAATCGTTATTATTTAAAACGTAGCCGACCAGGAAGACCAGTGAGATGGGATGGGGGAGAGGGGGGGGGCTGGGGGAGGCAGACTGGAGTGGGGTGGGGGGCGAGAGGGGAGAGTGGGGAGGGGGGGATTGGAGGGGGGGGAGAAGGAAATGAGAAAAATGATGGATACTTTCCAACTAATCAATACTACTCCAGGTCATTCAAACTCATTGTGTCCCCTTGTGCAGAAACACAGAGCTGTTGCCAGTCTGTCTCTCTGTCTGTCTGCCTGCATGTCCGTATTTCTGTCTGTCTCTCCGTCAAACCATAATCGCTCTAAATATATCTTTAAGAACATTTTCCAACGTGAAAAAAAAAAAAAAATCTCAATACTTGCAAACACACGGCACTGACACCTTACTCAGTTACTGTCTGTTTTCGATCCAGGAACGAAATGCAAAACAGAAAGAATTGTTTTTATTGATGATGGAAAGACGAACAATTTCTGTAAAATGTGTGTTTGGGGTGTTAAAGACGAGTTGTTGTTGTTGTTTTGTTTTTTGGGTGGGTTTTTCCACTCGATTTTCTTTTTTTTTTTAATTTAAAGAGTAAGTTACAGCTCAGTTCGAAGTAATGTAAATTGTTTTTATGTCCAGCTGTTGTCAAGCGCGATCTGGATGGTATACTTTCTTCATGAAATGAAAACATTTTAACCACTCTCGCTAAAAGAAAACAAAAAATGCAAAATAATATCAGACAGAAAAGATTGCCCTCGCGATAACATCAATGCTTAGTTTAAAAAAAAAAAGGAATTAGTTAACAATAAACTAATTAACTAATTAAAGAAAATCACGTTGTTGCCGAACTAAAATTTATCACTGATAAACCTTTAAAGAATGTTAAAGCAATGTATTGGTCGGAATGTCCCGTGTCCATATTTTATCCATTTATTCAAATTAACGTTGAACAAATTAATTTGGTTGTCCATAGCGTGGATCAGACTGAATGTCACGACTCAGAAAATACGATTAGTACATTATATATATATATATATATATATATATATATGTGTGTGTGTGTGTGTGTGTGTGTGTGTGTGTGTGTGTGTGTGTGTGTTCACTCGCTTGTTTGTTTCTTTGTTCGTTTGTTTTCTGTTTAATTTTGTTTGTGATTGTTTTGTTGTTTGGTTTGGTTTTCGTTTTTTAGATACTCTTGCCGCTTTCTCGCTTTCTACACGTTGCTGTAAAGAGTTGAATTTGACCTCCTGCCACCAGAGGTGAAAAAAGCGAATGACAGTATATTGTCAGTTTCACGTAGAGAAGGCTGTTGTGACAAAATGTAATACAATACAATGCGATGCAGTATAATGCAATGCAAAGCAATACAGTGCAACTCTTGAGACTACTCTCCATTCCCAGCAAAACCTGCCAACACTGCCGGCTGCTCGGTCACTGCTTTGAAATGTCAGTCAGGTGTAACTCCTCTCCCATTCCCCAGCCTTCACACACACACACACACACACACACACACACACACACACACACACACACACACACACAGAGAGACACACACACAGAAAGAGAGAGAGGGGGGGTGCGCGCATGCATAGAGGAAAGAGAGAGAGAGAATACATTGATTAAAAATGCTCTCGTGGCGTATTAGCAAGTATCCTCCCATTCCTACCCCACCCCACCCCTAACAAACATACACACACATACGCACGCACACACACACACACAGAAAGAGAGAGAGAGAGAATGTAACAATTGAAATTTAATGCGCTCTTGCAAAGTTTAACAGCTTGGTCTGTCAAGACATACTGGTTTCGGGGGGGGGGGGGGGGGGGGCAAGGTTTTCAAGAAAAACAATATATATATAGGTGTTTCATGATTATGGTACAACCACCGAGCTACCAAGCCTTTTTTTTTTCAATTAAAAAAACAACAACAAAAAACAAACAAAAACCCCCACTCCCACAGAAACTTTGTACTCTTTAAACAACTCACAATGCCCTTCTCTTCGTCATGGGTCAATGTTTGACGTCACTCCTTTTGTCTTGCGGGTAGCAGTGGAGGACGGAGGCGCAGAAGGGGCGAGGGGAAGGTATTCTTTGATCTTCTCTATGTGCGTATACGGAGGGTTTTTTTTGGGGGGGTGGGGGTGGGGGGGAGAGTGGCCGGGTGGTGGTGGCGGTGCGGTGGAGGGTGGGGGGGCGGGGATTTGGGGGAGGGTTTAAAATGTCCAGCATGTTTGTGTGGTCATGTTTCACCCTGTAAAAGATAAACAAAAAAAAACCAAAAAAACCCCTAACGCCAGCATTGGTGAGGTGCGTGTTATGTGAAAGGTCTGTATAGACGCCTGTGTGTGATGTGCGTGACAGCATGCTGCATGATCCCATGATCATTGTTCACACGTCGCTGTATTGTAGGGGGCCTGTCTGTCTTTTGTTGTTGTTATATGGAGTTCGGCTGACACTCTTTCTCTGTTGTTGTCGAGTATTAATGAATGCACTTTTGTGTTGTTGTTGCTGCTTTGCTGTTGTTGTTGTTATTGTTGGTGGTGGTTGGTGTGGTGGTGGTTCTTGTTTTGTTTTGTTGTTTTTTTTGTGGGGGTTGGGGGTAGAAGGAGGTGGTGTTAGGCCCCGAGAGTGGATGGAAAACGAAAGAAAAATTACAAGAAGGAAAGGGCTCTGTGTGTGTGGGGGGGGGGGGGGGGGGGGGGGGGGGGGGGGGGGGGGGAGCGGGAAGAGGGGATGTGTGGGTGTGAGTGTGTGATTTCGCTCTGTCTCTCTATCTCTCTGTCTCTGTCTCTCTCTCTTTCTCTCTCTCTCTCTGTCTCTCTCTCTCTCTCTCTCTCTCTCTCTCTCTCTGTGCATGATGTGTGCGAGAGGGGTGGCAAATGAGGTGCATGTGATTAAAAAAAAAAAAAGTTTTAATAAAAGTGCATTATTAGTCACTATAAGCACACACACTCGTCGAGTATGGCGGAGAATCACAATGATACGAATAGCTTCCCTCAAACATACCTGATTATGTGTGTGTTATACATGATTAACACATAATTATACTTCGATAAATAGTCTTTTTACAAGTGTTATGTGCATGACTTGGTGTGTGTTTTTTTA
>NC_134896.1:29444847-29447347 GCF_041734735.1 Babylonia areolata
AGCAACAATTATTGATAACTGGGTTTTACACCCAACACTTATCAAATCCAAAAGGAATGCCACTCTCGCATCTACTGCTTACAGAAAGCTCAGAAACATAATTATATTCAGGTCAATCCTAAAATTCTCAAGGGTTTTTGCCGCTGTTTCGTTAAATCAGTTATAACGTTCTCTTTTGTTTGCTGGTATGGAAGTTTAAATGTGAAGAATAAGAAGATATTGAGCAAGCTTGCCAGTGCATCGAGCGAGATGTTTGATGTCAAACAAGAACCTCAGAATGGGATGTACAGATGACGGGTGAAACAAAAAACACAGATCATAAGCGATGACAGCCATGTCCTCATATAATACTACCATGCTTTAGCTTTAAAAAAAAAACAAAAAAACTTTTACCTTTTGTTGTTGTTGTCTTTTTTTGTGTGCCCTTAGAGCTGACTTCATCAAGATTTTGCGCCTTAAAAAATTATTATTGTTATTAGTAGTAGTATTTTTATGTGTTTATCTTTTATATATATTTTTTTTTTCTCAAGGCCTGACTAAACTGCTGGTCAGGCATCTGCTTGGCAGATGTGGTGTAGCGTATATGGATTTGACCGAACGCAATGACGCCTCCTTGAGCTACTGATACTGATACTGATACTGATACTGATACTTACCTTCAGGGAAACGCTGTTGATTTCCAAAACTGAAAACTCATAGAACCCACAACAGTTTTATATACCTCAGCGAATTCCGTTCTTAAAATAATTAATTGATCTTAACGCACAACCATTTTCATAATTAGTGCGCGCGCGCGCGCGCGCGTGTGTGTGTGTGTATGTGTGTGTGTGTGTGTGTGTGTGTGTGTGTGTGTGTGTGCAGTCTATGCGTGTGTGTAATCTATACTGTATATTGAATGTAAATACTGTTGAATAGGTTGGTTTTAAAAACAATGCATGTCTTTGTTTTAATTGAGTGTGATATTCATGCCCATTCTGTTAATGTGCTTATTCCGTGTTTCTGATTGTCGTTACTGTATGCGACACTTACCTAACTAGTATTTAAGCAGTTATGTATTTTATCAACTCATTGAATTGAATGATTGTGAGACTGTGATCACTACAGGTGTAGGAATGCCTGTGATGGTAGTGTATGTGAGGTTCACACAGCATTTGAGTATATTATGTCTTTTATATATAACCATATTGATTGACTGTAATCAGTTTTCATGCATTAGACGTTTGTATAGCATACATCACTGCTGTTTTTCTCTTCTTGAGTCCGGGTTCTACCCAGGTACTAGGTAGCGCTAGCTTGTAGTGCAAATGACTTCATGACGTAAATCGCTCAGAGCTTGCTCCTCGACGCGGGGGGTAGGCGCATAATTTAAAATTATAATTATCACATGATCTTCATCTTCGTTCGTGAGCTGCGACTCCCGCGTTCACTCGTATACGCGAGTGGGCTTTTACGTGTATGACCGTTTTTACCCCCGCCATGTAGACAGTCATACCCCGTTTTCGGCGGTAATACATAAGTATGATAATAAGATATTGCGTATCCTGCAGGCCCTGCTGGAGGACAGCACAGAGCTCTTCCCCAACTTCCGGCTGCACGTGGCGGAAGTGGAGCGTAAGAAGACGAAGCGCATGGGCAGCAAATCACCCAGCCCAGCAGGAAAGCTGCTGTCCAAGCCAAAGAAGAACCAGCAGAAACCTGGCGGGACCGCCCCACGGAGGAAATGATGACACGTGATGATAGGATAGGCGTTGATTGGCTGGTTTGTTCGTTCGTTTTGACTGGAAAGATCTATTTTATTCATTCTATTTTTTTAAGGTTGTTGGGCTTCTTTTTTTTTTCTTTTTTTTTTCGTTTTTTTTTTTTCGTTCGAGTAAGTAAAAGTTGGCGACGTCATTTGACCTTAATCATTCGTGTTTCCAGAGCGGAGTGACTGTGATTTGATGCTCCTAGTTGTTTAGGAGCTGGTTGGTTGGTTGGTTGGTTTGACTTGAAGACGTTGTTACAAGTTGTTGAGACTGAATTATTTATTTAGAATGATGATGTTTTGCTCTAGTTTTTTCGGAGCTGGTTGGCTGGTTGGGTTGTTGTTTGTTTGTTAGTTTATTTTTACTGCAAGATGAAGATTGTTTGTTTTTTTGTTTTTTTTCAAATAGGTTGTCGGGCCGGATGATTTTAAAATGATGACGATGTTGCTCTAGTTTGTTAGGCGTTGGTTGGTTGGTTGGTTGGTTCGTTTGTTTGTTTGACTGCAAGATTAAGATTTTTTTTAAAGTGTATTGTTGATGATCTATTGCTGTTTCGTGTGGCTTGATTATAATCAGCCTATCGACATTGTTGGGGTTCGTGATAATGTGATTCATTATTAATGACGTCGTGCCTTCTGTTTCTGTTTGTTTGTAGTTCGCGTGAGTGGGGGAAAAAACACGATCGATGAATTGTTATAGTCTATAGGCCTATATGTTTGTTATGTCCCGATTCGAAAATAGTGATAATCTTGTGA
>NC_134896.1:29449847-29459847 GCF_041734735.1 Babylonia areolata
TGGATGTTGGATGATGTGTGTATTGGACAAAGTTCCAGGAAAAAATCGCAATGCTCTAGACAAGAATTTGATTTTATTATGGACTGTTTTCGTTTCAGGAGGCCTAATTTGCGGCGAATATTAATTTTCAAAGTTTTTTTTCGTCTATGACGTGTTATATATATATATATATATATATATATATATATATATATCTGTGTGTGTGTGTGTGTGTTAAAATTGGTGTATTCCAGGTCGAGAAAATTTAAGCTTTCGTTTCGATTTCTAGCATGATGACAATCATTTGTTAGATAGCCTACAACTTTGAAATTAACGGAAGTGTAGATTAGATACAGTCTAGTTTCAAAGCTCCTCGTTCGAAGATTATACCGATATAAGAGGGGTTTTTTCCCCTCTTTTTTTCTTCTTCATTTTTTCCAAAAATAGCCCTCAATCCCCATAACCACACTGCCCCTCTCACCCCGTGTGTGTGTGTGTGTGTGTGTGTGTGTGTGTGTGTGTGTGTGTGAAGAATAGAGAGATATATAGATAAATAGATAGACAGATAGATAGGTATATGGTGAGTGCGTGCGTGTGATCCAGTCTAGTCTCAAAGCTCTGCATTCGAAGATTGTACATAATTATACAAGAATTTTTTCCATAACTCTTTCGGGGGATAGAACTGTGATGCAAGGGGAACAACTATGTTCGCCTCTGATGATCAGAGCCTGAAAAATGGCTCCCCCTTTACTAACCCGTGTGTGCGTGTGCGCGCGCGCGTGAGGTGCGTGTGTATGTGTGTGTGAAGAAATCATGTATGTATCTTCTGCTGGTGCTATGATCTAGAAACTCTCCAATCAAATAGCAAGCTGGCTTGTGTGCCGCTGCACAATAATCTCGCTCTTGCCAAAACGGCAATATACCTGGCCACATTGACTTGGGTTGCCACTCGGCAGTGCCAAAAAATCGATCATGCGGAGGTAGTCAGAAAACTGGCTGTCGGAGAACTCAGCAAAACAACTGGCAGGGAAAAAAGCCAGGCCTTTGGGGCCGAAAAGACCTGGCCTGGGACTCAGTAAAAGTAAACTAGGGTGGCATTCCGACTGTTTAAATCTTTGAATGGATATAAAGGGAAAATAATTAGAGCAAAAATCCTCCACTTGTCTACCCTCACGTTTTACAACAACAACAACAACAACAGCAACAACAACAATTTCGTTATTCAAATACCAGAAGCATTTCATCACCGTAAACACTGCTTCCAACACCACTGACAAAGCCGTTGAAAACGTGCTGTAGGCTATGCTCCAAAATCAAAATAGAGTCTGGGACAACAGAAAGGCTGACAAACTGATTATGGAGCAATCGAAAACAATAACCAGATTGCCAAATAGATTTTGGGGCAATAAATACTCAACAAATAGTAAAGAGTGTAACTCTCTCCATTCACAAGGTACACAACTTCAAGTCAGTGCTGCTTACGTTACCGATTCAGCTAGCACACAGGTGAATAAGTGGTTAATTTCCAATAGATACTGAAGCCGAGACTTAGAAACAAACTTTAAGAGCACTAGAAAGCTGTTCTCATAGAACAGTCTGAAGCAGCTCACAGCAGCTCACCAGACTGATCAATATAATCCGGAGAAACAGACAGCTACTCGCCAGGCTTGAACAGGCCAAATCGAAAATTCCGGGAGCAAATTTAGGACAGGGGGCATTTATTTCTGATAGTCATGTGATTGTCACGGTTCAGGTGACCTCAATTGAGGTCAATGCACGTCACGTTTGTTGTTGTCGTGTGTGTGCACCTATGCAGACGCAGTGTTTATGTGTAAAGGTCGATGAACTTGATAAACTGTTACTAAGCTGTCTGCATTATCCACGGTCCGATTCGATGGGATTGGAACAATGGAACGGGTAGTGTCGTGTGAAACGTGCCAAAAATGTAAACGTGTTATTTAGCCTCATTATTTCTGGTCTTTTTCTTTAATGCCAGACCGATTTGTACTGAAAAAGACATGAAATGACGGTGTGCAGCTCATCCTTGTAATAATGAAGTATAAGATTTACTGAGGTACGTAAAATGCAAAATCACCTGCAACGACAAACAATAAGATTATGTACACGGAACATCCACAGGCGTGTGCAAAGAAAAAAAAAAAGTCCGACCGAATAGGATTGGAAAAAAAAAAAATTTCAAAGATGCCAGTGTGCAACTTATCCTTGTAATGATGTAGAAGATTTACTGAGGTCCGTAAAATGCAAAATCACCTGCAACGAGAAACAATATGTACAAGGAACATCCGCAGGCGTATGCAAAGAAGAAATGGTCGGTCTGGGACTGAAAAACATATTTTTGAAATGAATCTCATTATTGTAATAATGAGGTATAAGATTCACTGAGCTACGTGAAATGCAAAATCACCTGCAACGAGGAACAATATGCACAAAGAACATTCGTAGGTGTACGCAAAGAAAAAATTACAATTTTCTGGGGTCTTTGGTTCGCCTATTCCCGAATCACATGTTCGCGATTCGCTTGTCACTCAATTGGTGATCCCAGTTCGCCTATTCCCAATTCATCTTGGTTCTCAATTGCTGTGTGTGTCAGTGTGTGCGTGCCGTGCGCGCACGTGTGTCTGAGTATTCTAGAAGAATAACCAAAGCTCACTTTATTCATTGCTGGCCCAGTCTCCTGGTCTGGTCTCTAGATCGGCAATTTTTGACGTAGTAAAATGCGTCCACCTGTTTTGCTTTGGACATTGACAAAGTCTTATCCCCGGCACACTGGACTGTATTATATTCACTCAAGTCACTTTCGTTTCAGTGGGCTACTCATAACATTTCTTTCTTTCTCCCGAGTCTTCCCCCCCCCCCTCTCCTCTTTAAGTTATGTTCCGCTTCAATTTTACCATTTCACAACATCAGTATGATTAAACATTCACCGAGCAAACATTTCAATTAGTCTGTCAATGACTATCTCAAAAGTTGTCAACTTATGGACTACTCATAATATTTCGCAGTTTCAGTTTCTCAAGGAGGCGTCACTGCGTTCGAACAAATCTATATACGCTACACTACCTGCTATGCAGATGCCTGACCAGCAGCATAACTCAATGCGCTTAGTCAGGCCTTGAGTGCATGCATATAATTATTATATTTGTGTACCTATGAGAATCAGTGAATTTCTTCGCCAGAATGTTGCCATGGGTTCCTTTTCAGTGCGCCAAGTGCGTGCTGCACAGGGAACCTCGGGTTATCGTCTCATCCGAAAGACTAGACGCTCAGTTTGATTTTCCAGTCAAGCTTGGGAGAAAGGGTGAGAGCAGTATTCGAACCCAGACTCTCACGGACTCCGAGTCTGTATTGGCAGATGAGCGTCTTAACCATTCTGCCACCTTCCTCGTAAGAGAGATACAGAGACAGAGAGAGTACGCGAAACGGGAGTGGCGGGTAGGCGAAACTGGACAAAAAGTAAAGCTCTCATTTGGCCACTAAGGGTGGCGGCACGATTAAAGAATGTATATGAACGAGTAAGAAAAAAAAAGAATATTACTTTAATTATCATTTTGTGATTGAAATGGTACATTCACATCCATGCACACATAACCATGAAGTGTCTAATATCGAAAACAATGTTTAAATAAACTCCAAGATATGAAAATTAAGAAACTCCTCACCCAACTGAAAACCACAGGTTTCACTTGGGCTTCACATCAGTGGGCTTTACCAAGAAAGACAAGGGCCAGTGTGTTGCGTAAGTGGCCACCTATCTCTTGTCAAGTGGAGAACGATCCCCTGTCCCCAAGTAACTTGGGCAAAACCAAGTGGGTCTGGGTCGGACTCAGGTGGGCAGCCCAGCAAGGAAGAGTTGCATCCCCTGTCCCTAAGTAACTTGGGCAAACCCATGTGGGTCCCAGCTTCTAGATGGGCTTGATGCTGTCTGGGAAGGCGAAACGGGAATAGGACTACTCTCGGTTCGCCTACTTGTATGCATCATCAATGCAGCAGCAAGGCGAGTCATGTGTGTGTGTCACAGTGTGTGATGTGTGTGTGTGTGTGTGTGTGTGTGTGTGTACAGTGTGTGTGTGTGTGTGTGTGTGTGTACTGACAGAGAGAGAGAGGGAGAGAGAGACCGAAAGAGAGAGGGAAAATGGTGCAGTCACCCTTGGGCAAACAGCACTTGGTGCCGGTTTTCAAATTAACATCTAGCAACCAACGATATAAGCCACTCTTCACAACACATAGCAAATTACATAATAAATGACAATAAGAAAAAAAAAAGAAAAAAGAAAAAATTACTCGACGCATGACTTGTGAGTGGACAAGTGTGTGTTGTTATTCTTATTCAAATGCGGACAAACTCTACTGACCCCCGTTCCAAAGGGTATACATATATATATATATATATATATATATATATATATATATATATATATATAGTAGTGGCCTATGTGCCGATGTTTTCATTTGCATTCAGTTTGCCGCACAGATGGCATGGCACGTTGTCTTAGCTTGAAGGAAACAACCAAACATGGTGCTTAATCAAACAGAAAGGTGAAGGACCAAAAAATTGATGCACTTCTTTTTATATTTGTTTTCGGATCTTCACGTGCCCGGATGTCATGACCGGGAATTGCAGGGGTGGTGCCGTTGTTTGCACGGCAGCCCTTCCCACACCTTACTGTTCAATGAAAACATTGATCGATCGGTCGAGGCCAGAATCGATCTAACGCGGGTAGTTCAACTTCAGTGCTGGATTGATTCTCGATCCATCGTTCTATGCTCCTCCACGAAAACTGTACTTTCTGGGCCGGGGCAGCGTGTGTGGCCTCCCTTTGATCAAACGAAATCCTTGTTGTCAGTGTAAGCCGAGTGCAGTTCGGCGTCGAGGTCCGTCTCAGCCTTCTCTCACACACACACACACACACACACACACACACACACCATCTGTGTTTCACACGCATGCGCCATCTGTGTGTCCGTGTGTTTGACGGTCTGTGAGTTTGTGTTGGTGTCAGTGTGCGTGTATGTGTGCGTGAGTGTGTGCGTGCATGCGTCTCTGTCTGTCTTTCTGTCTCTGTCTCTGTTTCTCAGATAAGACTTGGTGTACTTCCTCACAATGATAATATCCATCGTTATAGCAATTCGGACTAGAAAAGATGCTGCCCCTTTAATCATAAAAAAAAACGAAAATAAATTGCCTTTTCTGTATGAATGTCCAGTGTATCAGTGCAGGATCAAAAATAAAATTTCTGAAAGCTTCAAAGAAAGTTCCCATTTGCATATTGCTTCAAGCAGACTATGACCCACATAGGCGCATTCTGTCTCAATATGCATTTCATGGTATCAAGAAAAGATCTCGTATGATCAATGGTGATTACTAAACTGATGCTTTCAATGATATTAATTCCAGACCTTCTCTATGATGTTTGACTGATTTGTTGATATTGGTGAACTGAACGTGTAAGATTATGATAAAGCTGCAAACATGATTTTAAAATGCTAAGGACATGTGAAATGTACATTATAAACATGTTTATTATTATCATGGTCTTCATAATTATTATCATTATCATAGTGTGTCAGTGTCAGTGTACTGATGTCAGTGTGCCGTGTGTGTGCAGTGTGTGTGTGTGTGTGCGCGCCCGCGTGTCAGTGTGTGCGCGCGCGCGTGCGTACGTGCGTGCGTGTGGATGTGTGCGCATACGTGTATGAGTGTGTGTGTGTGTGTGTGTGTGTGTGATCGTTAAAGAAGTTTGCCAACCCTTGAATTCTTGCCTGCTGAACGACAAACAGAATAACCGGCAACACATCCCCTGCGTCTTTTTATCAGCTTGTCCGATTCTGTTGAGATTTGCCAGCACGCGAACTCATATTATAACAATGTTCTTGCTGTTGATATGTTCAAGTTATCCAGATCATGTTGTACCCCCTCCGACCTCACCCCCCGACCCTCGACCGCACCAGACCCTGCCCCCCCCCCCCCCCCCCCAACCCCCGTCCCCCCCCCCTGCCCCCGCCCTTCCAGTGTGTTTATATAATAGCCTGATGCCGATGTACAATAAACCATTTATCTGGTCTGGTCTTCTCTCTCTGTCTCTCTCTCTGAGGGAAATTGTTGGGTGTATCTAGTAAATAAATAGATATATACAAAAAGAAGAAGACTGAAAGACGTTTACTGTAAACAGATATGGAATTGTGTGGGACGTGTCAGGGAGAATGATGTGAAGGATTTATCTCAAAGTTCGAAGACAGACCTATAGCTTCATCTGAGGAAACCTAACACTCAAAAGGGAAAATACTGAAAAAAATATGCGGATGATTTAGTTATAGTTTTAGAAGCATCTTACCCGCAGCAGAAAATACATATTACAGTCTGGCCAGGAACAGCTGTAACTGTGACATCCAAAGCACGGAGACGTGAGCTGCTTGATGGTGCCGAAGACTGGGAATGCACAGTTGACCTTCCAGAGGGGAAGAAACACCCGGAAATCATCAGCAAGAGCGGCATGAGATCTGACATCGTACTCTACTCCAATGCAACGAAACAAGCGATTCTAATTGTGCTCACTGTGCCAGCAGCTTGAGAGAATCTGGCTTCCAAGCCAAAGCCCTCGTCATAGAGAATGGTGCAAGAGGTTTTGTGAGCGCATCTGCCTACAGTCTCATGAAACAACTGTCGATTTCTGGCAGAGAGAGGACACGGGCTTTCCAGGCAATGGCAGAAGCAGCAGACTAGAGTTCCAGCTGGATCTGGACGAGGAGGAATGAAAGTAAACATCGTAAGGATTAAATTCCCCTGTTCTTAGGCGTACGATAGCTCAGTGGTTAAAACGTCTGCCAGAAAAGGTGACTCAGTCCTAAAGTGGCGACCACCCTGGAGGTGCGGGTTCGAACCTGCTGAGGACCAGGGGAAAAAAAGACAAAAGGCGGCAATACAAGAGCATCCAGGAATCATGACCTTGGTACGGCCCGGCCCCCTTAGAGTGTAAGGAGTTAAGGGCCGGAACACTTGACTGAGGGGGGATGGGGGGGGGGGGGGGGGGGGCTTCTTCTCTGAAGACCTTGAATTGTCCAGCTCTCCCAACAGTTTCTTATCACAGCAATGTGTCCAAAAGACACAGAATAAATCTCGCCAGACTGAAGTCGAGAACTCTAGGATTAGGCAACATGCTTATGAAATTGGTTTAAAACTGACCGACTGTCGCTACTCTTTCAAATGTGCAGTTTTTTGTTTGTTTGTTTGTTTGTTTTGTTTTTAAGGACGACGTAAATTTTCTGTTTCAGTGTAAAGCTTATAATGATATTCTCGAAAAAATGTGTTGTGCCAAGAGAGTATGCGCGCGGTTTGCACGACTATATCTTGTTTCAAAACAGTCATTGTGCGAGTCAGTTGGGCAACAGTAGTAATGATAATAATAATAATGATATGCAGGCTTATATAGCGCAGTACCTCCATCTCAAATGGGGCTCACCGCGCTTTACAATAAGATATATAAATATAAGACTAAATGACGTAAAAAAATATGTACAAAAAATAAAATGAAAATAAAATAGAATGAATAAATAGATAAACAGACATAGTCTCACATCACATTAGCTAAAATATACATATTTCAGACTATCTCACATCACACTGGCTAAAACCGATTTACATACTTCTAACTAAGTGACATACAAATATACAAATCATCACAGGCAATATCACAGCCTCACATCACATAGGCCCAAATCACAGCAAGACAAAAACATGTCACATTCACCCTAGTCAAAACATACACCAAGGAACCAGGCCTCACAGAACCACACCAAAAATCATCACAAATGAACACAAATCAACTCCAAGAGCACGCCCAGCGATCAAATCACAGCAGGTATATACAGATGGAAAAGCTCTACTCAGAAAGAAACAGCTTGAAAAGATGTGTTTTGAGTGCTCACTTGAATGCGGGTGTTGGGGTGTGACGAATGTGTGAGGGCAGAGAATTCCACTGTTTTGGTGCAACAAAAAAAAAGAACGTTCACCAAAAGTTCTTGTGCAAATTCTTGGAATGGATAGTGTGCGCTTGTCATTTTAGGAAAGAAATTGTCTAGATTGTGAACAGACAGAAAGTAGATCTGAAAGATAGACGAGACAAGAATCTGTGAAGAAATTGTGACAAAGAACTGAGAGTTTGTGTTGTATTCGTGCTTGAATGGGGAGCCAGTGAAGGAAAGCGAGTAGGGGAGTGACGTGTTGACGTTTCTTGGCCTTGAGTGTGAGTGGTGGTGCAGAGTTTTGAACTTTTTGATATTTGTGAACATAGTGTTTGGGGCAGTCACCAAGAAGAGCGTTTCCATAATCTGGTCTAGACAGGACAAAAGAACAAACCAAAACCAATGTCTTTGTGGCTTCAGTAATTAAGTCAGTCCATGGCCAACTTCCACCGCCACAGCTGTGAGAAAGAGCTGCAGGTTCAGCAATGAGTTATACGCTATGAAGGAGACCTGTTTAACTATCTCTTACCTTATCTATCTGGAGCTTGAAGTTCTGGGCTTCGGTACACATCGATCTAGTTTTGCTGTGTGTGGATGTATGAGGCCTCTCGTAGGCCTCTCTGCTGATCTTCAGCTTTGTCTGTCTGTTTGTCTGTCTCTGTTCTGCGTTTGTCTGTCTCGGTCTCGCTCTCGGTCTCTCTTTGTCTCTCTCACTCCCCCCCCCCCCTCTCTCTCTCTCTCTCTCTCTCTCTTGCATTTGGAGTTGATATCAAAATTTTTCTTTAATTAATTTAATTTTTCATCAGGAGATTAGAGTTTTTACGTTGTGTATATTCCTGCCTACTTATATGAAGTAGGCATATGCTTTCCAGCACATGATATAGTTAGCATAATTATGGAACAGCATGTAGGTGTTTGTCAGTTGTGTGCGGCAGTGCGCGCGCGACTGTGTGTATGTGTGTGTGTGTGGGGGGGGGGGGGTGTAGGGGCTGTTGGGGGTGTGTCAGTGGGTGTGTGTTGTGTTGTGTGACTATGTTTGTGAATGTGAGTGTGTCAGTATGTGTGTGTGTGTGTGTGTGTGTGTGTGTGTGTGTGTGTGTGTGTGTGTGTGATGTGTTATTGTATTGAATAGTGAACGGCTGAGGCATCACTCGACGGACATTCACGCTATCGTGTGATCAGGAATGCTGCTGTTTTTCTTTTCTCTCTCTCTATCTCTGTTACCTCTGTTTCATGTTCCTCGTGGCCCTGGCTAAGCCAGCTGTATGGAACTTATAACGTCACTGAGCCATAACGTAAACTGCAGCCCGGGGCCACCAGCTTGATGTGGAATGAAACAGAAGTTGATGTGATGCCATAATTACGCTCTTTCATCCCCGTGAATTGTCTCGGTAAATAATGAGTGCTTATCGGTATAAAAGGTCTCAGCTGGCTATACATGGCGGTACGGGACTGAAACTAGGACACTGATAGAACTAGTTATATAAGTCTGTTTTCAAATGACGGAGATAAATAGCACTGAATGTGCGTGCGTGCGTGTCACGGTGTGTGTGTGTGTGTGTGTGTGTGTGTGTGTGTGTGTGTGTGTGTGTGTGTGTGTTGTGGTGTGGTGGTGGTGGTGGTGGTGTGTGTGTGTGTGTGTGTGTGTGTGTGTGTGTTATGCGCCATGACTTCTTCATTTGATATTTTAGTTCACTGCACTCAGTCTTAAATTTTGGATGGTTTATGTTGAATTTTTTCCTATTTTTTGTACATGTTTGTGTTATACACCATATCACATTATTGTTCCTTTGTTATTATGTTTTTGCAGTCATTGTAAAGCTCCTTGAGCCAGCTGGGAGGCGCTTTATATTTGTATTTGTATTTCTTTTTATCACAACAGATTTTTCTGTGTGAAATTCGGGCTGCTCTCCCCAGGGAGAGCGCGTCGCTACACTACAGCGCCACCCATTTTTTTTGTATTTTTTCCTGCGTGCAGTTTTATTTGTTTTTCCTATCGATGTGGGTTTTTCTACAGAATTTTGCCAGGAACAACCCTTTT
>NC_134896.1:29464847-29599847 GCF_041734735.1 Babylonia areolata
TAGTGAGGTATGAATCTTCAGTGTAGTATGTAAGTGTACTTAACAATGTTTAACCTGACAACAGTAAGTGTACTTAACAATGGTTCACCTAACAACAGTAAGTGTTCTTAACAATGGTTCACCTAACAACAGTAAATGTGTTAACAATGGTTCACCTAACAACAGTAGATGTACTTGACAATAGTTAACCTGACAACAGTAAGTATACTTAACAATGCACACAACAATACACACACACACACACACACACCAATCAAAAACAGTGAAAGAGTAAAAGACAATAAAAAATCAAAAAGGAAACAAGAAATGAAAAAGAAATTTTAAACACTCTAAAAAAAACTGTGTCAACGTGCTAGTTGTCCCTACTTTAGTCAACCTTGCTTGGGGTTGTCTAATTAAGTCGACATAATTCTGTAGCCCAACCTCATTTGTCATGGGCCCTTCGTCATTGAGCTCAACTCTTGTGTGATAAAATGCCAAGCCGGTGCAGGCCACCCAGGCTGAAACGCCTTGGCCAACAGAATGGTTCAGCGCTTGTAGCTTTTAGAGGCATTTGATTGGCTAAGAGCGGACCAGGCAAGACAGGTTGTCCTCTCACTGTTAGCTGCGCGAAATTTGGCCAAGCAGAGCAAACCGATAGGCCTAGTTTGCATCAGTTTGACATGGTAAGTATATGTATCACCAAACATGGAGTATAATACAAACTCCTCCTACCGGTGCAGGCCAGCCAGGCTGAAACTTCCTTTTCGTTTTCAAAGCCGGTGTGGTATCACTTTTGAACTGGAATGCATGAAACTCATTCAGATTTCACCATTTCAAGGAAAACTGCACATCAGTACACACGCACACACACACACACATATACACACATTGCAGTCTTTTCTTCCCATGGGAATTTATTTCTGTCTGATGAAGGGAGAATTTCCTACCTAGGAAAATACCGGTAACACTCCCACTTATTTTACCTGGCAGAACTAACATCATGGGAACAGTTTTTTTGCCTGCAGCCTTATTTCATCCATGTTTCAGTCACAGATAAGTGTGGGAAGGGTGTGTGAGGAGGAGCATACCTGCAGTCTCTTTTTCTGTTCACACATGAAGTGTACTAGCTGAAGAGGCTGATATGCTTTTGCCTGCTTGCGAGCCTTGCCAAGTGTGCAGTTTCTCGCCGCCTTGTCGTCTTTTAGGGGCTGTCAGAGAAGTGTGAAAAAACCGTCCTTGGGAAACAAAAAATCAATAACCCCAAACTTGAAAGTGAAAACTGACTGTCAAATACTGCTGAAATGGGCCCCACAGAGAAGAGGAAAGAACTAGCAAAAAAGAAGGAAGGAATTTTTGTTTAATGTCCCGTCACACATATCGGTGATTGAAGACATTTTGTAAAAGTATTTATGAATACATCTGAGTATTATCGGTTAGAAGGGGTGGGAGATGTGGATGAATGGAGGGTTTGGGGAAACTGGGCAAATGAGGGTAAAAATGTGGGTGAAATTTGAAAGAAAAACAAAACAAACAAGCAAACAAACAACAACAAAAAAAACCCTCTAAATACAAGCAAAAAAAAAAAAAAGATTTGTTACTGCATTGTATTGTATTGTATTTCTCTTTTTGTCACAACAGATTTCTCTGTTTGAAATTTGGGCTGCTGTCCCCAGGGAGATTGCATCGCTACACTACAGTGCCACCCATTTTTTGGTATTTTTGTCCTGCATGCAGTTTTATTTGTTTTTCCTATCGAAGCAGATTTTTCTACAGAATTTTGCCAGGAACAACCCTTTTGTTGCCTTGGGTTCTTTTACGTGCGCTAAGTGCATGCTGCACACGTGACCTCGGTTTATGGTCTCATCAGAATGACTAGCATCCAGACCACCACTCAAGGTCTAGTGGATGGGGAGAAAATATTGGTGGCTGAGCTGTGATTTGAACCAGCATGCTCAGATTCTCTCGCTGCCAAGGCGGACGTGTTACCTCTAGGCCATAACTCCACGACCACAGTGACAGGAATTCTAAAAGACAAAGAGAGGTACAGGCAGCACTGCAAATATGGTAGACAGGCTGATTGTTCACACAGGCAGATTAAAGCCTTCTTAATAAATTAAGCGGTGTTGATGATGTACCCCTGAACCGGCTTACCCATGCCAGATCATCCAACATAACCTGTCACTGGTCGAGTCACGGAGATAAAAGAAGAAGAGATTTCACATCAACTTGGAATTCATGACTGACAGTGCAGCGAGGGCTCACTCCCATCTCTTCAAGAAGCACCACAACGCAACGTGTAAAGCAGTAAAGCAGTAAGGGGGGAGGGACGGGGAGGGGGGGGGGGGGCAGGGAGGGGGGGGCAGGGAGGGGGGGGGGGGAGAGAAGGGCAGTTGACAGAGAACCGACAGATGCATGCATGGAAGCAATTTTGAGGTTCACAAAATGAAACAGTAAATACTTGTAAACCAGTCAAATAAATCTTATAACCAGATAATGTTTGATTGTAAACCAGTCAAATAAATCTTATAACCAGATAATGTTTGATTGTAAACCAATCAAATTAATCTTATAACCAGATAATGTTTGATTGTAAACCAATCAAATAAATCTTATAACCAGATAATGTTTGATTGTAAACCAATCAAATAAATCTTATTACCAGATAATGTTTGATTGTAAACCAATCAAATAAATCTTATAACCAGGTAATGTTTGATTGTAAACCAATCAAATTAATCTTATAACCAGATAATGTTTGATTGTAAACCAATCAAATATTATAACCAGATAATGTTTGATTGTAAACCAATCAAATTAATCTTATAACCAGATAATGTTTGATTGTAAACCAATCAATAAATCTGATAGATGAAAAAATGATAACCAGATGATACTCGACTTGCTTCATGATTGATTGATCATGTTTATGTGGGTGTGAATAAGCAGATGTAAGATTACATGCTACAGTGATGGATGTTGACAATGAATATCATTGTGTGTGTGTGTGTGCGTGCATGCGTGTGTGTGTGCATGTGTGATGTGTGTGTGATGTGTGTGTGTGTGTGTGTGATGTGCGTGTGATGTCTGTGTGTGTGTGTGTATGGTGTGTGTGTGTGTGTGTGTGTGTGTGTGTGTGAACAGCTGTTCTACATGCTGAAGGGAGACATGGTGCTCAAAGTGATAGAACAAGGCAAACACAGGGACCTTCCCATCAAGGAAGGAGAGGTGAGTCGCTCCACTCTCTTTCTTTTTGTTTTTTTGTTGTTGTTGTTGTTTTTTAGTCTTCTTTCTGTCCATTTATCTTTTCATGTTTATTCTCTCTTCCTTTCTTTTTCGTTTCCTGGATCCCACATTGTCGTAATCCAGTTTGCCAGTTGAATTCATCGGAAAAGCTGCCTTTTGTGTGTTTTTTGTTTGTTGCCTTATTGTCTGTGTTGTTTTGGTTACATCATTCCACATTGTTTGAATCCATTTTCCAGTTGAAGGCATCCATTAGGTTATCTGTTGTTGTTTGTTTGGGGGTTATTGTTTTTTTGTATTTTGTTTGTTGCCTTATTGTCTGTGCTGTAACATTATTCCACATTTTCTTGATCAAGTTTTTCATTTGAATGCATTATTTGATCTTTTTGTGTGCTTTTGTGTGTGTGTGTTTTTTTTGGTGTTTGTTTTTTTTTGGGGTTTTTTTTTCATCATTGTCTGTAGTTTGTTGATAACCATATTCATTTATGGCAGTTCACCCCCTCCCCTCCCACCATTCCCACTCTAACCCTGTACACCTGTTGCAGATATTGATGTTGTCATGTCCCTCTGTTTATTATTATAGTTGTGAAACTTTGGTTTTCTTCCAGAGCAAGTCATTATCTTTTATAGTCTTTTTTTTTCTCTTTTTTTTTAATGTATTTTCTGTATTCGTTTATTTTGTCATGTCATTTAATTAATTTTTTTTAATTTTTATGTTATTGTTTTACACAAACCTGTGATAGGTTCTCAAGGCCTGATCAACACCTTGTGTTTATAGGTATGTCAGGTATCTGATTTTTTGGTGTGTGGTTTTTTTCTTCATTTTTTTCAGCAGATGCGGTGTAGTGAAAATGGGTCTGACCACATGCTCTGATGCCTTCTTGAAACTGAAACTGAAACTGAAGAGTCTTATCATGAGATACAGAAATCCGGTCTTGCCTCTCTGTATGTTGTTGGTGTTGAATTTTGGTTTCGTTCAAGACAAGGTCATTTCCTTTCATAGTCTCTTTATCATTTTCGGTCCTTGGTTTGAGCAAATGAAAGTACAGTGAGAGATTTGACAGCTGATGTGAATGACTGGAACAGACTCTGCCGCGTCTTAAATTCTTTTCACGTTATTACTTGTTTCTTTCCTCTTTTTGCGGTGGTTGCTGTTGTACAGGTGATGCGCCTGAGTGTAGAGGAATATTGGAAATGTACAGGTGGTGTCCTTGATAGCAGAGAAAGTGGAGGGATGCGCAGGTGATAATATCCTGAAGTGTGTGTGTGTGGTGTGTATGTGTGTGTGTGTGCAGATCTTCCTGCTGCCGGCTTGCATCCCCCACTCCCCCCAGCGCAAGCCGAACACCCTTGGGCTGGTCATTGAGCGTGAGCGTGCCATGGAGGAAAAGGATGGGCTGAGGTTGGTGTCAGTGTGGTTGGTGTCAGTGACACTGTATGATTGGTGTCAGTGTGGTTGGTGTGAGTGATCTTGTGATTGGTGTCAGTGACACTGTATGATTGGTGTCATTGTGGTTGGTGTCAGCGTGGTTGGTGTGAGTGATCTTGTGATTGGTGTCAGTGACACTGTGTGGTTGGTGTCAGTGACACTGTATGATTGGTGTCAGTATAGTTAGTGTCAGTATGGTTGGTGTGAGTGATCTTGTGATTGGTGTCAGTGACGTTGTGTGGTTGGTGTCAGTGTGGTTGGTGTGAGTGATGTTGTGATTGGTGTCAGTGACACTGTATGATTGGTGTCATTGTGGTTGGTGTCAGCGTGGTTGGTGTGAGTGATCTTGTGATTGGTGTCAGTGACACTGTGTGGTTGGTGTCAGTGACACTGTGTGATTGGTGTCAGTGTAGTTAGTGTCAGTATGGTTGGTGTGAGTGATCTTGTGATTGGTGTCAGTGACGTTGTGTGGTTGGTGTCAGTGTGGTTGGTGTGAGTGATGTTGTGATTGGTGTCAGTGACACTGTGTGATTGTTGTCAGTGTGTCAGTGTAGTTGTTGTCAGTGACACTGTGATTGTTGTCAGTGTGGTTAGTGTGAGTGTGGTTGGTGTTAGTGATGTTGTGACTGGTGTCAGTGACACTGTGTGAATGTTGTCAGTGTGGCTAGTGTCAGTGTGGTTGGTGTCATTGATGTTGTATGATTGGCATCAGTGCGGCTGGTGTCAGTGACACTCTATGATTGGTGTCAGTGTGGTTGGTGTCAGTGTGGTTGGTGTGAGTGATGTTGTGATTGGTGTCAGTGACACTGTGTGATTGTTGTCAGTGTGTCAGTGTAGTAGTTGTCAGTGACACTGTGATTGGTGTCAGTGATGGTGTGTGACTGGTGTCAGTGTGGATGTAGTTGGTGTCAGTGATGTGTAATTGGTGTCAGTGTGGTTTATGTCAGTGACATTGTATGATTGATGTCAGCGTGGTTGGTGTCAGTGACACTGCACGTATGGTGTCAGTGTGATTGGTGTCAGTGGTGATGTATGATTGGTGTCAGTGACCTGTTTTGCCCACTCAGTGCCCATCATTAAGTTTAAAGTATGTGTGTGTCTTTTTGTTTGAGTGTGTGTAATTGTGCGTGTGTTGTATTTGTATAGTTTATTAAATATTCTTTTGTCACAGCAGATTTCTCTGTGTGAAATCTGGGCTGCTCTCCTCAGGGAGAGCACGTCTCTACAGCGCAGCACCATTCTTTTTTTCTTCTTCTTCTTTTTTTTTTTTTATCTGCCTGCAAAAGTGTATTTGTTTTCTTATCAAAGTGGATTTTTCTACAGGATTTTGCCACAGACAACCCAGTTGTTGCAGCAGATTTTTTATGTTGGGATGTGTATGCTTGTGTATCAGGTATTTGTATTTTGTATTTCTTTTTATCACAACAGATTTCTCTGTGTGAAATCCGGGCTGCTGTCCCCAGGGAGAGCGAGTCACTACATTACAGCGCCACCCATTTTTTTGTATTCTTTCCTGTGTGCAGTTTTATTTGTTGCGTTTGTTTGTTTCCTGCATGCAGTTTTATTTGTTTTCCCTTATCGATGGGTGTATGTACGTGTCCAGTCTGAGTGTTTCAACATGAGTTGTGTGTGTGTGTGTGTGTGTGTGTGTGTGCAGGTACTATGTGGAGAAGGATGGGAAACCAACATTGGAATCTCTGTTTGAGGAGTGGTTTCACTGTGAGGACTTGGGCACTCAACTGGCTCCTGTCATAAAGAAGTAAGACAAACAAAATAATATTATTATTATTATTATTGATACTTCTATAGTGCCTTAAGATAGATCATTGGTCAGAGACCAAACTCTAAGTACTTTACAAACACGGAATCACAATAGGCTGCCTAGCTGGGTAGAGCCAACTAAGAACTAGCTGAAGTAAGCGCTCATTGTTGGTTTCCTGCGTCATTCAGTTACCAACACCAATCTCAGCCCGTTCACTTTTCTTTCTTTGACACTTGTTACTTTGGGACATGTGTTTAACATGTCAGTTCATTTATGGCATACCTATTTCAGCAAAACAAACCGAGAGAAGAAAAATAAACAAAACAAAACAAAAACAATCAAACAAAGAATTGTATATGTTTTTTGAGTTAGCCTCAAACCCACATTGTTTACCTCGTGTGGCTGTGAAATACAGCTGCATGTTGATCGTCCAGGGATCTGTGGTCCTCTGAGAACGTGTGTTTGGCAGCAAGTATTTGTCCTGAGTGTTTGTCTCCAGGGACATGTGTCAGCATTTTATCCTGAAGTTTGTGGCCACTCTAGGACATGAAGGAGGCAATGTTTGTCATGAGTTTTGTGGTCTTTTAAGCAGGGCTTGTTTTGGGATTTGAACCCTTTAAGGATGTTGAGACAGTGTCCTATGATTATGGCCTTTCCAGGCAGTGTTTTAGAGGACAGACAGAGGACAGAGATGAGCAAGCAAAAGCCATGATGCAAGCACATGTTAGGGTGTCATTTTCTCTGGTATATATTGTGTTAATAACATTGCCATTATTGAAATAAAGCTGGTCATTTTCTTTAAAGCAGTCAGAATTATCAAATTACCATGTCTGTTTTGTCAAAACAGTTACTATCACTGCAGTTGGTTTTTTTGTCTATGTTATTGTGTGTTTGTGCTTGTGCATTTTTTTTCTGTGCAGCAAGTTATCTGACAGTAAACTGCTACTGTGTTGTTCACAGAAACAAAATATTCTTCTTGTAATTAGAAAGAACATAAGGCAGTACCAATAGAAATATACTATACTCTGATTATTATCAGAACTGTTCTGAACATTGACAGAAAGTTGATGGTGTTTGAAGAAAAGGGTTTTCATGACTTCACTAACAAACCAAAAAAGTATTGTTCAGGGCTGATTGTTTTGAGACTAATCAAGTAGCAAGAATGAATTCTCAAATTATTACTGGCGCATTGTTAACTGGGATTAAAGGGCTATGCCAGTCTGGAATAAAAGCTAATATTTTCACATTTCTTCTGTTATTGCTCCTGTGTGCACGTCAAATGATTGGTATCAGGACAGGCCCAGTGCCTCATTTTTTGAGGAAGTGTTTGGGTTTGTTCCAATGTAGCTGTCATTTACCAAAGTGCTAGCTGAATCGGCAGCATTTGTATTTGTATTTGTATTTCTTTTTATCACATCAGATTTCTCTGTTTGAAATTCGGGCTGCTCTTCCCAGGGAGAGCGCGTCGCTACACTACAGCGCCACCCATTTTTTTATATTTTTTCCTGCGTGTAGTTTTATTTGTTTTTCCTATTGAAGTGGATTTTTCTACAGAATTTTGCCAGGAACAACCCTTTTGTTGCCGTAGGTTCTTTTACGTGCGCTAAATGCATGCTGCACATGGGACCTCGGTTTATCGTCTCATCCGAATGACTAGCGGCCAGACCACCACTCAAGGTCTAGTGGAGGGGGAGAAAATATCGGCGGCTGAACCGTGATTCGAACCAGCGCGCTCAGATTCTCTCGCTTCCAAGGTGGACGCGTTACCTCTAGGCCATCACTCCATTAATTGACTTGGAGTTGTGTACCTTGTGAATGGAGAGAGTTACCACTTTTTACTATTTGTTGATCATTGTTGTCTGTGTTTCAGATATTTTGAATCTGAGCAGCACAAGACTGGAAAACCAATACCAGGTATGACCACCCAGCATTTTAATGATTGATGTGGATACACATATAGCACCTATCCTCAGTCACAGACCAAACTCTAAGTGCTATGCAAATACAAGAGTCGTTTTCACAAGAGGCTGCATACCTGGGTAGAGCCAGCTGAGAGCAACCTTTATGCACTCATAATTCATTTCCTGTGTCATTTTGTCAGGCTTCAGTCATTCATGCGCATGCATGTTTGCTTGCATGGCATGCGCATGTATATTTGTTACTTATGAGGGTAAAGCACAGTCTTAGTGTGTTCAGTTAGCTCTAAAATATGAGAAATCTGTTCTGCTTATCAGTTTATGAGTTTGTATATGTGCATATGTCTATTTTAACCAGCGGTGTCTGCAAATGACTTCAGAATTTCCCACAACCAAAGAGTCCGACATACATGTCCAAGGGATGTAAACAGTGTTCAGTCTGGAAGACAGGCAGGAACAAAGTAGGTTGTTTCCCTTCGTCAATGAATAATTGATGAAAATTGGACATGAGAGTTACGTCCTGTAGGTGTACAACAGTGCAAAAAAAAAAAGGAACATAAGTCTTTCGTCCCATGGCAGGCAACGGGTGAAATATACTCATTAAAAATCCTGTAATCCATGTCAGATGATGGAGGATTATGTCAGCATGCAGTGGGTTGTGGAAACAAGAACATACCCAGCATGCATACCCCCGAAAATGAAGTATGGCTGCATACATGGTGGGGTAAATGAACAAAATGGTCACGCACGTAAAATGTTACATGTTTGTCTGAGTGTGTATGTGTGCATGCCCGAAATCTGATTGAATGACACAGGAAACAAATGATGAGCACTCAGCGGCAGCCGTCAAGTCGGCTCTACCCAGGCAGGCAGCCTGTTGTGCAAATGACCCCGTATTTGTAAAGCGCTTAGAGCTTGGTCTCCGACCGAGGATAGGCGCTATATAAGTATCCATATCAATCAATCAATCAACCAAGAACATCTTTGGGTTGCACCTTCCCCAAAGTAGTGTTTGGGTATTTTAATGGCTGTGTAAACAAAAAAAAAAGGAACAGATAAATAGATAAAAAACGGAAAAAGGAAGGTTGTATGAATAAAGGTGACTTGTAAAGGGCAGCAGATGTGGGAGTTGCAACCCACAGAAGAAAAATAACTTATCATTTACAGATTTCAGATGTTGGCAATATTGATATCACTGTCAGCACCAAAATAAAGTTTGAAAGGGGCTTTTTCAGACTTTGTTGTTTTTTTTTCTTTTAAATTTTGCTTTTCTTTAGTTAAAAAAAAAAATCATTTCCTTTATTATATAAAATTTCATGTAATTTTATTTTATTTTAGCAGGTTTGCTTTGTGCTTAAGGATTTAAAAAAAAAACATATATTAAAGAATATAGTAATATTAGTTGATAGCCTACAATGTTTTTCTGTATGTTTGCAAGGAGAAGCATAAATGCTTACACATCAGCTGCAAAAATTTAGCATCATGACTTGTATGCTTCTGTTTTAAAGAGAAGGTTAGTTGTCCAGGGGACATTGGAGGGGGGGGGGGGGGATTTTTTTACTTGAAGGTTGAATGCTGGTGTGTTGTTGCAGGCACCATACCCAAGAAGCCTCCAGTCACTCCCAACTCCAAAATCGCCCTGGAGGATCCCTTTGATCTGCGGCGCTGGATCGCGGAGAATCGCACTCAGCTGGACACAGAGGGGTCCATTTCAGTCTTTGGTGACCCATATCAGTTCCAGGTCTGTTTCCCTGTCACTGATGAAGAAAAAAAATCACACAACACGCATGCAAACACACACACGCACACACACACACACACACACACACACACACACACACACACACACACGCATGCGCACACACATACACACACACACACACACACACATACAAAAAACAACAACAACAACAACAAAAACATAGTATGAATTAAAAACCCATCAGTGAAATGAAAGAAAGAGAATATGTCTGTTTATACAGTGAATATATTAAATAAGGAGAAACTCTTTGTCATTATTTATATGTGACAGAATAGTGACTGGATTGAAAAGTATGTGTGTGTCTCTGTGTGTGTCTGTGTGTTTGTTCTGTGTTCATTTTTGAAGAGAAAAAAAAACATTGTTGTTGTTGTGAACCAGGTGACAGTGTACGGGAAGGGGAAGAACACGGACAAGTGCGATAATGCCGAGACCTTCATTTGGCAAGTGGTGAGTTCCTGCCCTGGAGCTCTCCGGTCTCCTTCCCTTCCTTCCTCCCTTCCTCGGGACTGCTAGGGATACTTATATAGCTCCTACTCTCGGTCAGGGGCCAAGCTCCATGTGCTTTACAAATGCGGAGACGTTTGCAGCTTTACATTACAAATGTGGAGTCATTTGTATAACAGGCTGCATACATGTGTTGAGCTGACGGAGAGCTGCCTTTCCTGTGTTGTCCAGTCAGGCTTCAGAAACATGCATGCACACACATACACGCACACACACATGCACACACACACGCGCGCGCGCACACACACACACACATGTATATTAGAGTGCATTTTACTACAAAATTTTGCCTGGGACGACTGTTGTTGACGTTGGTTCTTTTACATTTGCTAAGTGTATGCTGCATATGGAACCTCGGTTTATTGTCTCATCTGAAGGACTGTAGTGTCCAGACCACCACTCAAGGTCTAATGGAGGGGTGCGGGGGGAAGGGGGGGAGAAAATTCTGGCAAGTGTGGGAATTGACCCCGTTCATTCAGATTCTCTGGCTTTTGTGTTACCACTTGGCCACCAGTCCACCTCTTCTTGCTTCCTTCATGCCCGGCCCTCTTCCATCCTTTTGGCACTGCCCCCCGCCCCCCACCCCTACATCTCAAAACCCCACCTCTGCTGCTTCCTCAACCATCCTGTCTTTTTTTCTGTCATTAACGTGGAGCACTCAGTTTATCCTGAAAGAACTGCATGCTGTAAATGCCATTCCTTTGTATTTTGAAAAAAAAAAGTTATTACCAAAAAGTATTAGTGTATTTTATTATTGTTATTACTATTTTTATAATTATTATACAAATTTTCTATCACTAATGTAGTGCACTGAGTTTCTATGAAATAATTGCACTCTACAAATGCCAATCTTTTTTTTTTCCAAATATTATAACTAAGTATTTAATTACACATACTTAGCCGATACAAATGTCAGTCCTTTTTTTTTTTTTTTCAAGTAATATAACTAAGTATTATAACTGTATGCAAAACTTCTGTCAGTTGCGTAGTGCGCCGAGTTTATCATGACAGAATTGCATGATGTAAATGCCAGTCTTTTTTATTTTTATTTTAATTTTTTTAAATACTATTGCTTCATGCACATTATGTAACCATCCTGAGACTTCCTGCCAAATGTCTCTTAAGCATAGGGGAGTCACTGTCACATTGGAAGTATTACTGCATTACACTTAAAAAAATAAAAGGGGGAAAAAAAACCAGAAACAGGAAGGAAAGGGTCACTTGAAAATGTCAGTTTGAATATGTCATGTGGAGTTGAAATGACGATCTCACAAACAGATGCCTGCATGAAGAATATTGCTTGAAAAGCCAGATCTGTTATTTTGGTCAGAAACTGTTGCAGTGCCCTTTCTTCTATATTCAGAAACAAGAGAACAGCGTAATAATGAATGAAATCTATCATCATTGGTGTTATTCTGAGGTGTATAATTGTTAAGATTTTTGTTATTGCTTTGGGATAGCATCATGATGTTCATTCAGAGTTTGTCAACTAGTTTTGTTCTGAACATGTGTGACATTGCTGTGTGTTGACACTCTGTGTGCGTGTTTGTGTGTGTGAATGTGTGTGTGTGTGAATGTGTGTGTGTGTGAATGTGTGTGCTTGGGGGGTGGTGGATGTGACCATGACAACAGGAGGGGAAGTCCGTGGTGACGGTGGAAGGGAGGGAGTACAGCCTGGAAGAGAACGATACACTGCTGGTGCGCGTAGGCCAAGAGTAAGTGGATTCTGTTTTTGTTTTTTGTTGTTGTTTTTTCTGCCCCATTGTCTGCACTGTTTAACTGGCATTACTCCCACACTGCTGGATCTGAGTCTCACACACATGCCCACACCCTGTCGCTTGTGCCAGTGATGGCAGTCCACAGGGAACTATCGGTGTTGGGCCACACACCAGAGGAGAACCTGCACCGCTCCTGAGTCACTTCACAGGTATTCAGTTGTGCCTGCTTTGATTTAACAAAGAGAGGACAACACCTACTAAGTCCTGTACTGATGTTAATAATTCCTTTGTTGTGAAGCCATACTGAGTGAGCGGAGACTGCAGGTGGACCATGCGTTTGTCTGGCACAGGTTTTAATGGTAGTTCATTGTGGAAGTACATTACCGATGTTGTTTGTGTGAATGTTTATCCTCACGCAATAGCTGCATTGCTCTTCCATTGATGTGTTGATTGTTGATACAGTTCAGATTGCAGGTATAAAACCAATGATAAATAATTCTGTCAGCGATGAGTGAACTGTGTATTGCAGGTAGAAACCCAAGGGGTGAAGAAGGGCTTCAACGCTGGTATGGTGTGCACATGTGTGTGTGTATGTGTGTGCATGTGCGCAAATGAATAAACTGTGTATTGCAAGTAGAAACCCAAGAGATAAAGGGCTCTAACACTGGTATGGAGTGTATTGTGTTTGTGTGTGTGAGTGTTTGGGTATGTCTGTGTGTGTGTGTGTGTTCGTGCACGCGCATGTGTGTGTTCATGCGAGTGCGTGTGTGTATGTGTGTTACAGGTACAAAGCGAAGAGACCAGAGGGCTCCGTTTCGCTGATCTGTTTCCAGGATCCCAGCCGCAAGTCTTTGATGGATGCCCAGTGAAAGAGGGCGGTGCTGTGGGGTGGTGTAGTCTGACAGATGACGCTTCCGCAGCTTGTTGATTGATGCCTGTTTGTTTGGGGCTGGGCAGAATTTTGCCAGGGACAACAGCCTTTTTCTTGCAGTGGGTTCTATTTTTTACGAACACTGCATACATGCTGCACGTGGTTTATCATCTTACTGAAATGACGTGTTCAGACCACCACTCAAGGTCTAGTAGAGGGGTGTTGGGGGGGATTTCTGGCGAGTGTGGGATTCAGTCCCGTTCCTTCAGATTCTCTCATTTCACTAGTGCATCTGTCTCTCAGGGTGGGTGGTGTGGACCACTGTCTAAAAATTGATGGATAGCTCATTGGCCAGGAAAACTGAAGCCAACTGGACGCCATATTGTTCCTCGTATCCAGCTGTCAGTCCGTTGAGAAGTTGTCTGCCAACTGGTGGTAGTTTCTGAACTGTAATCATGTATCTTCGATGAAATCATGTGATGCTTGCCCCCATGACATGCCAGATGTTGTGTCTTGATTGATATCTTCCAATGGTTTATTTACCAAAGTTATTACAGGAAAACAGTGCAGTGACACTTAGCGCAAACTTGCTGTGGAGGCACGCACAGGTATGTCAGCTTAACTAATGCCGCGAGCAAGTGAAAGTTTGCCATAAAGCCAGCTGAGCGCTCGGCTACATATATGAAGTTGCCTCTTCGCACTGTACTTACATGAGTAGCAAAATGGCTGATTGAACACTTCCGTTGGCTTCAGTCAGCAAAGGGTCTCAAAGAAGGCATGCGCTATCCATCTGTTTTTAGACCAATGGGTGTGGACAGTGCCCATGTTGTTTTCTGCTGGTGGTTAGGACATTGCATGGAGCAGTTGTCGTTTCCATGACTGGGGTTTTTTGTGTTTTGTTTTATAATCAGCATTTTGTATGTGATACAGCTTATGTTCATGCATCATTGTTATGATTTTTCTATGGATATTTCACATTTTTTGTGGTTTTATTTCATACTTTTTATTTATTTATTCATTTTTTAAAATCTTTTCAGTGCCATGCATTGTTCTTGCTTTTGTTGCCTATTTGCCATGTGATTTTTTGTTGTGGATGATGATGATGGTGATTGATGTTTTTTTTTCAAATTCTTTGAACACTTCTGTAACAAAGTGGCATTACCTATACATTTGTGAAAGGAAAATGAAGTTTGTCACAGTTTGAAGGTGTAGTTTAAAAAAAGAAAAAAGAAAGAAATACACTGGTTAGCAATGAGTGAATCATCAGAATCATATTCAGAATAGCTTCTTTTTTTTTTCTCATTAGAGAAATTAAATGTGAAAAAAAAAACGAATTTTAAAATGATTTCTGATTATGTGTAATAGACTGTTAGTAAAAGTAGCCAAACAACAAAAATATATATGCATATATTTCTGTACCTTGTGTACACACCGAGTCCTGATTGTAGTACAAAGGAATTCTGCGTGCATTCAGTCCAGCATTCTCCCAGTTTTTTTGAAACTGCAGTAGAAATGTTGTCTGTAAACTGTTTCCTTTTAGCTCGAAATGAAATAAGAATGAGGCAAGGAAAGTAAAAGATTAAACAACAGTAACGAGTGGCAGCTATATCCATTTACAGGCAAGTTGTGTGCCTTGTAAATGGAGAGAGTTGCCACTCTTTATTGTTGTTTCTTTTTATTCTAGTTTTTCAAGAGAAAAAAGAAATGAAAGATAAAGAGAATGAGTTGTTTGAAGGCTCAGCACACCATATACAGATTATATTGAAGAAGCACACCGGTGATCAAGGAACCCCCTTCCCCCTCCTCATTCTTTGGCCCCCACCCCTCTAACCCCTCTTCCCCCCCGCCTCATGTTGACCCTGTTCCATGCTTGACAGTTCTGACACTACTTCTCTCCTTGCTTGCCCTCTCTCCACACTCATGGGATAAAAAAGAAAAAAAAAAGAACATGTACATGTAAACTAATGACATTCCCCTGCCCACACACATGTATACACCCAACTCCTGTCCAGCCACACAAACACACGCTCTTATGCTCACGCACACACAAACACACCCACACCCACACCCTTCAACTACCACACTGGTCTGCGACACTTCCACTCACTTCATATTCACTTCTTAGACGATATCAAACACGTAAATTGTGACACATTTGGCATGCAGCACAAGTTGGTGGGGTTTTGTTGTTGTTTTTTAATCAACAGTCTGGTATGTTCTTTACAATCACCCATGTTGGTGGACTTGATGGCAGGTGGAATGTGTTAGATGTTGAAACCAACCTTGAAAAATGTGATAATTTACTGTATTTTACCCATTGGCCATACCATTTGTTTACAAAGAGACCAGAAATTGGCCAGCGTTTTGAAGTCTCCAGATTACTTTTTTATGCGCTGTCTACTTGAATTACTTATAATTATGTTTGTTGTTGTTTTTTTGTAACAGTATTTTCATATAATAAGAAAACGTTTTTTGACAGGTTTCTGAGTTATGGATGATTTTGTTAGAAAAACATAAAGCCTTTTTTCTCAGAAAAAAAATCGCTTTGCTTTGCTATGATTGTACTGTTTAGATTGATGTTTATTTGAATACTACTTATAATCATGTTTTGTTTTTTGTATTGGTGCATATTTTGTTAGAAAAACATAAAACCTTTTTTCTCAGAAAAAAAAATCGCTTTGCTTTGCTATATGATTGTACTGTTTTGAGTGATGTTTATTTGAATACTACTTGTAATCATGTTTTTTTGTTGTTTTTTTGTTTTTTGTATTGGTGCATTGTGATAAACAAAATTTACAGAATTTTGATTTCTTCTGCTTTGTTTTGAGGCAGTGATTTTTTTTCTTCAAAACATAATTCCAGCTGTTTAATTAAACACCCAAGCTGTCCGCATTGTGAGATTTTAATGGTTTTTTTTTTGTTTTTTTTTCAGTGTTCTGTTCATAATAATTGCAATTATTGTATTACTGTCATTTTTTAAATTTTATTTAACCCATGAAAATTTTTTATGATGGAAATATACATGGAATATTTGTGTGCATAATAATAAATGCAGCTTGTGCGTGAAACCCTAAATGTGGCAGCCTGGGACTGAAACAGAATGATTTACTGTAGAAAATGGACATTTATGCTTCTATGTTTTCCATTTGTGTTCTAATGTGTGAACATTGTGGGTTTTTCTCTCTGATAATATATGAAGAGAAAGGGGATCATGGCACTGACAGGAGCGTGTCTCATTTGCAAGATGAAGAAATAAAAAAGGTCTTTAGGAAGCACTTCAGCTGGTGACATGAAGGAGTTAGATATATTTAATTGAGAATTCACATGTCTACTGTGGTGGAAATTTTGACAAATCAGAGGGTGGAAATATTTTCCCCTCCTTTCAAGTTTAGAGGCTGGAATACAATGCAGGCAGCCAACAACCCTACCACCACTCCCCCTACACCACCTGTCGAAAGGGTGAGAGAAAGGGGCTCTTGCCTTGTGGTCACAAATTTGATTTTTTGGGGGCGTGTTGTTTATGCTTGAAATTTTCTGAATGATCATTTGAATGAAAATGAAATATATAACACTATGATTCTGATTAAAGGGAAAGATAGTGCGAGCACAAATTTGGGCTTTTAGTTTTGTTGTTAAATTTTATGAATGATTATTGAGATTCAAATTTGATTTGAAACTGTATGATTTTGATTAAAGGGTGAAGACAACAGCTTGATACTCCATCACTAGCATAGTGAGAGCACAAATTGAGTTTTCTAGGTTTGTTATTTTTGTTTTAAATTTTTTTAAATGATTATTTGCATCCAAACTTGCTTTAAAACTTCGTATGATTTTGATTAAAGGGGAAGATATCTGCTTGATGCTCCATCGTTCCTCCTCCTTTCCTGGTCATTTCACTTTACCGTTGATGTTAATGCATCACTTTTTAGATCAGTATGAACGGGCACGAACCTAACCTTCTCAACCCCAGTCTTTAATCTGACATTCGCATCATTATCATGGAAAATCAAAATTGTACACAAAATCATCAAATTTGTTTCTTCAGTTTTTATATGTTACAAAATCTGAAGCGAAGCATGTACTGGTATTGGCAGTAGTATAGACATATTTACCTGTTTGACTTTGTAATCAGATAATTGTATTTACTACTCAGCTGTTTTTTCACTGTAGTGTGGAAGAATTGAAATAAATTTTGTGAGAGAAGTCATCTTGTTGTGGTGTTGCCATAAACTCACAGACGGTGAAGATTTTTGTGTCTGTTGTCTTGATGTAATTGAAAGGCTGTAAAATGACTGGATTTTGACAAATTGAGTTCATGCATTGGAAAGCACAACAAGCAAAATGTGTACACTAAAATTAGAGACATGGATAAACAAAACTGCCAAACCCATAAACTGGTGTTGCCTTCATATTGGAAGCAGTCATTGCCAGCCCTTGGAGTGTGAACAGTTATTTGTGATTGTTGGTTGTCATCAGTACATCAATGAATGAACAGTGATGTTGTTGGTTGTCCAGTATATCAGTGAATGAACAGTGATAGTACATCAGTGAATGAACAGTGATCCTGTTGGTTGTCCAGTATATCAGTGAATGAACAGTGATCCTGTTGGTTGTCATCAGTAGATATATAAGTGAATGAACAGTGATCCTGTTGGTTGTCATCAGTATATCAGTGAATGAACAGTGATCCTGTTGGTTGTCATCAGTAGATATATAAGTGAATGAACAGTGATCCTGGTGGTTGTCATCAGTATATCAGTGGATGAACAGTAATCCTGTTGGTTATCATCAGTATATCAGTGCATGAACAAGGATCCTGTTGGTTGTCATCAGTATATATTTATTATATATATCAGTGAATGAACAGGAATCCTGTTCACTGTCATCAGTATATCAGTGAATGAACAGGGATCCTGTTGGCTGTCTTCAGTATATCAGTGAATGAAAAGGGATCCTGTTGGTTGTCTTCAGTTTATCAGTTAATGAACAGGGCTCCTGTTGGTTGTCATCAGTATATCAGTGGATAAACAGTGATACTGTTGGTTGTCATCATTATATCAGTGAATGAACAGGGATCCTGTTGGCTGTCATCAGTATATCAGTGAATGAACAGGGATCCTGTTGGCTGTCTTCAGTATATCAGTGAATGTGGAGGAGCTTCACCTTTTTTCTCTCTCTTTTTCTAATAGTATCCTGCCTCTGGCACCACTATAATTTTTTTTTTCTTTTTCATAACTCTGTTTTCAGGCTTATTCATTTCTTCCTTTCTCTCACAATGTAAGTTTTACTTTGTTGGTGTCCTGTGTCTGTTTTGTGCTAGTTTCACTGAGGCTACTGACGACATTTCTGTCATCCTTCACCTGCAAACAGAAGCTTCACTTTTGCCTTCAGTCAATACAGAAGGCATAGTTGGCCAAGAATTATGAAATGCATGTGTGACTTCATGTCTATTCAGGATTCAGCTTTGCCAGCTGTCTGTTCAATGCAGAAAAATAATATTTTTTATCCTCATTGATAAAAATATACTGCATTCATCTTTCAATGAAGAACAGGCCGTAAACATGCACAAAATTTAATAAAACCCCCAAAACGCACACAAACATGCTCAAAATTCAAAATTTAATAATACCCAAAACACAGACACAGACATGATAGCTTTCTCCTTTAGTGTTTTGGTCACTGTCTTGTTCACTTATTTTTTCTTACATAGAGAAAAACCCAGATAAGGACTGCAAAGTACACAGAGGAAAAATAACAAGAAGAGATAATCTTCACTACAAGAGAGACTGTGACAGCCACAAGTGTCTAATAACTAAAACTAATAAACAAAATATGGCACTGGTGAACCAGCATATAAATCATGACCAGTCATGTGCAAAGGATGTATCAAAGGAGAGGTATCAAAATGAACAGATGCCAATGCCCTGCATACGGCAAAGTTCAACATACCATTTTTTTTTCTTCAGAAAACAAAAAATAATATATATGGTGCTTTGTGCACATTTCTGGGGGGATCTGACATTAACAAGTGAAAAAGGAAAAGGTAAGACAATGACAAGATCTTACTAGCATCGTCATTAATTTAAACAAAAACAACAGGTCTTGTGGGTAGGTAATTCAGTCAAAAATTCAGGTCTCTCTCTCTCTCTCTCTATAAATATATATAATACAAAGAACTACTCACAGAACTATTTATTGTGTTCTGAAATCAATAAATAAATGAATATATGTTTAAAGGAAAAAGGTACAACTCTGGTTTCAGACTAGCTCTTCTACAGAAGAACCCAGAACCTGCTGATGATGTTGACACATTGGCTCTTTTAACCTTACAAATGACAGATTCTTTACTTGCTTAAAAAAAAAAAGAAAAAAAAATTGATTTGTCTGAATAACCCAGCAATTGCATGTTGTATGTTTTAATGTCTCAAATGTGATGCACAGATAAACATACTTTTTTGTAGCTTAAAAAAAGTTTGTTAAATAGCCCTTAATGACCACTGGGACAGTAAATTCATATCCACTGTGTCTTAGGCTTGGCATAGATACGTCATGGATAAAAGAATGTAATGTTAAAAACAAATAAAATCTAAATTGCAAATGCACTGCTTACACATACAATTTAAAAACATCCCCCACCAGACAACATACACACACACACACACACACAAAGAGAGTTACATGGACAATGCTAAAAGCAAATCAAGCCTGAAATTTTTCCAAATACACTGCTCACAGTCACGCATAACTTTTATACGGAACTTTTAACCTGCCCCCTCCCCCAACCACACACAGACCACCATAAAACCCATGAACTCACACACTATATATATAAATATAGAATAACCAGCCCATCAACTCTCTCCATTTGAACAATCCCCGCCTAGAATGTTCGATTTTCACCAGTTTCAGTTTCACACAACTCAGAACAGAAAATTTTGAAAGTTCTGAACCCATAGTTCAGTGCCGCAATGGTGTTATAATGTTATAACTTATAAGCTAACAGCAATGTTGCTGACCTTCAAACGCAACAAGGTAATCAAATCTGATTGCTTTTGTATGCAAATGACAGATCAATTTTTTACCCAAACATCTGCATTTGAATCCAGTCAAAGATGGCATTTCACATGAGTACTCCACACTTGAAAAGCAAAGAAGCTTTTTCTTAATTGTGTCAACAACTCAAGGTGTTACTTACCAATTTTTAATTAGACTTGTGTGTGTGTGTGTGTGTGTGTGTCTCTAACCCTCAGTCATCCACAGTGAAAGGAAGGGGAGAAAACTAGCATTACTGAGTGTGTAATAATATAGTTTCTACTCATATGGACTAAAATAGAAGCACTTACCATTTATTCTGCTTACTTTACAACTTCCAGATTAAAAAATAAATAAATAAACAAAAATGGGCACATCAGGCGATATTGCGGAAAGGGCAACTAGAACCATCTGAGTATTTTCTATCACTCTTCCCATGCAACAGAGGGAAAACAGGTACAGATCTGGCATGCAATTCAATAATTCAAAAGGGAAGCCCTCTGGAAGACATACAAGTAAATGTACCAGGAAGGTAAAAATGAACAGATGACAGGGGAGGGCGGGAGGTGGGGGGGAGTTAAAAAAAAAAGAAAAAAAAAAGAAGTTAAAAAACCTATCCCTGAAAAAAAAAATTTTCTAGCACAGAATTTCCAAAAGGCTAGGACACTTTCTTTTTCTATGCAAAAGGAGGATGTGTGTGTGTGTCCACACACGTGTATGCATGTGAGTGCATGTAAATATGTGTGTGTGTGTGCGGCTGGGTAGAGGGGTGGAACAAGGTCACATGTCAAAATAAAGTGAGATGACAATGGTACTAAAAGTAAGAATATGACAGAAAGATTCAGAAGGAAAAATGGAAAATCTTGCAAATGTCAGCTTGGCCATATTTTTAGCTTTGTCATGGATGTTCATTGACAACCATAAAATGAGTAATGTGCTGCAATATTCTAATTCCTACCAAGACATGGAACAAACTCCTCTATAGATCTGTACAAGAGGGTTACTGATTATCAGAACAAGCATCATGAAGCACAGTCAGGGAAATATACCAGCAAAACGGCAAATGTGGAGCACAGTCAGGGAAATATACCAGCAAAACGGCAAATGTGGAGCCAGTCAGGGAAATGCACCAGCTAAATGGACAAGGTTTTAAATGATTATAAAATTAATACTCATAAACCGGAAACTATCAATCAATATTCATAAACCGGAAACAATCAATCAATCAAATACATACTGCTGTAAATTCAATCAGATTAAGGCAGATTCATGCGTTATCAAACTGGATAAAGCTGACCGCTTTTATAACAAAGTTCAGCAAAGATGTTAAATGCATATATGTAAAGAAATTATTTTTGCAAACACGTAATATCTGAATAACAGAGTCTAAAATCACTTTTTACCAAACCTCTCGGAAAGTTAACTTAAATGTATTTCTGATAAATTCAAGATGTTATCTGTCATTGCAGAAGGTTTGCTGCGCAGTCCAATGGACATTTGTTATAGGTGTTGCTTTTCCATCCATTTTGCTGATGTTACTTTTTTTCCCCTCATTTAATATCACTTAAAGTGGAAAGACATTCAACTGAAGACTACCACAAGGCCCATACATAGTCTGCATGTGTATCTAATGTGAAGGGGGGCAGTATGATTATGTTTTGGTGAAAAAAGAAAGGACATTAGTGATGCTAGGAATAGGAGACATCAGGATTTAAATTTGACAAGTATCACAAACAACGTACAGTTTACGGATATTTACACAAAATCATATCAGCAGTAGACAGCCAACACTTCAAGTGCAGTCAAGATTAGATTTCTCAACATTTTACAAAAAGTGTAGAGAAAAAAGATTAAGAAAAGTTACCCTGTTGCAGATAACAGAAGAAACAAGAATCATAATACATTAATAGTATCTAATAATACACTTTTTTTCTTTTCTTTTTTTTTACACACAAATTGAACAGACATTTTTTCAAGATAACAGAAACAATAAGAATCATAAAACACACAAAAATTGAACAGCTATCATGAAGGTTAATTTGAACACTACTGACTGATGCTATTGCTAAACATAAACAAGGTGCCAAATACTATTCGTTACTCATTATTTAAAAAAAAAAAAAAAAAAAAAAATCCACATTGAAAGAGATGCAGTGGCAGAAATCAAAGTATGGTGTGGATGGTTGGGCAGAAAAAACAAAACAAAAAACAACAAAAAACAAAAACAAAAACAAAAAAAAACCGAAAGAAAATCACCAAAGCTGGACTGCACTGTTCAGCATTAATTCTACTATTTCTAGTTCAGAATCTGATGCCTTCCTTTGCTCATGTTTACAGCCAAATGATCAGTTTTACCTGCAGTTCCACCACCAATTCCAACTGCAGTTCCATGAAGAAGAAACAATACGAAGAAGAAAAAAAAAGGAAAAAAAGAAAAAGAAAAGAAGAAACAACTACAATACAACAACAAACAAGAAAGCAAGCCACAGCACAACACTACTGAATTCCACTTGGGAAGAATCATTCCTGATCCCATGACTACTGAACCTTGATGATAGGAGACCAGTGTGGCACCAGTGCTGAAGCGCAGTTATCACTTTTTCTGCACTTTTCAATGGTGTCCTTGATTTAGCTGAGCAAAAGTACTGCAGTGATGAGAGGAAGGAGCCCAATCAGAAAATGATGACTGACATCCTTACCTGTAAGCCCTGTCTTATCTCAGTGAGGTGACAGCCCTTCATGACCAGAAAACTCATCAGCAGCAGTAAAGGGGTTGATTGACAAAGGCGAGCAATAATTGAAAAATAAATAAAGAGAAGTGAATGACATACAAATATGCACGCCAATAAACAGATGACTAAGACTGGTGAAGTTGACTACCATCACGAATGATATGGAAACAAAAAGGAACAACATCAAAACAAACAAATAAAACAATCCAACTATTCATGAGTTACTGAGAAACATGTAACTGTACAGATTTCAATCATACTGACAAAAAAACAAACAACCATAATACAACATACATTAGACCATATGTCACATACACAATGAAAACAGTCATCTCAAATATCCAGTATAATGTGCACCATGTACATGCTCAAGGGCTTCCAGTATAAAACGAGATGAAAAACCTCACTGAAAAACAAGGGTTAAAAGAAGAGCGTAGGGGCATGCCCTCCATCCTTCCCCCACCACCACTTCCATCCTCTCTCGCAAACTTTCAGTCCCTCCCCCAACTCAGTGTTCTATCACAATATTCAATCATCCAGTCATGTAACTGATGTATGATTGCCCCCTTCAATAAGCGGCCTTGGCTTAATCTGTAATCATTTCGCTTTCACACTCGGACACTTCCCCTGAAAACATCAGAACAGATAGATCTACCTGTATACTGTAAGGTAAAAAACAACAACAACAACAACAACAACAAAAAACTCACCTTCTGAATCAGTAACATTATCTATCTTATCATGATTATCTATATCATAATTATTACTTCTTTTTTTAAAACTTTTTTTGTGTGTGTGTGATTGGCAAAACTCTTCAACAACTTCTATGCACACACACAGATCAAAATGTATACACTTCATCAGGCTCTTCCGAAACTTTTTGAACAGTTTGGAAAAGTTTGTCACTGGTTTGTATGTGGGCATTTTATCAAATTACCTGAATTGAAATAATCAAAGGCTGTCCCCCATCCCTCAGTATTCGAAATCATTTGATAAAAAGATCAACCATACTCATATTACTGAATACTCTGTGTGTGGGGGGGGTGGTGGGGGGGCGGGTGGGGGAGGGGGGGGGGTGGGGGGTCAGAAATTGGCATCAAGTGTTGTTGTTGTTTTTTACAGTGATCTGCTATGTATTTTCCAATCAATGTATCAAAAATTACTTAACAGAGATAGACAAGAACATTTGAGATCAGGTAATACCAAAATGCCAATTAAAAAAAAAAAGAGAAAAAAAGAAAAAGATAACATCAAAACAATGCACTTATATACCATAATTGTGAGTAGTGTGAGACCTTCCTCCAATGACAACCGAATTCATAATGCAAGTCATACAGAACATTATGAGATTAGCTGCTCATTCACTAAAATGACACAGATTGTCTTTCCTACTGACAATGGCATGAACATGATTAATTAATGATTACAAAGAATTAAATGCACTGGATGAACTGATCAACATTTTTCGTAATAAAATTACATAAACAACTTTGAGGCTTTAACAACATTTGGTGTAACCAGCACCTCTTTCATTAACAAATGCTCTATCAGTCACCATTCTTACACTATAGTGAGCAAATCTGACATACAATTTTTTTTTATAAATCAGTTCCACTCCCTGCAATGAATGACACAACACAATGACATTAGTGTCACTCAGTAACCTACTATGACAGATTAAGGTCAGATTAAATCATGATTTTTTTTTTTTAAACACTTGACCTCATATCCTATAGCAATGGAAAACGTATAATTTATAAGGAAAAAAAACAATAACTCAAGTCCCTTGATCTTGATAACAGCTGCACTTTAAGCTAATCTAGAGCAACAATACATGAGCTGATAGGAAGAGACTGGTAACTGACATGTCTGGCAGTGTGTCAATAATTCAGCAGATATGCATCACTTTGTCAATGTGTTTGTCTACCATATGCATGCATGTGTGTGTGTGTGTGTGTGTGTGTGTGTGTGTGTGTGTGTGTGTGTGAGTGTATGAGCATGAGTGCATTTTTGTGTGTATGTGAGAGAATGTGAGTAGTAATGTATGACGTGTGTATATATATATATATATATATATATATATATATATATGAGCATGAGAGCATTTTTGTGTGTATGTGAGAGAATGTGAGTAGTAATGTATGACGTATATATATATTTTTATATCTATGCTCATTTAAAATTGCTTGGTTGTATTCCTGTATTGTTTTCAGAACTTGCTTAAGTCCCTAAGTTTGAAATTCTTTATCATTATCCCCCATACTATAAAGCCTCCAGATCTCCTGTCCTTTAAATCAGATCTGAAAACTTAAGCTTTCAACAAACATTTTTCTTCTGAGCACTATGGGCAGAAAAACGTTTGTTTGTCTAGTCAAATATGCTCTTATAGGAATATGGATAATTTTGTCTAGTCGACTATTTTAAACACTGTTGTATCAATCTGGATAATCACTGATTTGGTTGAAGTGTCTTAGCACTGTGAATGAATCATGATTGTTCCAAGTACAAAAACCAAACATAATAAAACATAGGGGTTTCAAACACAGTCAGGGTGAACAAATGTGTGTTTGTGTATGTATACCTTATGTGTGCACACATGTAGGGTGGGCAGGGTGGGGTGCAAATGCATGCATATGTACCACATAGCCTGGATAAGTTAAATGCTGCAGCAAATATGGTTATCTTGACACACCTGACCGACATTATGCTGCCTGTATTGTTTATCCAGGTGGCAGCATAGCGCAGTTACATGCTTAACAAAAAACTATCAGACTGTTCCCCTCTATCACCGGCAATGTTTGCGAAGTTCTAGCAGAAGCAGGATAATGTAAAAAAATAAAATATAAATAAGTTGCCATGCTCATGATACTTATGATGAAAAAAATCTTTAAACATGAATGATCTGTCTTTTATCTAGAGGGAGAAACTTTTTTTTCTTTTTTTTTCTTCCCCTCCTCACTTTACAATAAGGAAATTAGAAAATACTCTGGGTTTCATGTTCATAAAAATTGAGCAAAAGATTCAGAAAGTAATTACTCAATAAATAATCAGTATCTTTAAGATCATAAAAAGTTTGAGCCCACACAACTATGCTGCTTCAAGTAAGCGCAGTTTTTTGGTTTGTATATCATGTGTGTGTGTGTGTGCGTGTATGTGTGTGTGTGTGTATGTGCAGAGTATGCTGAAAAACTACTGTTTTCAAATGACAAAGGAAGCAGTCTCACTTTCAGTTTCAAAAAGGTGTCAAAACATGCAAACTGATCCATATATATATAGATATAGAGATAAGCTATATCACATCTGCTTTTGAAAATAAAAATAAATGGGGAGTATATGCCTGACCTACACATAAACCCAACATGCTGGTAAGATCTTGATAGTCTTCTCTAGGAATGTATCATTCTAAAAGAATATCAATTATTATGTTGATCCCACAAATATATAAGGTGAAAAACATATTTTGTAAAACACATTTGTCAAACTGAATAACTTGTACTTACATAACTGCAAAAGGTGCTTCACTGTTGCAAAGTTACACACAGAAACAAAAAGTCACAACTGAACGGATTGTATAAAATTTATCTTTTTGATCCGGAGTGCCTGACATGACCTGTCTGTCTTTTGTCAATGACTGGCAAAGGACAAAAAACACATATTGCAAAAAAGCACACGCGTATACAACTGCAAGAGCACATCATGTGATGTCCACTTTAAGTACACAGCATTGTGTTTGAGATGTGACAAATGTTTCTGCATGTATTTTGTATGTGTGTGATGTTTGCACAGAATTGTAAATAATGTATTAAATGGGATTGTATTGTATTGCTTTTTTTGTCATGGCAGATTTCTCTGTGTGAAATTCCGGCTTCCCTGGCCTGAGAGAGCACCTCACCACAGTGCAGTGCCACCCCCCTGTGTGTGTGTGTGTGTGTGTGTGTGTGTGTGTGTGTGTGTGTGTGTGTGTGTGTGTGTGCATACATTAATCTATGATGTGCATGAAAGACTCAATAAAAATCTCACATTCAATACTGAGCGACATAATAATGGTACATAATAAACTAATCACTGGTTGAGTCAAGCTGGTCCCAGAAAAAACTGAAGGGCAGTGATTGCATTATCACATCTATCAGGGCAGTTTAGTTATTTCACTTGTACAACACTTAAGACTGGCCACCCATACAACTGACATGATACCATGATCAAGAGATTCTGGTCAAATGACAAAATCTGAATATGTTATAACGTTGGTTTGTTGTATAATAACATGCCCTTTTTGGACTGCCATAATCTCTTTCTTTCTCTTACTTTCCCTCTTTGCTTCCATCTTGAATTTCACTTTATCTGTAAAAAATCTTTTAATTCTGTATTGTCTCCCTCTTACATAATTTCACTGTATCTGTATATATTACTCTAATTCAAAAGGAACACTGTTTTATAAATGGACACTTACATGATTAAATTCATAAATTCTGGACAGACTTGAAAAGAATGAATGATTCCAAACATGAAGGCTAAAACTAGGTTAGTCCTTTGATTGCCACTAAGTTATGATAAATGTATTGCAGTACACTACCAGTTACAAACATCTACCTACTCAGAATGCTAAACAGGTTTGGTGCACGCAGAAATGTATATATACCTGTGTGTGTGTGTGTGTGTGTGTGTGTGTGTGTGTGTGTGTGTGTGTGTGTGTGTACAAGTGCAAGTGAGAGATTAGGGAGTGCAGATGAATGTGTGCTCTGTTGTGTGTATTTTTTACTGATATGTATCTAATCTATTGATGTGTGCATTCACATGTCTGCTCATGTCTGTGCATATATGTATGCTCATGTGTGAACATTTCATTTTTCATTCCATTTCCATGTCAACTAAAACTTGATCACTAACATCCAAACTATTCTTCCCAGACAAGAACTCTTTTCAATGAAAAGAAAATCGACACACACAACTCAGGAAAAACAACATCAGTCGTCCCTCTCTTTTTTTTCCCCAGAGTTAAGTATGTGTAATTAAAAATATTTTTTTGGTATACGATTCTGAGCATTCTACTTGCTTTTGTCTGTACCTATATCCCCGTTGACATCCTGAACCAACAGCTGCTTGCCCTCCACCGTCTCAATGTCAGGCCCCAGGTAGATACGGCGTGTGTAGCGGATGACGACCCGCTCCATGAACACGGACGCCATGTACCAGAGCGGCAGATACTCCAGGGTGACCAGCCCCATGAAGTCCCCGTGGAAGGGCGTGTAGTCCCAGGGGCAGGCGTCAAACTGCCGCAGCAGCAGCCCCGTGCTGAACTCCCAACAGTAGGTCCACACCGTGTACACCGCGCACCGCACCAGCAGGTGTGTGTTCCTGGCCTTCATTGCCAGGTACATCTGTTCCAGCACCAGTACCGACAGGCCGTAGATGGGGAAGGACCACACGCTCGTCACCCCTGGGAGTTTAAGGTTGAAGTTGACCACAAACTCCCACAGGGCCGTGAACATCACCTCGGCTGCATAGCCATGAATGGCATAGATGTAGAACCGACCGACCAGCGTCAGTGCCTCCAGTTTCGTCATGGTTCTCCCTGTCAAACTGTGTAAAAAAATCAAGAATGCTAAAATCAAAACAAAAAACAACAACACATATATTTGTAATAAACAAAGCAACCACCAGAACAAATGCTTCCCTTTGTCTGAATGATCGAAACACATCTTCCCACAAAACTACCACATCATCTGTTTACAGAAAAAGAGACAAAGATTGTGAAAGGTTTGGTTTAATCCTACATCTGGTTCTCAAGTAATCAGGAATCTTGACTTGTCACTTCTGCTGGGGCATGGTACTTACCTTCTGTAAACAGAATAGATGTATAGAACAATATGATAGTGGAGGAAAACAAGTACAGATAAAAGACTTAAAACTCTTTCATTTCTAAATGGAAAAAAGTATTTTTTCAGAGATTCTCATCATCTTTTTTATTTTTTTAAGATGAAAATAAAGAAGAAGAAAGGCAAGATGTGGAGGAGAGAAGGTGGTTACAAAAACTGCTAGTGGGGGCCATTAGAATTCTCTCTTTTGGAGAGAGCCATCGTCTTACAGAACATAAAAGTAATAATTCCTTGCTAAAATCAATATTCTTTTAATAGTTTTATTTAGAGAGAGAGAGGAAGTGGCCGTAAGTCTAGCATGAAAGGTAGAGCACGATGCTTTGCAAATCAAACAAATATTGGCATCATTTCCAAACCAACATTGCGCAAATTTCTTCAAAACGGAACAGAGTCTCTGTGGGTTTTTCCAAATACCACAGACTGAGCAACACACTAGACGCCACGTTCTTGGCATCAGAGATCTTTTCCCATCCCTCTTGCGGCCAATTAGTGGCAGCCTCAGTGCGTGTGTGTATGTGTGGGTCTGTGTGTTTGAGTGCGTTTGTGCATGCGCGAGGGTGTAAGTGTACACAAGTGTCAGGAGAGTTCTGTGCATGTGTGTATGTGTGTGTGTGAGGGGAGGGGGAGGGGGAGGGGGGAGGACTGCGGGGGGGGTGGGGGTGGGGGGTAGAGGATGAGGTATGTGTGTGTATGCATGTCTACACTGTGGGAGCAACGGAATATTGGAACGCGCGGGTGTGTGTATATATATATATATCTTTGTATATAATTATGTGTGTGGGGTTAGGGGTGGGGGATATGGGCGTATGTGTGTGTGCTTGTACAAGTAAGTGTGCATCTGTTCATCTGTGTGTGTGTGTGTGTGTGTGTGTGTGCCGTGGAAGCTGCGATATGTAGCCTAGAAATGAGTGTGTGGAGGAGGGTGGTAGAGGAGGTGCAGGATAATGTGTGTGTGTGTGTGTGTGTGTGTGTGTGTGTGTGTGTGTGTGTGTGTGTGTTGGGGCTCATGTACGTTTATGTGTATTTGACTGTGCTTTCATATCTGTGAAACTGCATGTTTGGTGCATATCTGTTATGCATATACGGGTGTATTTGTGAATGTGTGTCTCCATGTTTAACATTTATTTGCTTATTTATCATCATTGTTGTCTTTTTAAAAAAAATTTATTTATTAATTATTATTATTATTATTATTATCATTATTATTACTACTACTACTTTTTTTATATTAAAATTATTATTTATTTATTTATCTATTTATGTATGCGTATAGTTGACTTCATCAAGTTTTTGCGCCTTATACATATTATTAGTAGTGGTAGTAGTTGTTTTTTTTTTTTATGTATTTATCTATTATTCATTCACCCCTTATTTATTTATTTATTTATTTTATTTAAAAAAAAAAAAATTTTCTCAAGGCCTGACTAAGCGCGTTGGGTTACGCTGCTGGTCAGGCATCTGCTTGGCAGATGTGGTGTAGCGTATATGGATTTGTCTGAACACAGTGACACCTCCTTGAGCTACTGAAACTGAAACTTATTTATATATTCAATCCTTAATAGTAATGGCTCTATGCTTTGGAATTTTGAAAACAATCAGTTACTAAAATGGTAATAATTATTTAATGAAAGTCAAGTCTTACATATTCAGGGCATGGTTCACATCCAAGAATATATATTTTTTTTATTAAACAAATTTGAAATGAACGGAAAATGAGTATAAAATTTCACAAATACCTGAGGAATTTTTCAAGTATGACATCTCTTTGTCCTCAGATGTGCTGATCCACATGCAATATGTGATCTTCTCATTATTAATCTACATGTATGTTTTCTCTTTCCATGTGACTTTTTTCTGACATACAATAGTATTACAAAAGTGAGTTGGAACAAGAGAGAGAGAGAGAGAGAGAACGGTGCACGCTTTTGCCCCCCTTTTCACCCATTCTGCTTCCTTTTTGCACTCAAAAGCTGCATACAAAAAACAACAACACAGGTGATGTGCTTACTCCATTCAGCTCGTTAATGTTTCGCCACACTCATGACACTCGGGCACCCTGTCAACATGCTCTTGGCAACATGGCAACAAATCCCTCCTTTGTGTGTATGTGCGCGCGCGCGCGCGTATATATATATATATATATATATATATATATATATATGTGTGTGTGTGTGTGTGTGTGTGTGTAAGTTTAATCATGTGATTCAGATTCAACAACAAAACCTCAGAAAAAACAACACATTAATAAAATCCAAATTAAAAAGCCACGAAAGGTCATGGTGACCTCCAAAGCTTTCCAAATGTAAGTAGCCCTGATTGCATGAGAGCTGAAATGCAACATACTTACAGCACTCAAGTAACCCACAACAGACTGAACAATGATGTGGGATGTTGTTCAATCTTTGAAGAGCTCGCCTCGTACAGTCGGCAGATTGAACGCGTCCCCTTCTCCTAGTTGGCCGGATGTTTACCAAAAGCAGGGGAGATCACTCCTCCAGCATGAGGTCGGACTGACGTCTCTGATTGTTTCATTGGTTGAAGAAATTGACCGCCGTATTTTGTTTTCGTCTGCTGTGTACCGATTAAACGGTGTAAGAGGAAATACATCTTCCTTTAGAAGACCAATGAAAATTATACAGATTATATTATCCATTTTTTGCACCTTTATTGTGTGTGGGTGGTTTTGTTTTTGTTTTTTGGGTAATGTTCAACTTTAGAATACTAAACTCAGGGGGGCTGTTTAGACGAAAAACAAAGGGTGTCTTAGGCTCACCTCGATGCGCTAAGTTGAATGGAACCCTCAGCTAAGCTGTACGACCACTACTTTCCCATGAAACTGCGACAATTTTATACACAGTAAGCTCAGCCGATCACAGCCAGAGCAACCACCTGCAAGCCATTTTGACTGCGATCAAAATGGCGTGCAGGTGGGGAAGGAGTACTCAGCTTACTGTGTATTTGTCGCAGTTTCATGGGAAAGGAGTGGTCCTAGAGCTTAGCTGAGGGTTCCATTCAACTCAGCGCATCGAGGTGAGCCTAAAATACCCCTTGTTTTTCGTCTAAACAGCCCCCCTGAGTTTAGTATTCTAAAGTTGAACATTACCGTTTTTTGTTGTTTATTTGGATAGTGAAGAGGGATACTGCTGGTGCAAATTCACTTTCGTGTTCACGTTTTTCTGTGCCTGTAGTTAGTGTCCCGATTCTTCTGACAACAAGGATAGAACAGGGCGGAAGGTGGGGAAATACTGTCGTACAAATTTAGTTACAAATGACTTTTTTTTTCTTTTTCTCTTTTTAGACACTGACCTCAATTTTGATGCAATGAAGTTATGTATGTATTGCCTCCCTTTAACTATTTATTTATAAATAATTACCGATGGCAACGTATGATACGAATACTGACAAAGTTTTGCGAAAAAGCGAAAGAAAAAACAACGTAAAATGACTGTGGAAATGTCAATTGCTTTCTGTGCTCTTCTTCATAGTGCAATGACCATTGAAAATAATCATTTTGTTTAAGTTAACCACTCACAAACTGAAATAGGGTTATCACATTGACTTTGTTTACACACATAAGTGAATAAAGAGGAGAAATATTGTACCAAACTCTGCTATGTTTTATGCCATATTCTCAAGATAATCTCTGTTGTATTTTTCCGCCCATGCACTTACAGGTGGCAAGTTAATGTATATGTGTTGGCAGATTCACATTGACTGTCAATGGAATGAGTTGGCTCTCTCAAGTCCAAGCAAGCTTGAGGCCATCATGCAGTCTTGACAGTCAATTTCTGTCATGATTTTGTGATTATTACTATGAATGTTAATCAGAACAGGCTCTACTAAACTCCAACAAAGTGACTTGATAGCAGTTCAACTTCAAGATCTCCTTAGGTGTGTATGGCCTTTAGGTGACCCAACTTTCATAGCTCCCTGTGGACTACTGGCACTGGAATTGCATCAAACAAGTCTTGGTCTGGCTATGTATGGAGAATATGAGATGAGTGGTGTGGGAGTAATGCCACTGAAGTGGCATGGAATATGTGGCACAAAAACAAAGAAAGATTATAACCAAAAACTGTAGACACAGGAAAAACATAGAAAACATAAATAAAAACAAAACAAAAAAACCACCACCAACAAATTTGAGACAAATTATTTATTAATACTTGTAAATTGATCTACATTCTAAGTTAACAAGTAAAAACAAACAGCTTGTATCTTTTTTTGTGCATGACATCAACTAAATAAGTGAACAAAAGTGAATATAATAACAACAAAATGAAGTATGCTGGAATTCACTTTTGAAAGTTGAAAAACAGAACTGGACATTAACTTAATTAAAGGATTATTTTCCACTGGGTGGGTGGTGTACAAAAATGTTTGCCTCACAGGAAAAAGGGAATAAATTCTTGTTTTGAATAAATCACTTTTTTTAAAACTGTCAACGGAGATTGTGCAAGAAACAGACAATGATCAAGCCTGGCACTTCATCACTGCTCCCTCTGATAAGAAGATATCCTTGTTGAACATTAAAAATCAGACATGTACAGTAACTTTCCTGTTTGGATACTTTATCTAAACATACAGTTTTGTCATGATCACAGATGACTTGAACTGAGTAATACAGACATCTGCAAGTTACTCTATGTTTTTCAAAGATCTTATTCATGGATGAAAATCATTCACGTGCAGAAATGGACACATTTACATGTGAACAAATGGCATTAGCATGAAGAAATGAACACATATGTAATTAACAAATGGACATGTGTGCCATATACCAGTGATTACATGAATCAATAAGCACACACATATTCTCTCTCTCTCTCTCTCTCTCTCACTCTTTGGTCAAACACACATGCCACAAATGCATAAACAATCCCCTTTGACATTAACACACAACAGACAGCAAACATGCATGACCACAGGAAACAAGAATCAGGGCCGACGAACCAGCACATTAAAGAAATGATACACCTCCTCCACATCCACGACCCCGACAACAGTGTCACATTCTTCACAAAGCACAGGGTGAAACTGGTCTCTGGAGCTGGAGGAGGACACGCTCTCTTCCACATGACTCCCATTCTCCCCTAAGCCCCCTGACTGTCCTTTGGACTTTTTTGACTTTTTGAATTTCTTCTTGGCAGCTTGTTCAGGAACGCTCAGCAACTCCGACTTGTTGATTTTGCAGTTCATCACGAACATGGCTCGGAATTGATTTGGGTAGATGTCGTGTCTGCAAAACATAAAGATAACAAGACTGGATACAAAACTGAAAGTTGATAATGTGGTTTCCCATTCAAATTATTTAATACAAATTTTCAAAATTCAAAAACTAATATTTTAAATTACAATTAATTTACATTTCTCACTGAATCAGCTTTCTTTATTAGAAGCATTCAATGAATAGGAAATATGGTGTTTTTTTCTTGTGTTATCTTCCACGACACTGCAATCAGTGGATTAAAAAAGAAAACAACAAAATCATAATACAACTGTCACTTTAGTCAAATTTTGGGGGTCAGTAACCAAAATATCTATTCAATTATACAGATGCTACATCTGCTGGTAAATAAAATATTCATAAAAAAGACACTCCATATTAAAAGAAAGAAAAAAAAGTTTCTCTTCAAAACATCAACAATCTGCAACTGAGCATGATTCTGACTTCCAACTTCAAATTCCAAAAGCCATTTCTGCTCTTGAAAAAATATGATTGAAATTGCTTGACACTTTACATTTTTTGTGGCAAGTATCATCTTAACCAACAGAAACTTGATCCATACAGTTTCCTGCTGGAATGAGAAGAATTGTGCACTGCAGTGAGCCCTCACCTCTGACAGTCCAGACACAATGTTATCATGCAGGCTGGACAATCCAGAACAGCATCAGTCGTTGGTGCTGCCTGCTGCTTCCCAGCTTTCTTCTGGCCTCCTGGCCTCTGCTGGCGCTTCCCCTGGTGTCTCTGTCGCTGCTGGTCCACCCACTGTTGATCTTCCTCATCCATATGCGGGTCATAGAGCAAGTCGTCATTGGAGGGTTTTGTATGGTGCCTCGGAACGCGGGCTTCCCCTTCCCCTTCATAGTTGTCTTCATCGTCGGAATCGAAGTAGATGTCATTGTAGAAATCTTGTTTTCTCTTTTCCCCACCAGTGCTGCTGCCAGGCATCACTGTGTCTGTTCCTGAAGCTGTGCTGGAGTTTGCAGTTGGTTCTTGAACTGGTTTGGAAGCTGATAAAAACATACAGATTTTGGTATGGTTAACTTATTTTATAAGGAACCAGTTCTGTTCATGACACTAACAGCTAAATAATAAATATATATAGACAAAACTATAATGTGTTGTTGCTCTTCATTTTCTGAAAAACAACATTGTTTTTCATTTTTACTCACTATAGTCTATACTCTACAGCTTATGATTTTTTTCTCATAATTCTTCCTGAGATTCTCGAGTTAAACTTAAATCAATAATATCATCACACAGTATCAGAATGTCAATGATACTATTGATGCCAAATTCAATTTTCCAAACCAGTGATCAGTTACATTTCTACCAAAGCAAAGAATGCATTATGACAAAAATGTCACATCAAATGAAGACATGACAAAAATTATTGTTTTTTTTGTTGTTGTTTAATTTTTTTTATTTTTTTTTTAGTACAACCAGCTCTTGTGATGTGATGAAGCTGTGAAGCTACATATACCAATTCCATATTTTTTCCTTGACTAGATCAGATACGGCTCAAGTCTATACAATCATTTGTAATTCCAGAGAGCTGGCTTAGACTTATTTTTGTTCTTCTGTTTCCTCCCAAAGTTTATGTATTATATATAATGATGTTCAAATTTCTTTAAAAGAGCTAACTTCATTCCAGTTTCTTAAAAGGGCTAACTATAATCTGTCTACATTCATAACTCCCCCACCCTTCCCCCCCAATTTCATGTACACATCCAAACTCAGCAAATAATGTTTTTGTCTCCAGGAGCTCATTCAAATATGTGTATGAGGTGCTGCGACTTGAACATTGTAACAGTTGTTAGTGGTGTGTGTGTGTGTGTGTGTGTGTGTGTGTGTGTGTGTGTGTGTGTGTGTGTGTGCATGTGTGTGTGTGTGTGGCTGATTAACTGGGCGGAGATAGTTTCTTTGTTGTTTTTTTTCAGATTTCTTCATTTAAACTGTCTTCAGTAAAACTCCAAGTCCTTGCTTTATGAATCTGTTGTAATACTTGTCAAGTCGATTGGAATTCAAAGATAACAAAAAACCCCCAGCAAACCTCACCTCTGGATTTCTCCAGCATTGACACGGTCTTGTCCAGCTCTGCATTCATTTCTTTTTCAAACTCATCCTCACTGGAGGACTGCTGCTGCTGCTCTTTGAACTGCAAAGACCTGGCCTGTCCGGATGTCTGGCTTGCCCTCTGGTGTTGCTCCTTGGCATGGCTGTTGCAAAGACGCCGCCGTTGCTCCGGTGTACCATGCAGGATAATGTCAATTTCATCTTCAGAGCTGGGAGAAGAAAAAAAACAAATAAACTTAAGCAACACTTAAACTATCTTAACCTTCGCTGGCTGTCGTGTTTGACTACATACGGAAGCTCATGTGGGTCGTCCATGACCCATACCGCTGTCGCTTTTGACTACACACGGAAGCTCATGTGGGTCATCCACGACCTATACCTTTAAAGAGACAAAAACCTTTATATTCCTCCAAAGCTTGTGTGGGTCGTGCACGACCCATACTTAGTAAAGAGACAAAAACCTGTATATTCCTCCAAAGCTTATAACAAAATATAGAAAAGGAAAACATATTTTAACAACTAATTACACACACATGCGCTCGCACACACACACACAGACTCACAAAAACACATACACTCAGAAGAAACACATGCTCACGCATTCACACACTCACATACACACAAACACTCACACACACACAACTGATCACACACACAAACGCATAACACCACATGCACATACATATAAACCCTACTTATGCACACAGAGATAGATAGATAGAGAGAGACAGAGACAGACAGACACAGAAAATGACTCATAGCATCCTATACACGCACAATCAAAGATATTCAGTCACACAGGTACATGCTGTTAAAGGGATGGAAGGGGGTTATAGCTGAAGACAGGCAAAAGGGACGGTGCAGGGAGGGGGTGGGGGGTGGCAGTGGGAGAGTAGTGGGGTAGTGAGGCGATTGAAAGTAAAATTTCTTTATTTACCTTCACCAATTTCAAATTAAACCTTCTGAAATCACTATTAAAAAGGTATGGGTCATGCATGACCCACACAGGCTTTCGAGGGGTGACCACGTTTTTTCCTCTTTAAAAAGCATGGGTCATACACGACCCACACAAGCGTCCGTGTGTAGTTAAAATGCCACCTTTAATTACTCATTAACTAATTAATGAATTTTTTCATTTTTTTGGCAAAAGTTGGCCTTTTAGGTGTAGGAAGCATTTCTGAAATTTTGTAGGAAAATATTAAGAATTGGCTGAGATATTTGTGTTTTTGTACCCTTCTGGGTCGTGTATGACCCACAATAGCCAGCGAAGGTTGAAGCAAGCTGACCTTCAGTTGTGACTGGAAAAAGCTTGAACAGGAAAAATGTGCATCATGGGATCTGATGTGTGTGTGTGTGTGTGTGTGTGTGTGTGTGTGTGTGTGTGTGACAAGTTTGCTGAACAAGACCCTATTCGAATTTCTTTTTAATTTGATCTGATCTACCTTTTCATTTTATTCTGTGTCATTATGTTCTTCTTTCACTCCTGCAGGATATGAAAGGGTCAAAAGGCCTGACCAGTCCATTGTCTTTTTTTTCTTCTTGTCTCTTGGCAGCCAACTTTTAGGTGTGGGGGCGGTTTGTCTGGTGCAAATTACAATAATAGTAATAAGTTATGATGATGATAACAATAACACAGTAAACACTGTGGTGATTGGGTGCTGAGGGTAGGTGTGGGTGGTGGGCATTATCAGGTGCAGCTTCTTTCACCATCCCCCACTTCAAGGGTGTGGTAAAGCCCAATCTGCCTTCTACAGTATCAGGCCAACCACAGTTCTCGAGACGTCTGATGGATGGGTTGGAGAGTTGGGAGCGATCTGGGAGCTTATAGTTTTACAGAGTATGAACGTAGATCTGAGTAAACCTTTGGTCAGGTTGCTCATGTTTTTGTTCGGTGAAAGTTGCGCTGTTCCAGGGGGTGAGTCCTGAGGGAGTATGTGTGTGCAGTCTCCTTTTGACGGCATCCAGCGATGGTAAGCTCTTCTGGGGCAGTTACTGAGATACTGTGCAAGGGAAAAGGCGAACTTTCGTAATGTGTGCGTTGCGATGGAATGTCGTATGCCAGTGAGTTCGAGTGAATCTTCAGCCCACCTCCTTTTTTCATATCCTACCTTTCAGCCCTTTCTTGGTCGCTTTCGTCTCCTAGATCAAAATAATCGTAAGTTCTGTCAGAAACGAACTGAGACATTTCGAAGAGTAGATCACGTTGTTGAGACCGTAAACTGGACGCAGTCAGAACGGAAGTTTAAGGGAAGATAACCCTGTAATGATAGGAAAGAGTTCTGCCGAATGGATTCGTTTAAATATTCTCTACTTTCGAAATTTTGGGATCGTCTTTTGACGGGGTGGGGGGTGAATGGGGACGGATGGACATGACAAGCAAGACAAAACAACGGTAATTCCGTCAAAACAACTGGTGCATTCCAAAACTGACTTGATTCGAGTATGTAAGGAAGGCAGTACGCTCAGTTTCAGTTTCAGTAGCTCAAGGAGGCGTCACTGCGTTCGGACAAATCCATATACGCTACACCACATCTGCCAAGCAGATGCCTGACCAGCAGCGTAACCCAACGCGCTTAGTCAGGCCTTGAGAAAAAAAAAGAAGAAAAAAAAAAGAAGAAAGGTGAATAAGTAATAGATAAGCTTACATAAATAAATAAATAGATAATAATTACAATTGCAGTACGCTCATATCTTAATGATTAGAATTACCAATGAGTTTAGTGTAATTACATTACACGTCATCTGTATCTTTATTTATAAAAAGAAGAAAAAATTAACAATTTAAATGCAAGAGCTGATGTGGCTACAATACTTAATGTTATATCAATGTGATTAGGGATCAGTAACTGAATACTGACAACACTTTCAAGAGTGGACTGAAAGGGCGGTAGGCTGGATAAAGCATTGATCAACTGACAGATGATAATTTGTTGTTGTTGCATAGCTGACTTATATATAGTAGCAGCATCGTTATACTCGTCAAAAAATACATCTTAGATAACAAATACTCATGCTGAACTGCTGTGTAATTATAAACTTATCAATGAATTTATGTGTGTTATTAGGAGGAAATCCATCCCATACAGGTACAGGTACAGAATTTGGGACTTTTTTTTTTTTTTTTTTTTTTTAAGCCTTTTTGGCTTTTCAACGCCCCTTCTTAATATAGAAATAGTTTAGGGTTGCGTACATGCGTATGAAATTTTTTAAATGTTCATTCATCATAATCGAATGGTTTTATTAATGATTTAGAGTCATTGTCTAGAAGATTCTTGAACTGGTCAACAGTTTTAGCTGTTTTTGTTGAATTATTCAGTGCATTCCATCCTTGAACTGCTCTAATGCTAAAAGAAAACTTACGAATATTTGTTCTACAACATTTTGTGAAAAAGGTTAGTATTTGAACTTCTGGTAACATGGAGTTTGTTAGTAGAAAAGAAGGTGCAGGGGTCAGTGTCAACTATTTTATTAATGATCTTGAATACCTGTATCATGTCTCCTCTATATCTTCTGTATTTTTGTGAATGCAAGTTTAGTTGTCTCAAACGGTTTTGGTAGTCCAAATTTCTTAACTCTGGTATCATTTTAGTTGCCGATGACTAGAACAATGTACTGACACAACTTTAATACAATAGAAATATTTCAGAGAACAGTAATTGTTATGTTTTGCTTTGCAAAAGGATCGTATCTTCAGGCCAAACTGACAAATACATCGGTGTTTACAGTGTGTGACGGTACGAATTTAAACAACGTGCACTGCAAAACTGGATGCAAACTCATCGCGGTCAGAGGGCGGAGACTTGCCCATTTTGCAGACGTCAAAAACCGTGGCTTAGCCAATGGGGAAGTGCGTAACATTTATTGACCGGCTTTCGGCAAAACGATCCCACTGCTTGCTTTGCGCAGTTCGAAATTCAAAGAGTGCTGCGGCAGAGGACCAAAACGCGGTTGTGTGTATGTGGATAAGTTATGACAGTGTTATGGATAAGTCTCAAAGAAAAATCCGTCGATCCCCATCAGTGAAACGGAGAAGCAAAGTGTTACCTGTTGGACAAAGGGTGAGTTTTTATTTGTCGTACGCACACTGAAATTAGGCTGTCAGTGTCATTTATAACTGATAAGTGAAAGTAACCATCGGTACCTCGATCAGTGTCATTCCCATCCAGCATCATCATCGCGCACAGGCCATGACAACAGCCGTGAATCGGCTTGCAGGTTGTAAATAACACACAGAAGAGTGTGGGTTGAAACAAAAGCTGAAAACGGGCAGATTACAGCTTTTTTTAGACAACGTATGGCCGACACCGACCACACTTTTTTTCCAAGCTCCATGGATCCAGACAGGACTTTGAGATGACAGGGTTATTCATCAGACAGAATGACATTGTCAAAAGGCGAACAAGAAGGAGCAGACCAGTTTGGTTCAATTCAACGATTAAAAATTTTCGACTCTTCCGATCGTATTCGTGTTGCATCAGCATCCCAAACATTGGCATAAACGAATTCTGGCATGTTCATGAAAACGAGGATTAGGTGTCAGTCTGCTAAACGAGAGAAAAGCTGGCAGAATCAAAATAAACGTTTGGTTTATCACAATGATGCTCCAGCCTCTGGCCAGAACCATAAATTATGTATTAAAAATGTGACTGCTGTTGAGGCCCCCCCCCCCCCCCCCACCACCACACACACACAAACACAAACACACACGGATTGTGCGTCAGGCCAAGGGAACAGGTAGACCAGTTGTGCATTGACTCATTAAAATTGTGCATGAACCAGCTATGTTGATTTATGACCCAGAGACTGAGAGAGAGTCAAAACTTAACATTCTGTCATTGACAAAGTGTCAGCCTATCACTGTATCAGTCTTTTGACAGATCTGTTAAATGATCTGTTTCTTTCTGTTTTAGTGTCACTTCAGTCCTTCTGTGATCATATACAAGTGTACTGTATGTTCATGTAATGATGTATCATTTCATAGAAATTAGAATAGATCCCACGGTGCACTGCCTCTCAATCTTTATATCTCCCCCCACCTACTCTGCAATGCATACATATTAATCAATAATTCTGTATTGAAACTCAACAGTCATTGACACTTCATAGATTCATTCGCAGTTCTTCAGTTTTCAAGCACATAGTTTTCAAGCACATAATTTTGTGTTGTTCAACTCATTCAGGTTTGCTGTTTACTTTGTTTATATTTTATTTTGATTTGTGCACATGTCAAACAGAGAATTTCTGTACCTGGGTATAGACAGGAAGTCTTGAAACCTGGTGTTTCTTTGTACTATTGTGATATTACTGTACGTGTGTGTGCATGCACATATGTGTGTAATACATGTGTATTCATAAATGTATACGTGTGTGTGTGTCATATGTCAGACATTGTCTGTGTGTTTGTTTCATTTCAGTTGACACTGGAACGCGTCCTGGGTCTTACAGTTTCCAGTAATGCTGCTTTTGCCTGTGATCCTGTCAGTGGCGTCTTTGCTTATCCTGCGGGGTGAGTTTCTTCTGTTATTGTGTAGTTCAAGCCACAGGTTTTACCAGCTTCACTTGGTTAAAATGTGACTGGGATCAGCTGTAATAGACTAAAGTGAGAACTGATTTTTTTTTAAAACAAATCTTGTTTTCACTTCGTTTAGTTTCTGAATTAAAATTGATTTTTTTTTTTCTCATTTTTTTGGGGGGGGTGTGGGGGCTGCTTCATTCGGCACATCATTTTTAATTTTATTTTTGAGGCTTAATCCTGCATCTTTATGCTGCTGATCCCTATCCCACCCCCACATCCCCTGACCCCCCTTAGCCCCCTACCCTCCAAACACAGCCACACCCAGCTCGCTCTGTTCTTATTTCTGATCTTGTGATCACACTTCATGCATCCTCAATTCTTTTAGGTGTATTCAAAAAGAAAAACTAAGACATTTGATAAGACCAGAGGAAACAGTAGCCAAGTCAGGCTACTGGTAATTTGTCCACTTAGGAAGCGAGAGATTCAGAGGGTATGAAATTGAATCTCACAGTCACAGGCCACACTCACCAGAATTGTCTTCCCCTCCACTAGACCTTGAATGGTGATCTGGAATTAGTCATTCAGATAAGACATTATCGTAAAGTCCTGTTTGCAACATGTAGTTATATAAAAGAGCCAACGGCAACAAGAGATCAAGTTGTCTCTGGAAAAATTTGTTGTAAAACCCACTTTAATATACATCTGTTTGTATAATGTATGTGTTTTCATGTGACTGAATGATATGGGAAACAGGTGATGAGCACCTACAGGTCGCTGTCAGTCAGCTCTATCCAGTTTGCTCTCTGTCTGAAGATAGGTTGGTTTCTGACTGAATATACTGTAGGTGCTATTAAAGTGTCAGTGATAAATGAATCGATAAATAAATTAGTTTGTCTAAAATCTCAGTATTGCTCTTTCTTAGAAAAGTAACTAACTCTAAAATTAGATGAATAAAATGAATCGTGTGTGTGCATGCATGTATGCATTCATGTGTGCATTCATGTGTATGTATGTACGGTTGGTGGCTGATGAGTTCCCCAAGGACAGGATGGTCATTTTTCTCTGAAACTCCTGTTATAAATTAGTTTTATCAAATCAAACTCAGGTTAGATTTTAAATCAATTCATTTCATTTTAATTTTTACAGCATCTTTTCACTTATCACGTGGAGGGATGGCCTAGAGGTAACCCGTCTGCCTCGGAAGCGAGAGAATCTGAGCGCACTGGTTCGAATCACGGCTCAGCCGCCAATGTTTTCTCCCCCTCCACTAGACCTTGAGTGGTGGTCTGGACGCTAGTCATTCAGATGAGACGATAAACCAAGGTCCCGTGTGCAGCATGCGTTTAGCACACATAAAAGAACCCATGGCAACAAAAGGGTTGTTCCTGGCAAAATTCTGTAGAAAAATCTGCTTCGATAGGAAAAACAAATAAAACTGCTCGCAGGGGGAAAAAAAGAAAAAAAAAGGGTGGCGCTGTAGTGTAGTGACGGGCTCTCCCTGGGGAGAGCAGCCCAAATGGAATTTCACACAGAGAAATCTGTTGTGATGAAAAGAAATACAAATACAAATACAAAATACTTTCTCTCTTTGGTTTTAGTGACTGTAAAGAAAAACGTTCAGAAATAGATTTGACATCTTTTGAGAAGAGAAACTCATCTATCAGGAAATACACATCGATCTTTCCTTTTTGTTTTCTTTCTTTCTTAAGTCAGTAAGTGCAGATACTGTTACTGTAAGCCCTTGATACATAACAGTTCCTTCTAAATTATGTATTTTTGCTTTATTTGCATGATCAGATGATGCCACAGGAAATTTCCTGAAGTAGTAGTATTGATTTTTTCAATGGACTGTGAATTTGTAACATTTGATTTGATGAAAGCTTTGTCTCCTTGCTCTGTACATACCTGTGATATATATTGCATGTGTCAATCATTTGTGGGCATTGTTGAGATGGGAGGTGGGGAGCTGAATCATACAAGTATATGAGCATGCAGCCTATATGTTCATTTGTATGTGTGTACATTGTGCCAGTGGGGAGAGATGACTCACAGCTGCACATTAAATTTTTTTTTGATTATATCAAATGGATCTGCACATCATTTCATGCAGGTTAGATACACATGACCAGAATGACTAGTGGGAATAAAGGTGATGTGCCCAGAGTGTTGAGGCCTGACCCCCTGGAGATGTTATTTCTGCTGTGCCTGTGTTTTATAATGGACTTTTCCATGGTTCACTATCCCTCCTATCCCCTGGGGCTTGGGAAATTGTCTACCACAACTGAAGGCAGTTTTTATTTTCCGACTTGATTTTATTTTCCTTCCCTTTCTTTTTTTCTTTCATTTTTTTTCTTTCTTTCTTTCATATGTTTTCTTTTCTTTTTTTCTTTTCTGTCATCCTTCTGCCCTTTCTTTAGTCCTCTCTTCCTTTTTGTTTTGTGTTGTATGATAAATGATTTTGAATAAACTTGTCAGTGTTTCACTGCAAATGCAATGTTTCACTGCAAATGCAACATATTACATAAATGTGTAAACCTGTTTGCTTATCACATACATAAACATAAACAGCCACATGTGCATATCCATATAATTTAATTATGCATGAACATGAATATTTAGATAGATAGATACATATAGATATATATATATATAATATATAGCCTTATAGGTATAGATATTATAAAAAAAGAAAAAAGAAAAGAAAAAAGACAATTTGAAATGAACCCCCCCCCAGTATTTAACCCTTCTTCTTTGTTTTCAAGGTCACAACATGATGTCATTTGAAAAAAAAATCTCAATCTCTTTGTATTATGAGGGGGTCCCCCTCATACATGTTATACATTTATACATGTACGTGTCTCTCTTTGCAAAATGTTCTCTCCCAAACACTATTTTCCTTCTTCTCTGTTTTCCCTCTTTCTACAATAAACTCTCTGGCCTGACTGGGGGTGTTTGAAATTCTAAACCAAACACTGAAACAGCACCGTATGTTGCATGGTTTTTGATTGCCTGGCTTTAGTAATGATTTGTTGATAAATAGTGTTCTGATGCAAAAGAACTGTTCTGATGCATTGAAAATGGTTGTAAATTGGCAGCTTTTATCAATAAATAATAAGATGCATCAAATAGCCATATCTGGAGAGCATAATTTAGCTTATAAAGGAGGTTATCTACTGTTGAATCAGTTGATAGAGCATAAGAATTGAGACAGTGAGATTTAACATTGAGTAAAGGTTAGTTAGCTAAGTCAGTAAGTGTGAAGATGCAAGTTTTTGGGGGGAAAAGGATGCTGAAGTGTCAGTGTCATAAGTGAATAATGATGAACTGTGTTGAAATTGTATCATGCCCAATTCATAAATAGGATGCTCATATTCTAAACCTGCTGCAGTTTTCTGTTGTTGTATTCTTGCTTTATTTGTTTTTTGTTGTTGTGGAAATTTTAGTCGCTTAAGTCTATTAAGTTTTAAACATTTTACATATTATTCGAGTGACCAAAACTGTTGGACTTAAGTCCAGATTCATGACTTGTTCTTCCTTGTTCTGTCAGTCATGTCTGTGTTACAGCAACACACATGCACAGACAGGTATGCACGCATACTTTCACACACACACCACACCACACCACACCACACGCTTCACACCACACCACACGATACATTATCAATCAGTTGTTTTTTTAAAATTCCTCAGAGGTCTGATGTAATATTTCAGTTCTCACCAGCTGTCACCTATTTCCTGCACTAAGCATGATAATTTTTTCCTTTACTTTTAGATTCTTATCCTATGGTATTTATTGTATTTTATTGTATTTTTTATTTGATTCGTGAAACATCTTCCTTTTTTCTGAACGATTGATTACATGAAAAAAAGAGATTTAAAACTTATCTCCCACAGCGTCTGTTGCAGTAATTTTGAACACTTGTCACAAGATTCGTTTATTTCTTTTAAATTTAATTCTGATATGACTGGCAATCATTGAATCAGAACCCCCCTTCCCTCCCCTGATGAATGACACACTTTTGCATTTCATGTGTTTCAGATGCGTTGTGGTTCTGTTCAACCCCAGGAGGAATCGGCAGTCCCACATCTTCAATGTGTCAAAGAAAACTATCACGTCTGTTGCCTTTTCTGCTGATGGTAAACACCTCGTCACAGGAGAGGTATTTTTGATTCTGTCAATAGAGTGATGCTGACTGACACTGCCATATTTTATTGTCCATTTAGTATTTGAGCCCTTAAGATAAGGGGTGTTTATGATTTTACTTTCCAACAATATGAACAAAAGACAGACTGGGCAGAGGAATTGAGTGAGATACAAACAGAAATGGAAACAGAAAGAGATTGGGAAAAGTTAAGTTGGGGGTCAAGAGAGAGAGAGAGATTAGAGAGTCAGAAGCCAATAAAGATTTGGGAGAGGAATAACTTGACAGAAAGAGAGAGAACAAGAGTGAGAAACTGGTAGTTCAGAATGATAAACATTGACAGAATAAGTAATCATCTTTACATCACAGGTTGACAGTTTTAATCAATCATTGTTCTGTCCAGTTTCAAATATTTAGCTGGGCATTCAACAGGATCGTAATGTTTAAAAAAAAAAAAAAGTATTGAGCATCTAAGTCAGATCAATCAGTTATTTCAGAATTCTGCCTTGTTCCAAAACATTTGGCACAGCTCCAAACAATCGATTAGCAATAACAGGGCATCTAAAGGTTACTAATAACCTGCACAGCTGGTGAGGGGCTGAATGTCTGATATCTGATCAGTTCATTTCATGTTGTGTCAACAGCTATGGTCATAGCGTGGTCAGAGGTGTGTACAGACATAGGTGTGGAGATGTGGACTGTGTGCAGAGATAAGTCTTGAGATGAGAGATACTAACTTCTGCAGTCATGCACCAGGGAACTGGCACTGAAGTAGTAGTAGAATGTGCTGTTGTGTTGTGCAAAAATTGCACATATAGATATACATGTATGTACACTGATAAAAAGATACACAGTATACACTATACAGACATGCAGTTTCAAATGCACTAAAGTCAAAGTGGTGAAACAAACAAATGCGCTTTATCCAGTGCTTTTATATCAGGGTGAAACTTAGAAAACAGCAACAACAAACAGACCAATAAATAAAAGAAACGAAACAATTTTATATTACATTGACCAATAGAGAACCTGCTGTTACTGATGTTTTGTATGAGGTGGGATGTTACTAAGGAGGAAATGCTTGTAAAGACTGACTTTGTGACCAGGTGATTATTGTTGTCAGTGGAGTGTCCTGCCTGTGTTGAATCACATCAGGCACCATCAAACACCCTCAGAATGACTCTGAAGCAGTGCAGGGTCTCCTGTGCTGTGTGACCTTATGTTAGCCCAACATTGATTGCTCCCTTTGGACTACCAGTCCTGGGACAACAACAGAATCAGCCCATTTGGCAGAAGGCCAATGTGTGGTTGTCTATGAGAGATTCTGGCATAGCAGTATGGAGGTAATACCACTGATCTGACATGAATGATGCGTTAGCAAATACCAGAAACAAAAACAAATAAACAAACAACAACAACAAAAAAGAAAAACATAAGAGCCCGGTTGTGGTTGTGTATGGGGAGTGGGGGTTGAGGATGAGCGGAATGAAAAATAATGTCACTGAAGTGATGTGGAAGATAGCACAGCAACGAGAAAGCAACAACAAAGAAAAGGTACTGTTTGTTGTAACAGGTGGCAGAATGGTTAAGATGCTCGTCAGCCAGTACAGAGTCCATAAGGGTCTGGGTTCGAATCCGGCTCTTGCCCTTTCTCGCAAGTTTTACTGGAAAATCAAACGGGGTGTCTAGTCATTCAGATGAGACAGTAAACTAAGGTCCAGCATGTAGCACTTACTTTGCACACTGAAAAAGAACCCATGGCAATGAGAGTGTTGTCCTCTGTCAGGATTCTGTAGAAGAAACCCACTTTGATAGTTGCACAAACATATATAATTATCATGCATGCACTCAAGGCCTGACTAAGCCTGTTGGGTTATACTGCTGGTCAGGCATCAGTATAGCAGATGTGGTATAGTGTACATGAATTTGTCCAAACGCAGTGAGGCCTCCTTGAGAAACTGAAACTGGAAGCTGGTAAGAGGTGGCACCAAGTGGCACTCTGAATAGACACGAGACACAGATTGGGTGCTTACAGCCTGTAAGACACAGGGGTTGAGTTAAACTGCTGTGACTTACAGTTTGAAAATTACGTTAAATGACAGTCTAAGGTGAGAATGTCCTGTGCGGGTGTGGAATGAAGCTGTTGACCAGGTGTGTGCGTGCAGTGTGGGCACCAGCCTGCTGTGCGGGTGTGGGATGTGGAGGAGAAGACCCAGGTGGCTGAGTTCCATGGACACAAGTTTGGCGTCAACTGTGTGGTGAGTCTTTTCAAAAGTCTTACTTTTTTCCTGACCAGTGTGCATGTTGTTTTTTTTCCTGTTCACCCCTCCCTCCTCCCCTCCTGCCTCTCTGCACAACCCACTCTCCACCCCCACCCCCTAAAAAATGTCTGGCTGTCTGTGACTGCATGCTTGTTGTTCTGTTAGTGCAACTTTTCCCTATTAAGTATTATTCACCTGCATCTATTTATTCATGTTTTTACTTGTGTATTTATTTGTGTATTTATTTATTCATTTACTTCTAATGTCTTTCACACAGACACATTTGGTCTGTTAACTGCTATCACAGTGTTGTTGTAACACCAGTAAAAACTCATTGAAGGACTGTTGTCTGACATGGATTGTATGATCTTTAATGTTTGTGTGTATGTGTGTAGGAACTTCTGTGTACACACATGAAGTAGGCTCAGGAACTAGCAGATCCACCCTTGTGCTGGACTGCAAGGTTGAGAAAGTCTCTCTCTCTCTCTCTTTCTCTCTTTCTCTCTGTCACTCCACACACACACACACACACACACACACACACACACACACACACACACACACAATCACAATCACAATAGTAGTAGTATTTTATTATTTTGTAAAATATCTAATAATGTTCCAATCCAATTCGTTCCTCGATCCATCTGTCCGCTGTGTGCAAGCCGCTGCAACACAGTGCCACATGACCTCTGTGTGTGTATCACTGCTTCTGTGTCAGAGTGTGTGTGTGTGTGTGTGTGTGTAGTAGTAGTAGTAGTAGTAGTAGTCTTCAGTTTAACGTCTTCCACTTTAAGTGATATTAGACAAAGGGGGTGGGGGGTGGTGGAGGGCGGAGCGTGGTGGTGTGAACGGTATTGGGCAGAGGGTGATGAATGATGTGTGTTTATGTGTGTATGCGCGTATGTGTGTGTGTGTGGTGGGGAAAGATACAGAGCACTGGAAAAAATAAGACATTAAAAGGGGAGACATAGGTACGTGTGTGTGTGTGTGTGTGTGTGTGATCTTTGTGGCTGGATTTAGCCAGGATCCAGATGGTTAGGTCAAAATACAAGTTGACAGTGTCAGTACAGCAGCCAGGACCACCTGTTGACATACACACACAATCAAAGAGAAGGGAAGGGTGTGTTTTGTGGTGGTGATGGTGGTGGTTAAGGGAAGAGGAGAGCAATAAAACGAAAACAATAAATGTCTCTGTAGTTTAAGTCTTTGTCTTTATTTTTGTTACCCCACCCTTCTTCTCAGAGTGTTAAGTGTCAGCAACTTGGTATAAGGATGATTATGCGAAGGGGGAGTTTGTGGTGGAGAGGGAGGGGAAGAGGGGCTGGAAATGGGATTTGGGGGGTGGATGGCTGGAAAGTAGGGGAGGAGGGGATGTGGAGGTGGTTTCTTTGTGATGCATCATCAATGATTGAAAGATCCCTGTTCACTGATCCATCCTCTTCTTTGTCTCACAACAATGCTCAGTGAGATTCTTGACTTCATCTCTCACAATGTACACAACAGCAAAAGAACGCACTGGACTGAAAGCAGCTTAATTATCACTTACATGTCTGTTAAAATGTAAATGCTGCTTAAAGATGCATCAGTATTCTTATTAATGCCAGCATTATCTGAAAAGTGGGAGGGGTGGGAGGTTGGGGCAGGGATGGTGAGGAGGGAGTGGGAGGGAACAAAACAGAGGGCAGTTGTGAACTCTTTTGCACTAACAAACATACTGTATTACAACTGCTGAAATGGGTAGTGTGTCCGCTATTCAGCTGTCATTTTGTCATACCTATACAGGGAGGCTGCAAGGGTTGTTAAAGAAAAGAAAGCAAAAACTTTGTAAACTCTTGGCACAAACAAACCTTCTGTATACATCAGTTGAAATTGTGCATTTTACACCTGTCACCATGTCATACCTGTACAGGGAGACTGTCAGAGTTGATTTATGGAGCAGACAACAGGTGTGGCACCACTAAATGAAGCTAGTTTTTGTGGAGTGGAGGGGGAATGGCTTCTGGCTATTCAGTTTGTGTGAACCTAGATGGGGGATTGAAGGTGGGTGGGTGGGAGAGCTATGGGATCATCAATGCGGGCAGGGTTATAAAACTGGAAAAATGATAATAATTATATTCACTGTTGGGTGCCTGTGACATAAACGCGTATGCAGGATGTGTTTGTGTCTTGTATATATTTTCATGTATGTAGATATTGTGTCCATACAGATGTAGATAGATATGTGTGCATACATTTACATACACAAACATGCACATGCTTGCACACACACAAAGATATATGCATAGATATTCATGCATACACATACATACAGCATGCACAACTTATATCCCAACAACAGAACTTAGCACACTGTATAACACCTGACATAACTGATCCACCATTTAGCAATTATAGCTACAGTACTTAACTGTTAAGCTACAATATATACGGTAGCTAACTGTACTTAATTGTTGATTAATCTGCACTGCATAGCCATTTTGCTTAACAATGGATTTCAGGAGAGAGCTGAGAGAAAGAAAAAGTGATGATTTTACTGTCTTCACTCACGCATGCACGCACACATACACGCATGCACGCACACGTGCACATGCATACACACACACACACACACACACACACACACACACACACACACACACTCATGCATATATGTGTGTCACACAATACTCATCACACTGCTCACTCACACAGCGATTTTAGGCAGTTGACAAAAATAGGGCACAGAAATAAATTTACAATAAATCATTTAATAAATACACAGTTTACTGTCCTGATTCACTCACACACTCATTCACACCATTGATACACTATACCCTGTTCCCAATGCATACATAAAGTATCCACCAGCTGGCACAGGCTTTTATCACAAGGATTATAGTTGAGTGTCCTCTGACTGGCACAGGGTTGGCCTCACTGTCGGGTTGTCTTTCAGCTCTTCAGTTCTAGCTGGGGAGGGAAACAAGTGTACATAACGTACGGACCACCACACGCAGAGTTGTGCCACCTCACTCAGTAAAACACCTCCCAGGTACAGAAGCTACCTGGAAACAGATGAAGACGGACACTCCCTGCTCCACCCAGTCTTTTCTCTGTGCAAAAATTTGGTTCAGTACTGGACCTCACTGATCCATGCAGGAGAAGTGAGGAAATGTGGAAAAGGGGAAAGGATTAATTGAAGATCACAGAAGGGGTTGACAGTGTAGAACATCGAAGACGTACCACAGATGTTGAAGAAGTAGAAATCTAGAAACTCTGCATAGCAACACAGGCAGTATCTCATTCTTCTTGTTTTATTAAGATACTACTCACGTTAACCACTCCCCACATTGAAGAGCCATATTTCTAGTTTATCAACGAAATGAAATTAATAAATCATAACTCATCAACTCACTCACTTTCCAAGTTGCAATTAAAGTCGTCTTTTCTCAACACAACATTTAAAGGATTAGTTATCAAAATATCAAGGATTACCCATTATACCCCCTCACTAAACCCTAATCCTAAACAATGAAAATTAATAACTCTGCTTATTAGCAAACAAATGACAAGGTAACTGGAACAGTGAACAAACGAACTTAAAAAAACACACTTCCTCCACTTCAAATATCATGTTTTATATGATTAAATTTACAGTTTTTCCTACCAACACTATTCAGATATCTCAAACAGATTGAGCAAATCCTCTTGCTTCAAGAGGCCATAGTTTGATCCTTGGCTGCCAAAGACCTACAAGCGGCCTGTCTCAAAACAACGGATGCCTATTTTCTGGCACTGAACTAGCATCTGTCAGCATCATTCAGACCAACTGAAAGGCGTGTGGTCTTCCCAAAATCATTTTAGAAAGTGAAGAATAGAAGTAGAAAAACTGACAAGGTAAGGTAAATGAATTTAGTTCAGCTGGCAGGATCATGTTCTCTCACATGCACAAACATCTGTCAACACGCCACGCACAAGAAAAACAACTCCGTTTTAAAAGTTAAGGAGGTGACCACACACCCAAACCCAGAATGTCTTTACATGCTCACTGCAAAAGCAGGAACAGTGAGATCAACTATGACAATGTGGAGTGATGGCCAAATGGTAACGTGTCCAAATAGGAAAGGGAGAACCTGAGTGCATGGGATCAACTCTAAACACTAGTCAGGATTTTCTCCCCATCCACTAGACCTTGAGTGCTGGTCTGGACACGAGTCACTTGGATGAGATGATAAACTGGTCCCTTGTATAGCATGCACTTACTGCATGTAAAAGAGCACATGGCAACAAGAGGTTTGTCCCTGGCAAATTCTGAAGAAAAATCCACTTTGGTAGGAAAAACAAATACACTTCCAGGTAGGAAAAAAAGGGTGGCTTTGTACTGAAGTGATGCTCTCCCCCTGGGGAGAGCAGAGCAGCAAGAATTTCACATGGAGAAATCTTTTTTAACAATGTGTAAAACAATGCATAATGTGTCTGTTACAGGCATTTTCTCCCAACTTGAAGTTCATTGTGTCCATTGGCTCTCAGCACGACATGGTAGTCAATCTGTGGAACTGGCGCACAGGCAATAAGCTGGCTTCTAACAAAGTCTCCAGCAAGGTGATTCTGTGTGGTGTATGTGTGGTTGTGTGTGTGTGTGTGAGTGGTTTGTGCGTATGTAAATTTTTGGATGTGACTGTGTGTGTACGTGTTTTCATGTGTGTGTGTGTAAATTTGTGGATGTGACTCTGTGTGTGTGTTGTGTGTGTGTGTGTAATATGTTGAACAGTGTGGGAAGGGAAAAAGTACAACAAAAAACAAAAAAAGAAAAGAGTTAATTCTATAGACTGGGAAGTGTATAGTTAAGCATGAATGCAGGTATTGATTTTTCAAACTCAAATTATTGTCTCTTACAGTGGAAACAATGTCTGCATCAGTCATGCCTTCAACCGCTGTATTATGTGGTTAGCATTGTCTGCTTGTTGTCTGTTGCAACTTGCATCCGAGTGAAATGTATTGCAGGTCAGCTCTGTGGCCTTTGGGGCAGACAGTTCCTTCTTTGTCACTGTGGGCAACAGACATGTCAAGTTCTGGTACCTGGATGGCAGTCAGTCAAAGGTCAGTCAGCCTGCAATGTATGGAAACCAGTCTCTGGAAAGAAATAATAATAATAATGATAACAACAATAATAATAGTATTAAGAAGAATATGATTACGGTGGTATTTTAGAAAATATTTATTTAGATGTGATATACACTTGCTGGTGCCCTCGCAGTTGAAACTCCTATTTAAAATGGTGGATTGTTTTTGGTTGTTTTGTGAAACAAATGCAACTATACATGTGGTACATACACAGAACATTCTTGCCTACCATTCCAGAATAGTGGTATATGTTGTGGGAAAATGTAGAAATCAATTACCATTCCAAATGTTATGCCTGCAGATTGTGTGCTACGAAAAACAGGAATGACAGAAGCAGAAAGTCAAAATCTAACACAGAAAACACCCTTGTGTGAACCAAAACAGAAACCACACAAACTGGCACATACAAGTTCCATATGCACAGTGCAAACTGTCAGGTGATATTCGTAATATACATTTAAAGCAACAAATTTTATTACACACAGCACATGATGTTGGTTCAGTGACACAAATGGAACAGAAACACAGCAGGGGGAAAATGCAACAGAATCCTAACAATTGATTTGATGGTCATCAAACTAGAAGGAACATGCACATGCACACGCACACACACACACACATGCACACACACACACACACAGACACATGAACACATGCACACACTCTCTTTCTCTCATCTTTTCCTACATTTTAAATTGTGATTCATACTTTTGAAGTAATGTAGTTGTTCTGTCTATACAATTCTAGCATTCTGAATGTTAAAAAAAAGTAGTTAACATCTGTCCAATGGGTGAGGAGAGAGTAATGGAGTAATGACATTAGATGTTCTGTCGATTAATTTAACAGCCGGGTATAATAATAATAATAATAATAAATAATGATGGAGTGTTTGAATCTGGGTATGTGTAAACAGAGTGGATCTGAAGCCGATCGTAGAGAGCGAGATGGAGTGTAGACGTGAAGGCAGCCACAAAGATAGGAAGGGGCAGATTTGTGAATACATTTATAACATAGAGTGCTGATCTTATACTTTATTCTGTGTGAGACAGGGAGCCAATGGAGATGTTGCAAAATAGGAGTGATGTGCTCAGATCTTTTCTTTCTAAGGACGAGTCGGGCAGCAGAGTTTTGTATGCGCTGAAGGGACTGAATGGATGAAGCAGGCCAACCAGACAGTAGGGAATTACAGTAGTCAAGGCAAGAGAGAATGAGAGAAATGACAAGTCTAGATGTTGCGTTGGTGGACAGATATCTCCGAATGGAACTGATGCGTCACAATTGACAGTAGCAGGATTGACATGTCTGACTGATCATTTTTTGTATGGACAGTGTGTTGTCAAGGACAATGCCGAGGTTCCTGACTGAGCTTGAAAGAGGAGTGGATGTACTGCTGAGTTTGATTTTGTCAGTTGTGATTGAAGAGAGTTTTTGTTTAGTTCCTATGATCATTGCTTCAATTTTGTCTGCATTCAGTATTGTACAGTAAATAATGAAACAGAATATTATACTTTGGAAAGGAAAAAATGTGGGGTGGGGTTGACTTGAGAAGGAGAACAGTTTGAGAAAATCACATAATGAATTGTATAGAAAGCATGCCATTAATTAACTGAACAAAAGATAGAACTGAAGGAGACAATACAAGACACAATCATAGATCTATTGTAGAGAAAAAATACTTCTATAAAAAAAGCAAAAAGGTTTCATTGAATCAGTCTTAAAGAATATATATATATATGCAAGAAGACACTTTTGAAGAAAAAGGAAGATTTTTTAGTTCAGTCTTTTGTTTTCTGATCAGAGTGAGAGGTGTATACAATAGAAATATGTTACAGAATAAAGTGCATAATTTTGTAGACCTTGAATAACCTCCCCTCTCCTCAAATTTCAGATCAACCAGACAGTACCACTGTTGGGCCATTCTGGCATCCTAGCAGAGCACAAAAACAATTATTTCTGTGACGTGGTGTGTGGGCGTGGCAAGGCATCTGGCAGCACATATGTTATCACCCAGTCTGGGCTGCTGTGTGAGTTCAATGACAAGCGACTGCTTGACAAGTGGGTGGAACTGAGGGTAAGTTGTGTGTGTGTGTGTGTGTGTGTGTGTGTGTGTGTGTGTGTACTTTTTCTTGCATTTATTAACTTGTGGTTCCATGAGTAGCAATCAGATGGGATGTGGATGTCAGATTTTCCCTCTCTAAAATGGTTTCTGACAGTGCCTCTTATTTTGTGTACAGAGGTGATTGGAAAGGAAGAAAATTGAGACTGTGTGTGTTCATGGTTTTGTGTGCATGTATGTGTGCATGTGAACTAGTTGTGCATGTGTGTGCACATGTATTTGTGAATGTATATGTGAGGGGTAGAGGTTATGAAAGCATTTCTATGAACATGTGTGCATGCATAATGCTATAAATTCATCTGGAATTTTGTCTGAACCATGACATATGATTATGTAAGTGTGTGTACACTTTGATGTATGTCTGTATGTGATGGTGATTACAGACCAAGAGTGCCAAGTGTATCACAGCAGGAGAGGAGCACATTTACATTGGGTGTGCAGAAGGGGTGGTGCGTGTGTTCAGCACCAGCAGCCTTCAGTTTGTAGCCACTCTGCCCCAGCCACACCATCTGGGGGTAGACGTGGCGGCTGCTACCTCCTCCAGGCATGTGTATTTGTGTGCATGTGTGTGTGTGTGTGCGCGTGCGCGCGCAAGTGTGTGTGACCACTCAGCCCTAGCCACAGCATCAGGAAATAGATATGGCTGCCACAGCCTCCTCTTGGTGTGTGGTGTGTGTGTGTGACTGTATGTTTTTTATTTAGGGATGGGGATATATACAGAAGGCAGGTTTTTTTGTTTGTTTGGTTTTTTTTTTTTTTTTGATGTGTCATCATTGATCCTTTTTAAAATCAGCTGAACGATTTTTTCCCCAAAATACAATAATTGATCGGTTTCACCTTAATGAAAAAGGAGTGTGGCCTGATTTCTTGATCATTCAGACATCAGCAAATAATTGTTCAGGTGACATGTCTGCAGACAGTTGCGGGGTCATCTGTAGAGGATTTAATAATTTAATGTAGGGGTTACAGAATTCTAGAGGAGAATGGTACATGTAATAAAAACGTTTTAGTGAATTCTAGATTATGTGTACAACCAGAAAATGGAGTGTTGCTGTTTAAATTGTTGAGTAAAAACAGTCATTGACATCAAAACCTACTCACATATTACTTTAGATTATGTGTACAACCAGAAAATGGAGTGTTGCTGTTTAAATTGTTGAGTAAAAACAGTCATTGACATCAAAACCTACTCACATATAACTTTGGGAGTTGAAGTCCACGAATGTAGAAGAAAAAAGGAGGTCTCTTAGACAGCTTATTTTTCTCTGCTTTAATGTTTAATGTTTGTTGTGTGGATTGTCATCATTGAAGGTAAATTAATTTTGTATTTGTGGATGGTCTTACCAGTGATCTGATCTGCACGGAGACAGACGCCAAATACCCAGATGTGATTGCCATTACGCTTGATGATGATCATAAAAAGGTGGGATACTGCTCCATGGTAATTTTTTGTGTGTTATTTATTCTGGTTGCAGTATTTAGTGGTCTTGTTTCTATGTGTGCAGTTGAAAAACCTGTTGTGGCTGAAATGGTTTCCCATATTCCATTATTTTCTCATGAAATGTACAACTACAGCTGACATACTGATACTGCTCTGCCTCATAACCTCCGAATTCCCCAATTAGTGTGCTGGTCTGCTATTTTAAAAGTTGGATTATGTAAAAGCTGAAGGATGAGAATTGAATTTGTCATGTATTGGGAAGTTCTTTCACTGTGGACAATGTACATTGAGGTCCATTTTACACAAGTCAGCAAGGCTGTAATCCAGTTTTTGCGAGCACATTTTGAGTTCCTGACCATCTGTCCTGTTCATCTTACCGCTGCTATGTAGCCAGTTTTATTTGGTCATTCAGGTCTATGTTTAAGATACTCTTCTTGTGCACTGGTTCCTGTCACTATTGAACTGATTGTTATGTTGAAGAGTTGTAAAATCTCTGTATTCAAAATAAAAACTGCGTATGTGTTGGTTTTTGCATCCCTTGTTTATTTGTTTGTTATTATAATAATAATTATAATCTAAGCAATGTTGTTGCATCAGGTGGCGTGTGTGTACAACGACCACAGCCTGTATGTGTGGGACATCATGAATGTGCAGCGTGTGGGAAAAGCATGGTCTTTTCTTTTCCACAGCGGGTGTGTGTGGGCTCTGGAAGTAAGTATCAGGATAACTGTATTGTCCATTTATTGTTCTGTAATAGCAGTTGTGTCAGTCTCTACCACTACAGTAATCAACCACAGTGCTGTATGATCAGAAACAAACAACAATGAAATTATGAAAATGGACAGTATGATTATGGAGGAAAAAAAGTGCAGACAAAAAACTCTTCTGTCATTCTGAAATTACTTTACACAGATGCTTTAATTTGAAAAAAAAAGAAAAAAGAAATGGTGTTGGTGGTTGAGTTTGAGTAAAGGGCATATAAACCCTTCAAAGACAGCAGAGAGGTCATATATTGTTTTGAAATATACACAGTGATGGCCATTTGAGAACCATATCTGGTTAGTCCCAAGACAAACAGAACAAATGCAACATAAGGATTTGGATAAACTTTCACTGAGAGAAATTCGTGTATATACATACATTGACATACACACAAGCAACCCCCCCACCCCACCCCCACCAACACATACACATTTCGGACACTTATTCACCCACTGACCGTTGATAAAAAAAAAAATAAAAATAAAGGAAGAGAAAAGTGATATGCGGTCAGATGGGGAGATATGTATGTGATTGATTTTTAGCATTAGAATTGGTTTTAATTATTGTCAAATGGTTTTAAGTGTTGTGATATTTGCACAAAGTACTGTGTTGTGAGATGTGCTCCATTTTGGTACTGTGATTTGTGATACATATTTAACTCTTACATTGTGTGTGCTGTTCTTGTGTGTGTGTGTGTATCCTTGTAAATTAGTGTTGGAGTGTATTGTTGGATGTCTGTGCAGGGTTACGCATATAACATATAAGTAGTCATTTTACTGTTTAATGCTTGCTTTATATGTCAGGTTTTTACACTGTACAGTGCAATTGACTATGTTTTATATAGAAAGGTGCTTCATAAATTAAATCAAGGAGTCATTGTAGTGTTTAATTGGATGTTTTACAAGTTGGGGTTTTACATAGTACAGTGCAATTGAGAATGTTCTACTTGCAAAGATGCAGCATGAACTGGATTAGATTATGCTGATGATGATTGTTATTGTCACAAGGTGTATCCCGGTCTGGAGAAGGGACAGACAGGAGTGTTACCACCAGGGTCGTTCCTGACGGCCTCCAGTGACAACACCATCCGTGTGTGGAACCTGGACCCCCATGTCTCTCACACCCCGGGCTACACCAGCAATATCTACAGCAGTGTCAGTTTTCCTCTCTACTTTTGGTGTTAAAGACCCATCTTCAGTGTTGATGTGGTGGTGGTTGGGGGAGGGAGGGAGGGGATATGCTGTGAGTGTAGGTGCATGTGTACATGCACAAACACATGCACACACACATGCACACAGTCTTATGCATGTGTCACACACACACACACACACACACACACACAGAGTGTCTGAATGAGTCTGACTGGAAAAAAATAGTTTCTCTTTCACACCTGTTTTTCTTCTGTTTCTGTGCCTGCTGTCACCAGTATGTGTGACAGAACATTAAACTCCATTACATCCACATAAATTCAGGATACTGGACTCAATGATTTGTTGTGGGACACATAAAAAAAGAAAGGAAATATCCTGAGAAAATGATGGTGTGTGAATGCGTGCAGGAGCTGCTGAAAGTTGTGTACACAGACCCCACTCACAGCTTTCTGTGCGACGTAGACTACAACCCTGGTGAGTGTTGGTATGATTGAACTGTGACAGTGTGTTTGCTTCTCTCTTAAGTTTACTGCAGTGTGTACTGTGTGTGTGTCTGTATGATGTTTGCTGTGCAAACATTTGTTTGTTTCTTTTTGTTTTTGCCCCTGTGCGTCTGTGTGTGGGAGGCATTTTAAACACTCAGTGTAAGTGTGAAAATTTTTTAATACCCCCAGTACAAAGCATGTTTGTTCATTTGTTTATGTTTCATTGAAAAATGTCTGACTTGCTTGATATTCGCTGGCATGTAAAACCAGATAAACTACAATCAAAAAAGAAAAAGACGAGATATACAGAAGGTTTATTCCAATTCGTTTTTGTTTCTTGTTTTTAATTGGTGTGTGGTTCTGTAATTTATTTATGATTTTTCTGGTAGTTTTTCAAGTTGACCTGAGAACATTTGGCAAGCTGTACACTGACAAAAGGAGGAAATGCATCTGGTCAGAAAAGTACAACTCTGTCCATACTTATGTCTTTGTTGTTGGTTGTTTTTTTGTTGTTGTTTTTTTTATGAAACTTTTTACAGTTGTTTTGTTTTTAATTGTAATTCTTTTTTTTTTTGTTTTTTTTGGATATTACCCATTTATATTACTTTATTTTGTCTGACTTTTTTTGAAATTATATGTTGTTTAGATCATTCTGATTTTTCTTTTTTATTATTTTTTTGACACAAGCCAAACACAATGATCATGTACCAGATAATGTGTATGTTAGTCAGTCATGTCTGACAATGACAGTCAGGACAGAAGAGGAGGCAACTGCTGTCCCAACTATCTGGGCTAGAATTTGATTATAGCGGAGAGCGTCTTGCCCAAGTTACATCCCCACCCTCACTCAGCCAAGAACGCTTTAAGATAGTCGGCGTTAGCACTTATGCAACGCACAGTGCACTTCACGTGTTCTGTTTCTCTGTCACTGGCAGCGGGTGGGGCGGGCAAGACGGACATGACGTGGGAGGGGAAGAACGGTGTGCGCTCCATCCGTGTGAGTCCTGACGGAGAGCACCTGGCCTCTGGTGACAGACAGGGCAACGTCAGGTCAGTGCTTCACTGCAGCAGCCCCAGTGGTGTCAGCAGACAAGCATTCAGCTGCAAAAAGGAAAAGAATGCACACGCACACAGAAAAAGTGTCGACGTCAGGACAGTCCTTCACAACAGCAACACCACTAGCGTCAGCAGTCAAACGCTCAGCTGCAGAAAGAAGAAAAACACACACACACACACACACAAAGTTCATGTCTGGTCAGTCCATCAAACAACAGCAGCATCAGCAGTCAGACACTGAGCTGCAGAAAGAAAGAAACAACAACAGTGCGCATATAAAAACGTTCAGCTAAATGTTGACGAAGTACATGTCATGTCAGAAGGAAAGAACAAACAAGAAAAACAAAAGTTAGTGTATTCACTATGGAGTCAAGAACACAAATGCAAGGTACAGCATGCAGGTGAATGCACACGTATGCGCACATGCACGCAATCCCCCGCCCAACATACACTCACTCGCTCACACAGACATGCGCACTCAAACCACACACTCGCTCACTCACTCAAGCACATTCACTCACTCACTCATTCACTCACTCACACACACACGTGCAGTCACACCACACACACACACACACTCACTCACTCACTCACTCACACATACTCGCTCACCCACACACACACACTCATGCACGTTTTGGAAGGTGAGAAGCTAATTTTACAATGACTGTTTACTCTGTGATTGCAGGATCTATGATTTACGCCAGATGTCAGAAATTCGCTGTATTGAGGCTCATGAGTCTGATGTTGTCTGCCTTGAGTATTCATTTTCTAAAGCAGGTGAATATATATTTTCTGAAAGACTTTGCGGTGATTATAAAGCAATGTAAAGCATAAAAATAATCATAGAAAAGTTCTTGTTCTTTTTTATTTTGTTCACAAAGCATTGTACAATTTGAGTGTGTTTGTGTGCGTGCATGCATGTGTGTGTGTGTGAGTTTTGAGCATGTGCCTGCTTAACATCAGTTAATCTTTATTCACATGTTTAGTTACCAGATCTTTTAACAACAAACATTTGTTTGTTTATTCTGTTCTGTAATCATTCCTTTTATAAGCTGATTTTATATTGAACAATGGGAAATGTTCAGTTTGAATCCCTCTTCAAAACAAAAGAAAAATTTGTACTTTTTTTGGTGTTGGGCTTGATTGTATGTGTCTGATATATTGTCAGTTTTCTGTACCATAAATATGTTTGACACTGGTGGTGTGGTGTGCGTGTCAAATATTTGCATTCATTCTGTCTGAAGGACCCAGAATCCTGGCATCGGGCAGTCGGGATCGTCTGATTCATGTATATGACGTGGAGCAACGCTACGGGTTGCTGCAGACGCTGGATGACCACTCTGCCGCTATACAGTCAGTGCGCTTCACAGACGCCAACAACAAACTGCGCATGCTGAGCTGTGGATCTGACAAGTCCTTGCTTTTCCGTAATGCCAGCTTGGTAAGATTTGTGTGGAGCTCTTTTGATTTTGTTGTCGTGGTTGATGTTGATTTTAAAAAAAAAAATTAATGTATTGAAAAATGGAGACTTCTCTGAAAAAAAAGTGTGGAAAATAATTGTTCTGTGGATTCTGTTGAGATAAGATCTCATCTTGTCTTATCTTGTCGTTGTATTTCTCACTCACAGAATCTGCGTTGTTCTTTCCTTGTATTTAGCAGCAGTCTTGAAACATCTTTTGTTTTTTTCTTCTTCAGCTCATAACTTATACATGTTTGTTTTTAGTTATCAGCTTACAGGATCATTATTACTTGGATTCACCTTTCCTTTCTAATGTGTTAGATGAATGATAAATATTTGTGGTTAAAAAAAAAAAGAACTCGCAGTTATTTTGATTTTTTTAATATGTTCTTTATTATTTTTTAAGGACTCCAGTCCTCTCCTCCCTTCAGACTGTCTCCATCCTCCCATCTGCCTCCTCCCTCCATCCTTATCCCCATAGCCTACCCTTTTTTTTTTTTTTTACAGTGCCATGGTTTTGTTCAGAATGTCTGGTGAAATTGATGTTCCTTAAGCTGAAGAGAGCACAAGGATGAAGTGAGTGTGTGTTTGTGTGTGTGTGTGTGTGTGTGTGTGTGTGAATATGCATGTGTCTGTGTGTGTGTGCTCGTGTTTGTAGTGGAGGATGCAGGGGAAGAGAAGAGAAGAAAAACACATTAGTTGCATGAATATTTACAGATTAGTTGCATGAATATTTATAGTCAGAGAGATTCAGTACTAATTTTAGGGGGAGGGTTATTTTCCAGATGACATTTATCATGACGTAGCATCATTTCCATGAGCTCCACAATAAAAGTGTGTGCGTGTTCATGTCAGCAAATGAGTCAACAATTTCTCTTTCAGAGATGATACAGTAATCTTGTATCTTGTATGTTCAGGACATGGGCTTTGAGTTCAGTCTGGACCAGCACTTGGTCAGCAAGTCCACCATGTATGACATGATCATTGATCCCAGACACAAGTTTGTGGCCACAGCATGCCAAGATCGCAACGTCAGGTCAGTTGCATTTTTTCATCTTCTTTTTCTTTTGTTGCCCAGTTATCTGCACCATTTCAGTGACATTACTCCTGTACCCCCAAATGCACATTAAGAGTACCCCATATACAGCCACAACTGGGTTTGTCTGCTGCAGTCCCAGCACAGGCAGTCCGTAGGGAACCATCAGTGTTTGGTAGCCAGGACGCCATACACAAAAAGGAGACCCTGCACTGCTGCTGATTCACTTCAGTGGTGTTCAGTAGTGCCTGTTCTAATTTAATATACTTAGGACACCACCTACTAAGTCATTAGGTCAGCTGCTTTTGCCTGATTGGTTCTGATTTGTTTTAATGCTCTCTGATTTTTGACTCACTTGTGTAAACAAAGTGAGTCTATGTTTTAACCCTGTGTTTGGTTGTCTATGTGTGTGTGTGTGTGTGTGTGTAAGTCAGTGTGTCCAAGGTAAACTTTAACATTGCCATTTTCTCTGGAAATACTTTGTCTGCCAATACCAAATTTGGCTTAAACATTGTATGAAAAAAATCTTCACAGTCATACCAATAACAGGTTGTCAGTCTCATGAATTAAGCCGTATTTCCGAATCATTAATGGTTTATTTCGTTGAGGTTCATTCTAAAACGGGAAAATTCTAAAAACCGCTTCCCACAGAGGTAGGCCTGTTAGAAGGTAGGTTGTGTTCGAAGACGACATGACCTCGTTTTTTTTGTTCACAATTAAAAGGAAAGAAACACAAATTCTAACTACACCATCAATGTGTTTACTGCATGTGAATATTGTAAAGTGGACACTGAATTAACTGGAATGAACATAAAAGAAAAATTGAATCGATTGTTTCTATCAGCTCGTTGTAGGCCTAGACTGATTCATGCAGATCTAGAAATATACTATGTGTTGCGGTGTGCTTGAAAGGATGGCAAAGTCTCCTTTACCGCCGAAATAAAAGAATAATTGAGATAAGATAAAACACACACAAAAAAAAAACTTGATGTTATTTTGGTGTTATTACGTCCACTACAATCACATCTATTTATCGCATGAAGAAGAAAGCGTCAACATTGCTTTATGTATTGAATTTAAACAAATGATGTCAGATGCGCCGCATTAACATGCATGGTTTGTTCCCATTCCCTTTTTTAAGTACTTTTTTTCTCCCAAGCTTATTTTATATAGAGCACTTTTCAACAATTTTTTAAATATCTTTTTTTCTTCTCCTCATGATTCCTTTACTGGATAAAGTGTGAAGCACAAGTGAGTCTTGAAGTCTTTGCCTCTTGTTTTTTGGGGGGTTTTGCCAGCTTTTCTGGCTGTATTGTATTACTGGTGATAAACAAGGAAAACTGGACGGTGGTAATCTGATGGTTATTATAACACTGGTGTGTTTGGATGTCCTTGTGCACACAGGCTCGAATGAACGAGCATGCACACACACAAACACATACATGCACACACACTTGTATGTATGCAACCCCCCCCCCCCCCCCAACAGACATACATACACATCTAAAACATGTACGCACATGCATGTATATACATGCATGTAAACATTATATAAAGAAAATCTAGCAGAAGGAAATGTAGCATACACAAGCAGCATACATACAAACAGCAAAATTTTGGTATTTGACCTTTTAAAAAATGTTCATTATATGATATAGTGCAGTTACAGTGTACAATACTGTAGGAACAAATGGATGAGTACGACATGAAATACTGCAGTATCGGTCATATGCAGTTCTGTAACAGACTGGTAGAGTGTTGCTTGCATTGGTGTCTCACTGTTGGCAGCCTTTTGTTCCAGTCCTGTGCTGTTGACAGATAATAAACTATTGTGTGCCTGGAAAAATTACTTCTGAAAAATGTTTTAACTGTCTTAATTATTACATGGATCTGTCTGCAGTTTTTGATTCATCCTGGAAACTGAAAATAAAACCTAACTTGCTTGTTGAACCTTTGTCAAGTAAGGCAAATGAGGCATGGATTTGAAATGCACCAACTATACTTCTTATTAGCATGATTGGTTTAGCAATTACTGGTATGAATGGCTCAGTAGTCAGTAGTATGATTGGTTTAGCCTAGTATAGCAACGCAGTCAAAAGAGAAAGAAGTCACAGAAAAGAATGGTATTAAAGAACAGGATCCTTCACTGATTATGCCCATCAACTGCAGCCAAGGGGTCGAGAAGAAGGGCTTTAGTATGGCTTTCAATGGCTGCACCACATCCCTTTTCTCTTCTTCACTTTACAACAGAGTGCTGTTTGTGTGGAAGGTGGCAGAATGGTTAACAGGCCAATAGTGTCCGTTAAGGTCTGGGTTTGAATCCCTTTTTTTCCAAGCATGACTGGAAAATCAAAATGATTATCTAGTCATTCAGACAAGATGATAAACCGAGGTCCCATATCCAATACACACTTTGTGCACAAAAAGAACCTATGGCAGTGTAAGTGTTCTACTATGGCAATATTCTTTTGAAGAAATCCACTCTGATAGGTACACATATATATAAGCATGCACTCAAGGCCTGACTAGCATGTTGGATTATGCTGCTGGTCATGCGTCTGCCGAAGATGTTGTGTATCATGGATTTGTCCAAGTGCAGTGACATCTTCTTAAGAAACTTGAACTGTGTGGATTGCAGAATCTACAACATGGCCACAGCCAAGCAGAAGAAGAATTACCGAGCTTCTTTGGGAGATGAAGGCACCCTTCTCCGTCTGCAGCTGGATCCCTCAGGAACGTATGTGGCCACCAGCTGCACTGACAAGAATGTCTGTGTCCTGGACTTCTATACAGGGGAGCTTGCTGCCACCGTGTATGGTCACTCCGATATCGTCACAGGTCTGCGGTTCACCAGTGACCTCAAGCACCTCATCTCTGTCTCTGCTGATGGGTAGGTCGTGTGTGATTTCATGGAAATGTTTTTTTTTTTGTGATTCATTAGTTTAAGAAACTGTGTCAGAGCTTCTTATGTAAGAGTGGTTGTTTTTTTTAATTGTGTGTTTGTTTCATCCATTTAGATTGAGATGAGGGGAGTGGGGGGGGATTTCTGTTGTGTTGCTACTGCCGATGCTATTGTTGTTGTTGTGACTGAAATGTTAAAACCAGTTTTAACAGTGACATCAGACAGAAGGCATTTAGAGGATATTTAAAGACCCATTTGTTATTATTTCAGCTGTTGCCAGTATGCCTGTAAATAAATAACAGCATTGAATATAAAAACAATATGGCAATGCCTTCAGAATTCAATTCATTTGGAAGACCTGATGGTAAAACGTTTGTTTCAGGTGTGTGTGACAGATGTCCACATGGATGACAAGACAATGTGATTATTTCATGTGTATATCTGTATGGATATATTTGGTAGAGAACACAAATAAATGTTTCATGCATATATTTATGTGGAAAATGTCCACAGAGTTGACCAACAATGTGAATGTATCAGGTGTATTTTGGTGTGCTGGGTGTCCACAGAAGTGACAAATATATATGTTTCGGGTGTATTTTGATATGATAGTTGTTCACAGAGGTGATCAAAGAATGTTGTTTATTTCAGGTGTATATTCGTATGGCGGGTGTCCACAGAGATGAGCAAAACAATGCGAATGAGAATGGCGCAGCTGGGGAAGATGCCTAAAGATAACACCTTTGTGTCTGATATCAGGTAATTGTGGACCTGCGTTACACCTTGTTTGCTATCATTGCTATCAACTTTTCGGAAAGGAGCTCATACACGATAGTTACAAACATAGGAGAAAAGAAAAATCAGGCAAAGGTGAGGCAAATATAAGATTGCATTGGACTGCTAAATTCATTTAGTTTGTTCTTTCATACAACCTTTCAGTGAGTTTGGGATGGGAGGGGATTGTATGAAAATTACCCTGTCTGCCTGTCGTGGATGATGAGGTAAGCCTACCCTTCATACTCAATGGGGATAAAGTTTTGCACACTGTGATGTCTACAAGATTTCAGCTGACTTTGTAGTGAATTGGCTGTGTAATTAAAGAATAACTTTCATAAATGCAAAGCAGTGATGTACTGGAGGTTAAGCAGATTACTACCATATGCTTTAAAGTTATTGGAAGAGCAAGTGATTGTTTGTTGTACCTCCACAATGGGAGGGTGAAAATTTGTCCTTTCTATAAAAAATATTTTTTTGCACACTTAGTGGTGTTCTAATCTTCATTTTGTATACATGCATATGCATTTTTTTTTTTTTTTATACATGATAAAGATACTCTAACACAGTTTGGTGGGTTATGGAATCAAATGTTTGCCCAGTTTTCAACATTCCGTCTACCACCCTCCCCCTTCCCAGCCCCCCTAACCCCCACTTCACCCTCAGAAAACAAGTAAAAAAAATTCTTTAAATCCCCAAACACCACCAACAACAAAAAGAGAATGGCTGCCAAAAACAGTCCTACAATAGAAGGCTGAACAGTTAAAATGAATGAACGAGTTGCTTATTTAGCCTATGAGTGCAGAAGAAGAAGAAGCTCATATTTTAGAATGTTTTTGCTTACGCTAGTTTTTCCATTAACTTTACGGGAATATAGTTGGCTGAGCTCTGACATTGTCTGAGGATGCAAGTCAGGTCCTCCAAATGTCTGGCACTGTGCCGCATTCTGCATTTGTTATTTCCATTATTTGTGTTGAAAAAGGAAAACAGCAACAAAAATGCCGCAGGTTATCATAATTTAGGGATATGATTCTACTTATAGTACAAATAAATATTTGTTTAATTTGTTGCCATTAGTCTTCAGATCCATATTGTGTGTTCATTCCATGTGTGTGTGTGTGTGTGTGTGTGCTCTCCACCCTTACTTTTGTGACCAATGATTATTTTCATTTAATACTGTTATAGTGCATTCCCTGTTATTAATTAATGCATGTAATGTGTTCCATTTCCAGAGGAGACCGCACTGTAGTGCTGAGCCCTCTACTGGACACCACTTTCACCACCACCACTACCACCACCTCCTCCTCCCTCTTCCCCATGGTCAAGGAGAACATCTCCCCTTCCTCCGTCCTCTCGTCCATAGACCCTCATCACCCCTCCACCCTCCACCACCCCCTCCCCCACTACCCAGCCACCCCAGTGGGGAGGCGGAGGGAGTGTGAAGCGCCCCAGCCATCTCCTGCCCCCGACTGCTTCTCTCTGGGGCCTCTGCCCAGCTGGGCCAAGGCTAAGGTGAGACCACAGTTTCAGTTTCACGGTGGTGTCAGAGCGTGATGACATATTTATATAAACCACACATCTGTTGAAAAAAAAAAAGAAAGAAAGGGGGGAAAAATAAGCAGACGCCTGACCTTCGCATAAACCCCAACGCACTGATCTTTTTTTTCATCAATCATAAATTAGTCTTGATAATGATTGTTCATATAGCGTGTACATATCCAGACTTAAATCATTGCTTTACAAAAACACTTGACAACATCTTTCTCACACACATGCATTCAGTATCAACATGAGAAGACGCACTAATGCACCATTTACTCATGCACACACACACAAACACAACATTTATACAGTAAACAGGCATTTATGGGTGGTTGAAAAGGCGTGTTTCCAAAACAGATGAAAAGGTATTTTTTGTTTTTGGTCTTATCTAAATGTAAATAAGATAGCAGATCAGTGGGGTTTTAATGTTCATACTTCCTGTTAAAAAAAAAAGAAAAAAAGTATGATTCTGGTGAAATGTGTTTTGTCAAATCTCTGCTTTCAGCTGTCCTTAAAACAGCTCTGCCCAAATAAACACCCCCACCACCACCCCAGCCCCTCCTTTCCTTCCTCCTTCTGGGTCTGCAGACTCTCTAGCTTTCTGTTTACATTTACTAAGTTGTTGTTTGTTTTTTGGGTGGGTGGGGTGGGTGGGTAGGGTTTTGTTATGCCTGTGTGTGAATGACTGGCATGTGAGCGCTTTGATTTATTTCTGCACAAGATTTAGTGCTATATAAATACTGTAATTTTTGGTATTATTATTTGTAGATGGACGAGACATACGAAGGTACGGATGGTGTGTTGGACACGACTCAGCCCAAGGGCAGGTGGGCACAGCGCTTTGACCATAACCTGGCCTTCAAGTCCCAGCTGGACCTGTCGCAGATTGACGAGATGGACACAGGTGAGTCACGGCTTGTGTGTCTGGTCTGGGTCATGGGTGGTTCTTCTGTGAGGTTTTTTTGGTGGTTGGTGTTTCTGTGTTTTATTGTGTGTTCTTGGTCTTGATCTTCATAGTTAGCAGGACCAAATTTGGGTGTGGCAACAGTGGTTAGTACTGAGTACTGTCTGTCAGTACTTTGCTGTAAAAAAAAGGAAAAAAAGAAATGAAAGAAAAACATTGTGCTTCCCACTGGCGTTTTAGAGTCTCCATCGAGGCCAGTCTGGTTACCGGAGCATTCCCCTGGGAATACAGGAACAGCACAGCCCTAGCTTGCAATGACCCTACTTACCAGTGAGAGGAAACCTTACTATCCATTGCCTGTTGACAATACCAGCCTCAGTCTTTTTGAGTGATTCTGCAGCTGGCGGCGAGTTGAATGTTTGATCATACAGTCTATTCTGCTCAGTTTTTGTGGAAAGCATGAGTGACTGTTATTAGTTAAGAGTTGGACTTAGGAGCTACAAAATATAGACTGTAGTTATTTACCAGCTTTGTCACTATGTTGGTAGAGATGTGGTTATTTTACATAGTGTGGTTTGATTTTCTGTTTCGAAGGATCAGCTGGAGTCAGATAGTTGTCAGCAGGGATAGCAGGAATTTCATCTCTTACAAGTTTGAACAAGAGGATGATATGCTGATGTTTTCTCATTCCCTGCCATACTGGCGATTGAGGATTCTTCAGCATCTTGATAGTAAAACAAAAACGCTTGCAGACAGAAAGAAAACATCAAAAAATGGTGGTGTGGCATTGTGGTTATTTGCTGTCTGAAGGGGAAGGAGCCTGAGTTTCACACAGAAAAAATCATTATGATAAAAAGTAACACAACACAACACAACATGACACTGTCTTCAGGGCTCCTAGTTTTCAGCGATTTTGCAGATATCAGCGAAAAGTAAAAATGAGATTCAGCAGGGGGGAAAAATTAAGTGAAAAACAAAATTTTAGCAAGTGGCAGTGGCAAGAGCAACTCAACTGAATAAATCTTATTAGAGTGATAACTGGGAATATTGTTACTGTGAGACGCTACTGAAGCTGTGAAGGTGAAAACTGAGAAGTACTGGTATGTATCAATGCCTTTTTCATCCCTGTAGATGTAAGATTGGAGGGGCTGTATGTGAATTGCAGATTTTTGATGATGGCAGTAAAGTGCTATAAATGTGCTCCGATTTTCATCAGATTGCATCATTTTAAATATAAAATTCAAATTTTTTACAGGGGAGCATGCCCCTGAACCCCACTGGAATTTCAGGGATTTTTTTTTTTTTCCTCATTGGGAGCCCTGAATCTTAGTGGCACATCCAGAGGTGCTGTCGTGTCATTTAGAGTCCTGAAGCAAGCCTCTGGACACTCAAGCCTGTCAGTGTTATCAGAGGTTCCATGCTGCTGTAGTGTACTCAAGGGTGGATCTCACTTCAAAGATACATGCAGCATGTCTGTACTCTGGAGGACGGAAGTGAAGATTTTGTTGGAGGAAGTCCAGTGCTGAACTTGTTTTCTTCACCGGCTAGTCAGTGTGGATGATCCAACTGCATTAGGTCACACTTTATAGCATGAGTATTGATGTCGAATTATTATGTGTGTGGATATGCATTTGATTTTGGTGTATGTGTTCAAGCATTTATGAGTGTATGTTAATGCATACATGCATGTGGGTGGGTACCTGCAAGTGTGTGTAGGTGTCCTTGGTGTTTGTAAGGGTTTGTATGATTCTTTAGATTTGTTTGGATTTTTTTTTTTTTTTTAATCTTCATAGTGCAGGATTTCAGGAAAAAGGTTTCCATTGAAAGACCTTTACTTGTTTTGCCACACAACCACATGCCTGCTGCATCTACACTGGACAAGCACCTAATGACACCGCTGCAGTAAAATAAAAATTAAAAAAAAAAAAAAAAAAGGTTGTTCAATAAATTGGCTTTAACTTATTTTAAAACACAATGTCATCACACTTTAAAGTATGGCTTGAAAGTTGAATGCCACTTTCATCAGTGAAACTGCCACTGTTTTTGTTTTTTTTTGTTTTTTTCTCCATTGCTGTCATAATTCATAAACAGCTCGACCACCTCATCTGTGGTCATTCTTTTGTTCTTTGTTGATGTTGATGGCATTTTGAGAAAAAAAATATGGTGAAAAGCAGTGGAGTATTATTGAATTGTCTGCTCAAACAAAGCATCATTCAACTGTTTCTGAAATCCATAAATGGTTCAGCTTAGAATGTCACCTGTAATAAACTAAACTAGTGTGCCCCTATGAGGATACTTTCACTTGGTACACAAGGGAAGTAATCATGGTATGAGTTAAAACTCCTTTGATTCACAAAGATGCAGTTATAGAAACAGTCAACACCAGTATAGGGTACATTTTCTGCTCACTGGAAGAAGGTGATGCATATATAGGTTTGGGCTGTGAAGAGGCTTAGTCAGAACAAGCCACCACCAATGGGAGAACTTGGTTGTCCTTCCCTGTCATAATAATAATAATAATAATGGTGTTTATATAGCGCTGAATCTTGTGCAGAGACAAATCAAAGCGCTTAACGCTTTGGCACCAGTCATTCACACGCATGCATAACTCTAAAACTGGAGAAACTGAAGGCAAGGAAGAGGCAGGGAAGGGAGGCAATTTAATGTCATCTGAGATATCAGATTACCATTGAATGACAACCTCTGAGACATCCTTGACCATGACCCCAAAGAGATCCCTCGGTGTCAGGCTGTCACTGCATGGGGAGAGGGAATACTCAGCCATGTACAGTCCAGCATCCCTGGTGTTGGCCCCAGAGACTCTCAGAGTGGCCCTGAGAAAAAGTCCTGTACCTTTCAGCACCTCCAAACCCACTACCCAAAAGAGTCCTGGACTCATGTTTTTCTGATGATTCTGTCGAGGAAGCTGTTGGAAAGTGGGGCAAAAATCTACATTCAGTGCCCAGGAGGCAGAGGAGAAAAGATCTGCTTTGCTACCAGCCTTTACTCCACCGACTATAAGGCTGAGGCAGAATCCCTGAAAACAGCAGCAGCCTGCATTGTCAACACTCATGCTGTGTAAGACTGACAATGACAATGCTCATGTTCTGCATAGAGGAAGGAAAAAGTCACACATTGCAAGCTGCTGTAAGAAGTTGTCTTGCTGTACTGAGACACTTGACACTTCAGCATCTATTGACATGAACTACAAAGTTCTATTGTCAATGTGGTGCACATTTTTCAGCCAAAAGTTTCAAATCAAAGATGCAACAATATAGATGAAGAAATAAATACATGCAAATTGCCCTGAAGTGCACATGCACACCAGTTACCAAAAAAAAAAAAAAAAAAAAATGCACAGGTCAAATTACAGTTTTAGACAGTTTGAAATAGCAAAATCCATTGAGCAGTATAAACAAAGTAGAAAGCATTGACTTTTTATTAATATCATGGGGACATTCACTTTCTGTTATGCAATTTTTGTTTCCAAACTTTGGTCGCATTACGCCATTAGCATCAAATTTGGCCAGAGATTTGAAAGCACACCAGATAAGTCTTTGTATTGCAACAACCAGCTGAAATAGTTTACTTACCTTTCGAAAAGCATGATAAGTTGTGCATGAAAATAGAAAGTGAACTTATCAAACTGACAGCGAATGAATGAACTTGTTTTATTGAACACCAACATCGGCCAAGGGCCACAAATCAAAACAAGGTGAGGAGGGAAGGGGGCATGGGGAGGAAGGGGGCAAGGGAAGGATGGGGGGAGGGGGGCATGGGAAGGATGGGGGGAAGGGGACATGGGAAGGACGGGGGGAAGGGGACATGGGAAGGACGGGGGGAAGGAGACATGGGAAGGACAGGGGGAAGGAGACATGGGAAAGATGGGGGGAAGGGGACATGGGAAGGACAGGGGGAAGGGAACATGGGAAGGATGGGGGGAAGGGGACATGGGAAGGACGGGGGGAAGGAGACATGGGAAGGACAGGGGGAAGGGAACATGGGAAGGATGGGGGGAAGGGGACATTGGAAGGACAGGGGGAAGGGAACATGGGAAGGACGGGGGGAAGGGGACATGGGAAGGACGGGGGGAAGGGGACATGGGAAGGATGGGGGGAAGGAGACATGGGAAAGAAGGGGGGAAGGGGACATGGGAAGGATGGGGGGGAAGGGGACATGGGAAGGACGGGGGGAAGGGGACATGGGAAGGATGGGGGGAAGGAAGGATGGCGGGGAAGGAGACATGGGAAGGATGGGGGGAAGGGGCATGGGAAGGACGGGGGGAAGGGGACATGGGAAGGATGGGGGGAAGGGGACATGGGAAGGATGGGGGGAAGGAGACATGGGAAGGATGGGGGGAAAGAGACATGGGAAGGACGGGGGGGAGGGGGGCAAGGGAAGGATGGGGGGAAGGAGACATGGGAAGGACGGGGGGAAGGAGACATGGGAAGGACAGGGGGAGAAGGGGGCAAGGGAAGAACAGGTGTGGAGGAGTGGGTGGTCAAGATGGGGAAAGAGACTGGGAGTAAACATCGGTTTAACAAAACATTATCTTCATTATTATTATAATTGCTCACTAAAGCCCATCGACCACACCGGGCCTCAGTAGGACTGGAAGCGCTGTCAATATCTGTCCCATGGAACCTGAAAAGGGAAGACCTCAGAGATCAAATTTGGTACAAGCAGAGTCATTCAAGTACAAAAATCTGAGATATTCCACTGAAGTTGACATTTCCATAACACATGTATAAACACACATATATGAGGGAGAGAGAGAGAGACAGAAATGAACATGTGCCAAAGCTAATCTGTACATACTTTTTTTTTCTTTTTTTTTTTTTTTTTTAATAAACAACCTAGCTAGACATGCAGAAATAGGAGTATCACTTGAATTTTTTTGTATTGGAATGAACATTAGCATTCAAAAAACACATTCACTTACAGAGAAAAGATTATCATTACCTCATGCGCAAGGATGCATGTATGCTCACAGCGTGTGTGTATGTGTGTGTGTGTGTGAAAGGGTAAGGGGCATATTAGTCCCATTGTTGGGCTAGTGCTTGTTTTCCTTTTTTTTCTTTCTACGTTCAGTCTTTCGTAACAGTGGGTCTTTAAATAATTCCTTGCTCCCTGAGCAAAGTGCAGTAACACAAAGTGACAGGTGTGACAGACCGTGATTTAACTCCACCTGACACTTAGCCTCTGTAACCCTGGTCAGCCTGCATCACTCCGACTTAACTCTTGCCAAAACTGAACCACTTTCAACGATTTGAAATCCAGTTTGGCTAACCTCCCCTCAGACAAGGTGGCCCCAAACCAATGCGGCAGAGCCAAGTCAGCTTACTAATTGCAATCACTCCCCAGGGAGGATTAGGCTGTCTGTTATTATTAGCCGTCTGGAGTACACGGGTTCAATCAGGCAAATCGGCCATGAGTTGACTTGGTAAATGTCTTGTTAATAATCTTTCTGAGGTAGGGGAGGGAGAGAGAAGGAGAATGCACATGACAGAGAGAGTCAGAGAAAAGAGATTGACAGTATATGCTATCGCTTCACTGATTCATTTGGACTTTTTTTTCTCTAAAATCATCTCACAGCTTTGTTGACATCTTGCAAAAGATTGGTGGGCATGCACTGTGAATAAACGTTATGAACAGTATTTATCATCGTAATTTGGACTTTGGTGTAGCCTGTCACCACATGCAACTCTGGCACCTCATTCTGTGCCAGCTGGGCACTGAAAGTTATAGCTTGCCGACTGCTGCTTCTTGTGTCTTGGCAACTGCAGTGCCACATGAGATGATACAAAATGCGTTTCAGTCAACACGCACATGTGTCAGGGACTCTTTTTGGCTCTGGGCTTGTCAGCAGAATCCTCTCATTATTTTTTTTTAATTTTTAATTTTTACAATTTAAAGAAAAATGTATCTTTAAAAGATTGTGTGTGTGTGTGTGTGTGTGGGGGGGTTGTGGTGCAAGACAGCGGTGGATTGAAACCATCTTCCCTTCTGCCAGCTTCATTATTTTCCATGTTGACAAACTCCACCTTCCTAAATCAAACTCTTGTCTGTGTCTGTCTCTTTCTCTCTTTCAAACCTTTCATAGAACAGGAAAGCAGAATCTGTGAGATCTGTATGATAACCAGTACCTGTGAGAGAAAAAGAGTTGCCCCCCCCACGCACAGCTGCATTCAGGGTCTGTTTGCATTTGATAAGCTCACAACAAGCACACGTTGTCTGTGACACAATGCAGACAGCTGACAAATTACTTTTCCTCAGCCATGCTCAGTTGTCTGTTCAAGCGTAACTGTGGTGCTCTGTGGCGCCCATTGCTGGTCCTCACCTGTGATTTTTTTTTTTTCTGTTTGAAATATGTTAGCTGTTTTGATGGAATGCTGTTGTGACAGCACGCTGTCTGTTGTGAGTGCAGGTTGTTGTGACTGTAGACTGTTATGACTGCTGTTGGGACAAAGACTGTTGTGGCTGCAGGTTGTTTGTTATGTGTCTGTAGGCTGTTGAGGCTGCAAGCTGTTTGTTATGTGTCTGAAGGCTGTTGTGGCTGCAAGCTGTTATGACTGCTGTTGGGACTTAGACTGTTATGACTGCTGTTGTGGCTGTAGGCTGTCTGTTGTGGCTGCAGGCTGTTGTGACTGTAGGCTGACTGTTGTGGCTGCAGACTATTAAGACTGCTGTTGTGACTGCAGGCTGTTATGACTGCTGATGTGACTGTAGACTGTTGTGACTGCTGATGTGACTGTAGGCTGATTGTTGTGGCTGCATGCTGACTGTTGTGGCTGTAGGAAGTTACGACTGTAGGCTGTCAGCTGTGGATGTCTGTAGCTGTTGTGTGTCTTCTGTGATTGTAGGATTTCTTTTATGATTGCAGAACTTTGCCACTGCAGGCTGTCTGTTGTGACTGTGAACTCTGTTTTGACTCTGTGTGTGGTTAAGCCTGACACAGTGAAAACAGGAATATGTTCCAAGATTCTTTACATTCCTTCTCTACACACACACACACACACACACACACACACACACAAAGTAAATAATTATGCGCAGTTCGCAGTTATGCTTGCAGGATTTTCTCACTTTACGTTCGCACACGTCACCTCCCTCCTTCTCCCTTGTTTTCCCGGTTCCTCCGGCCGCCCCCCAAGCTTGCCTTCCCACACACCGGGCACCGTGTGTCAGTTGTACTTCCTTCAGTATGATTAGCACATAATGACATATCATGTTGACGAAACTGCGTCCACTCATTCTGTAATTTCCCCTTCGAGTTTCACGTATAGTGAATATACCTTGAGCTCAAGAACGAACGGATGAACAAAAGAGAAAAAAAAATAAAAATAAAAAAAGGGGGGGGGACAAAAAGCAGAAGGGTTGGGGGACCGAGGAGGGGCAATGTGAATGAACATTATAAAGGATTAAACAGGCAAGTTACTTAACACCAGTGAACCAAACGTAACATTTACACATCTAGCCACCACCCTTCAAACCCTCTCAAAGCCTGATACCGACGGACTTTTGGACCCACGTGCCCGGTTCACACCCGGCTCTCTCCCATACGGAGTGTGTGTGTGTGTGTGTGTGTGTGTGTATGTACGTGAGCGGTCAACTGAGTCGACTGGACACAATAGGGAATCGCATTTTGGGTCAGCGAAAGGCGATGGGAGTGGGTGCTAATCACGTTGAAGTGCCCACAAATGAAAAGGGTTCCATCGGCCACTCCTTGTTGCAGAGGGGGTGGCATGAAAGTACAGTTTTCCTTTTCGTTTACCGCTGGCTAGAGTTGACGATCGATGTATTTTGTGCGTGTGGTTTGAGACGAGGGGGTGTTTGGTTGATTTCTCTTTGTGTGCGTGGTTTTTGTTGTCGTTTTTTTGTTTGTTTGGGGTTTTTCGTTCTCTCTCTCTCTCTCTCTCTCTCTCTCTCTCTCTCTCTCTCTCTGTGTGTGTGTGTGTGTATGTGTGTGTGTGTGTGCGTGCGTGCGTGCATGTGTATTTTTTGATATAAAGTCTTGGTTGGCTGGAAGCAATACTGAATCGCATTTCGAGTTTTCATGTGGTTGAGACGAAGGATGTATTGTTGGTTTCTCTTTGTGTGCTTGCTTTTGTGTGCTTGCTTTTGTGTGTGTGTTTGTTGATATAATGTCTTGGTTGTCTGGAAGTAAACGTTCCTTTGACAAATACTTTGAAAAATGTTATCCTTGAATTAGAAAAAAAAAATCAAGTATTAGGTGGGTAAATGTTTCTATTTGACACACACGCAACCAAATGAGCAAGGTGATGCCGGAATTAGGAACTGTTATAAATCTGCATGCATTTCATTGCGATAAAATCCACACGTTTGCCTTCGGAGAAAAAAAAAAGTATCAGTGCAAAGACTAGATGATCTGATTTCTGGTAATCAGTCATATATAATACCACTGAAGTGTACTTGAGTTCCATGGTAAAGTGAACTGTTAAAATTAAAGCAAATGAAAGAGTTCGGATCACCAAAGAAAGACTACAACATATTACTTGATGTGGACGCTTATAAGAACAAAGCAAATTGGAAGACAAGAATCGGAGTTGATTCACAAATTTAGCTTTTGGTTGGATCAAGGGCATAGATGATACACCTATGAAAACACTTAGTTTGTAAGTTTGTACCAAACTGTATGAATTATAAATTGCAGGGATGGTGACAACTGAGAAACTGATTCGACTTGAAAAGACATTTTGATACATTTTGTTTTCTCCAGATACTTACCCATGATGATTTATAATGCCAAGATTTCCTAAATCAGTGTCAACGGCCAACAGATGAAAACAGTGAGGCAGTTAAAGTACCTTGGTGCCATCAGCAGTGAAAAAGGATCTAACACCGAAATAAAGCAAGATTTGCACAGACTGCAACAGCACTGGCAAGACTGAAACCAGTCTCAGAACAAAGCTGAAGCTCTTACATGCACTTGTTATCTTTATTTTCTGGTATACATGCGAGTCCTGGACTCTTGACATCAGAGATTCAGAGAAGGATCCAAGCAGTGGAAATGAGATGCATCAGGAGACTCCTTGGCATCTCCTACAAAAAATACATAATAAATGGAGAAATTAGAAAATCCATCAGCCATCTGGTTGTTGCAGGTTTCAGGACCAGTGACAATGACAGTTATAAGATTTAGATTTGAAATTTCTGACGTTCTGGTCCATCGATACCGTTAAAAATATCACAATAAAAGGGACGTGTTGTGTCCGTTGTGTAATAACGCATCAGAGAAACGAGTTTCATATTGTTTCAGTGTCCTGTCATGAATTATCATGGAGACAAGTTCATTCCCAAAAGATGTCGCTAACTCTCTCTCTCTCTCTCTTTCTCTCTGTACCTTGTGTGTCTTCGCGCGCGTGATATGCCCCAGCATTTTTTTCCTTCGCAGTTTAAAGGAAATAAAATTCAACGTCTTTTCGGCGTGAATGACTGCTTTTATGCGCGGAGTATGGATAATGTTGTTTTTTTTATGGTCCAGAGCGTTTCTTCAGTCAGGGTACTTCATTTATGTGTGATATATAAAATATATGGCCCATATCGTTTCTGTGAGGTGCTTATAATTTTCCTATAACCGCACTTTCCACAAAGGGGGCCATAGGGAAAGCTTTCCTCTCCACTCCCCTCTGTAGCTCTGTAGGGGGTAAACAGTACCAAATCCAGGGGTCTTCCAGTGATCAGAACGGGAACGTGAGACGACAGCAGAGTGAAGAACACTGTGTTATGACTGAGGAGTGACAGCAACATAAAACGGGATTCACTGTTTAATCACTGCTCTCGATCTGCCATATCTACTCCACCCTTCGGGACTCCCCCCCCCCCCCCCTCTCTCTCTCTCTCTCTCTCTCTCTCGGTGTGTCATTGTCAGTTTTCCGTATGTCTGTCTGCCTGCTTGTTTGTCTCTCATTTTTGTTCTCTCTGATATGTACCCCGCAACCCCTCTCTCTCTGTGTGTGTGTGTGTGTGTGTGTGCTCATCCAGTGTCCTATTTATCTCATTGTCAGCGTGTCTTCATCAGTTTGCCTCCATGCCTGTCAAATAGCCCTCGCCTCCCACCCCTTTCTTCCTCTCTCCCTCCTCCGCTCTCTCTGTTTCTCTTCCTCGAATTTTTTCTGTCTCCATTCCTGTCTTTGTCGTTGTCAGCAATTCTTTTTCTTTGTTGTTGTTTTTGCTTAGTTTCCTTATAAACTTATAGAGTTCAGTTGAAATCGCCAGCTTGTGTGGACTAAATAATAAATGATCCAAACGACCAATCTCACTCATGTGTGTATACGGGCATCTTATTCACACCCTCCTCCTTCCCTAAGTCCGTGAAGATTGAGTCATTGCATCAGCTTCCTCCAGGCCTGTCTGTTGTGTGACAGGGAAGGCTGGTCTCAGCAGAATTTTTAATGGTTTTCCAGTCAATTCTGCAATGTTGTCAGTTCATCGCTTTTTTTTTATTATTAGTAGTAGTAGTAGTAGTAGTAGTAATTCCTTGCGTCTTCCTCCCGCCGTCCCCTCTCTTTCAACAGTTTCAAGGAGGATTGTTTTAGCAAGACCAAACTTAAATGCGCCCCATCACCCGTTCACCCCTACTGCCTCACCCCAACTCTTCCGTCCCAACCTTCCCCGCCCAGTTATTTGTAGATCAGTTGAATCATAATGCCCTACGGGAACCGTCTCTTGCACTTTACCATCCCCTTCACACTACCGTTGAACGAACACATTGCGCATCCGACAACATGAAGGAGTCAGTCTCCAAGTAGCGGTCAGTGAAATGCCTGCAGTGCCTGTGGTACGTGCGAGCGGTGGCGGCGGCCGCAGCTGGTCCCGCTTTATTAATGACTGCGGAAAACATCGCTGTTGACCCGCCGATTGCAATTGAGGGCTGATCGGCGCGCGCTGGAGAGAGAGTTTTTGTGTTTTCTCCCACTTGAGGCAGTTCGCTGCACGGCGAGTGGTTGCACCTGCGACTCTGTGACTTACGGCACAGTCACTGGAACGGTACGGCGGCGCCGTTGGTTGTGGTATATCTGCTGCCTTCAGGGGTACTGGAAGGGGTGTCATCAGTACCTGTTGGTTCTTGAGGAATGCCAGAGTCACAGAAGGCAGTGATTTGGGGGGGAATAGAATCACTGTTTCAGCAACTAGCAGTGCGGCATTGCTGGGTGGGGGAGTGGGGGGTGGAGAAAAGAAATAAAAAGGCGCTCCATGCAGGTGCATGCAGACCGTCGTGGTTCAGCTTTCACATCTCTGTCCCGATTCTTTAGGGCACAATGGTTTTTACATAAACTGTTGCCATGGATGTGTCGCAGGAACCTCAGATGGACGCTAAGCTTCTCAGGCCAGGATTGCTGACATGCAGTGTTTTGACAGAAGCTTGCTTTTTGTTTTATTTTATTTTCTAAATACATAGCAGTTAAAATTAATTCACTGCCATTGTTCATCTGTACTTTAGCACATACTTCATACTTGGAAAAACTGTAAAATAACTTTCAGGTGCATGGACATTTAGACGTGCACAACTATGGATAAAGTTAATTCACCAGTGTAAAATTTTATCTCTTTTCTAAAATTGCAGACAATCATAGAAAACGAGAAATTGCTTGAAATGGAGTTATCTGGGGAAGATTTTTTTTTTTTTTTTTTTTTTTTTTACCAAGCAAAAATAAAAAAACAAATTGACACCAGAAAAAAAAGATAACCTAGCAGTCTTTTCAAAAGTTTTCTATAAGTTGTTTTTTTCCCCCAATTATTACTGTCAGCCATTTAGATATATTTCATGCCTTCAGTGGGGTAGCCAGTAAGTTACTGATTGGTCACAAATTTACGGCTCTGCAACAAATGAAGAAATATTTGCCAGTGAGAAGATTTTTTTTTCGATTTTTTTTTTCCATTGTATCATTTTCCCAGATTTCTGAGAAGATTCTACTGGGTCCTGTAGTAGAGAGGCAAGAAGCCATTCAAGAGGATTTCACGAGAGTCCAGCTGCTCAGCACAGTTTACAGCCAACAGTTGACAGTTTTGTGACTGTACACCTGGATCTTCTGTCAACATGGCCAGTTTGTTTGTCATGGGAGGAAGTAACTTCCGTGGTAATTTCTCCATGTACCAACTGCAGCCTCGAAGGTTTGTGCCAGACTTGCCTGTGCCTGCTTATGAGCAGTTTGGCTGTAAAGTTGTTCACCCATGTAAGACTGCGAATCCTTCACAGACAGCCTTCAGTATAGGTGGGGAGGACACAATGGCCTGGAGGTCAACAGAATCATTTCCTGTATCAGCAGACAACAGGAAAAAGCAACAAACGTTGGGAAGTTCAAATGTTTCCAGCCATAAGAATCTGATAACTATTTGTGGTACAGATAGGAGGGACAATAAAACCAAAAGCATTTTAGAGAACAGCACTGTGATTCCTGAAAATTGCACTCATCAACATTTTTCAAAACAAAACACAGGCTGTCAGACACTGAATGGCTGGCAGAAGGCAAGTAGCACTTCAAACTACACAGACTATGAGCTGTACAATCAGAATCACACCCCTTCACATTCCTTCTTTTCAAGGTCCAGCAATGTTCATACCTGCAAAACAAACAGGGACAAGATGGTCACCATGAGTGGATGTTGTTCAACTGACCTGGGCCATCAGTGTGAGATCCAAAACGCGCCAACTGTCGAACATGAATCATGGCTAGGCAGTGGCATGGAAAGACCTTACCACTCAGGAGAGAGCAACCATCACTGTTCATTCACAAAGGTTTGTGGAGTCTCTCCCCAGAAAGAAGTTTGTGTCTCTCGCTCCGGCAGTGTGTTTAAGAAAAGAGATCAATACTTCTCCTCCAACAGCAGTTCGATAAATCTGAATGTTCACGGAGTCTCTCTCCAAAGAGAAGCTTGTGTCTCATGCTCAAACAGAGTTTTAAAGAGAAAGGATCACTGCTGCTCCTTCAACACAACACAAAGCAGTTCAGTATCTCTGAATGTTCGTGGAGTCTCTCTCCAAAAAGAAGCTTATATTTCTCACTCGAACAGTGAGTTAAAGAGAAGAGATCACCTCAGCTCCTCTGATATGACTCCGAGCAATTTGATAACTGTCCCACCGGTAGTCACAAGGCAGCAAGAGACGCCAGTGATGAATGGTATGTGTCCCGTGTTTTCTTTAGTCATCTGTATTTTCGAATCTGTCCTGTATATATATATATATTTGTATCTCATTCTGTCTTTGCATCTCTATGCCTCTGTCTGTCTCTTTCTCTCCTTTTGTCTCTCCCTTACCCCATCATCTCTCTCACTTTCTTTCTGCCCACCACCCCCTACACCCCACTTCTCCCTAATGTTCAGAATCTCAGTTTTGATATTTACTTCCATATCTTTTTGAGGATGAGTGAAAACTTTGTTTTCTACTTTTTTGTATATATACTGTACCCCCACCCCCATCCCACAGCCCTATTGGTTTTGTTTGTTTTGTTTTTTTAAACCATTTTATTCTTTGGCCCCTCTTGGGCAAGGGCAGCATGTAAAAAGCCAGACAGACTTAGGTTTAACTTTCGTTGATAAAGATTTTTGTCTTGTCTTGTTTTCAGATGGGTGGCGGCTGACAGGGGTGGATGGAGGCCTTCAGAGTGGCATGCTGGCCTCCTCCCTGCCTGACCTGAGACGGGAGACCGTCGTCCTGTCCCAGCAACACCTGCCTGCCAAGGTTGGTCACCCTTTTACCCATGTCACAGAAAACTTCACATTCTATGTCACTGTGATTTGTTCATTCATTAAGGTATTTACTGTTGATATCTGCTATTTCAGTTGATATAGGTGTGTTCATCTCTAGTGTATTGTTGTATAGATTCTTTTGTGTGGTATATGATAATATATACACAATTTTTGTAAATCAAACTGAATGTTTTCCATGATGTGCTCTTTCTCTAGCAGAGGACCAGAAGTTTGTGTTTTGACTGTAAAATTTATATGTGGACTTTCTTTTCTATTTGTTTTGTTTGTTGTTGGTTTTCCAAGTGTCTTTGTATATATATTCATTATTTGTATTTGTATTTCTTTTTTATCACAACAGATTTCTCTGTGTGAAATTTGGGCAGCTCTCCCCAGGGAGAGCGTGTTGCTACACTACAGCGCCACCCATTTTTTTGTATTTTTTCTTGCATGCAGTTTCATTTGTTTTTCCTGTCAAAGTGGATTTTTCTACAGAATTTTGCCAGGAACAACCCTTTTGTTGCTGTGGTTTCTTTTATGTGTGCTAAGTGCATGCTGCACACAGGACCTCAGTTTATCGTCACATCCGAATGACTAGCGTCCAGACCACCACTCAGGGTCTAGTGGAGGGGGGAGAAAATATCGGCAGCTGAGCCATGATTCGAACCAGCGCGCTCAGATACTCTGACTTCCTAGGTGGATGCGTTACCTCTAGGCCATCATTCTACATATATGTATGTATCTGCGTACCTGTGTATATATCATGTATTGTGTGCTCATGCCTTCAATGATAGTTTTAGTTATATTAAAAGAAAATATAAAATAAATAGGTCAGTCACTCCAGGCCACCTGTATCCTCTCAGCTTGGTTTTAAAGGGGAAAGTTGTAGTTCTGTGCCTTGTGCATGTGAGTGAATGAGCATGGGAGAGAGGGAGAGAGAAAGAGAGATGTCTCTGTGTGTGTGAGCAATAAGAGTATGAGTTGGTGATATGGTGTGTTTTTATGTGTCAGTGTGTATGCACACAGATTGATTGCATGTATATGTGTGTGTCTGTAACTGTATGAAATTTCTAATCTTGTGTTTTGGTGGTCAGCTGGGCTTTAAGCACCAAAGATAACTGCCTGTAAGAAGAACTTTTTGAAAGGAATTTGTGACTTTCAATGATCATTTTGAATGTTTCAGAATATTCCAATCATCGATGATGATGATGAGATCAGTGTTGATGATGATGACGAAGATTTCTTCCCTGCATACCTGAAAGACAAATTGCCCAAGAATGAAAATGACTGCAGCTCCTCTGAGGTAAGTGGACACACACACAAGCAGGCGTGACTGACTACTCTTGTTTGCATGTTGGCTCATGTGTGCAAAGTGAGTGCATATATTCTGTCTGTCTGTCATGTGTGTGTGTTTGTGTGTGTGTCTATGGTAAACTTTAACACATTCAAAATTTGGCCTAAAAAAGAGAAAAGATTTTTTTCAACACATCCCAATTATAATGATAATGCATGGCCAGGAGGGGTACAGGATGCAATCAATGTGTCCTCAGTTATTTTACTGTTACATTTTATGTTTCTTTTTCTCTAAACTTCAGCACCTTTGTCTTATAAATTGATGCATTGATCAATAGCAGTCTATTAGTTAAGATTGTAACTTAATTCTGTTTAGTTGGCAAAGTTACATTGATGCATACATCTGCTAGAAGTGGCAAAATTCTGTTATGTAATTGGATATCAGTTTTGATATATTTTTGGATTTTTTAATTCAGTTGGAATGACGTATGAGCCATGAAGGCTTTATGTCTCTTGTTTTTAGTTATGTATTAATTGGTATTTTTGCCAAGCTGAAAGATAATGACAGCTATTAGGTGATGAGTCATATGATTGTTCTTCATCTGAGTATTACATTTCAGGCCATATTGAACACCTTCGTTCATTCCCAAAAGATGTTCTAAGCAATGACTCATCCTTTAGATCAAGAACTGAGAATCCCACAGGGCACATAACAGTGGACTCTTGGAAACAAGTGAGAAGAAAATACCAGAAATAATTCTTTTTCTTTATAAGTCATCCACCACAGCAAACCACATTAAAAATGTGTTAATGCAATATAGAATCACGACTGTCTTTGTAGATTACCTCAAAATGAATATGTATTAATGCAGTATAGAATCACGTCTTTCTTTGTACACTACCTCAAAATGAATATGTGTTAATGCTGTGTAGAATCAGTAACAGGATCATTTCTTATGATACTATGACAAAAATTGCCAAAAGATGGAATTCACCTCACCTCACAGACGCCTGTTGCCCTGTCTGGGACGTAGGCCACCAACAAGCACTCTTAGGCCATTCCTGTCCTGTGCCCTATGGAATTGAAAAGGATTATAAGAAAGAAAATAAACAAAATTGACAGGCAATTTTCCCACAGGTGGGAGGCAGAAGGAGAACGCTGAATGGTGACTCACTGGACGGGAGATTGGACAGGACGGGACTTCGTCGCTGCAGCAACCGCATGTCTGTGGGCAGTGAGGACCTGACCCACAGCACAGACTTTGAGGACATGGAGGACTCCGATGCCTGGCCTGATGCCAGCAGGGTTGTGTATCCACCCAGCAAACCCTATGTGGTGGAGCCTTGTGACTGGTATGTGTGTGTGTGTGTGTGTGTGTGTGTGTTTGAGTATGTGTGAGTGTTTGAGTATGTATGTGTGCATGTTTGTGTGTTTGAGAATGTGTGTGCGTGTGTGTGTTTGAGTATGTGTATGTGCGTGTGCGTGTATGAGTGTGTTTGTGTTGGCTGGAGAGAAAGAGGTAGAGAACATCTGTTGCCGATTGCCCAGCCGATGTTGAAGGACTGAACACATTTTGAAACATTCTGGAATCATGCAACCAAGGCACATTATTCTATAATCATCTATAGAACAAAGAGAAAGGGCGAATGACAGAAGAAATATGGAAAAACATATTTGTGATGTTGCATATATGAATATAGAAATTGATTCGGAGAGAGAATTTCATTTTATAAGCTATGATGGAATAGATTTCATAAAAGAAAAAATGGATGTGTAGCTCGATCGAATATTACATTGAGCATTTTTCTTTCATATTTTGATACATTAGCAAAATATGTTGAATCTATAGCATATATTTCTTTCATGTTTCATAAATGAACAAAATGTATTGATTTTTTAATGCTATTTTAAACCTGTGTTTCAGTACATACCAAGTGTTTGCCTCAGACGAAATCAGGGAGAAAACAAGACGAACTTCTAGTATCCAAGAAGATGAAGGTACATTTTTTTCATCATCAGAAAGTGGAAATCTTATTGCACATGTTTTTTTGTTTTTTTTTCTAATATTGCTCATGTTTTGCAAAAAGAACTTTCTTTTGAATTTACAGACACGTTCACACACAGCCTTGCATGCACATGCATACACACACACAGACACAGACACACACACACACACACACACATCTACACACACACACACACACACACACACACCCTCAAACCAACCCATACCAACCCACCCATCCTCCCATCCACACCTACCCACCCTGTCCCCACACTCACCCTCTCACACACTCACACATACACAGTACCACTCCCCCCCACTCCTCCCCTCTTCTCCTTACCCATACCCTCCCCCCCTCCCTACACACACACACACACACACACACACACACACACACACACACAAACACAAACACAAACACAGGGATGATGTGTGGGATATGTTTGTGCTTTGTATTAATGCAGTTAGTTTGTGTGGTTTATTGAACAGAGGGAATATCAGGCATGCCTACCTACCGTTACTGAGGGCCTGTATTTGTCCCGGAAAATTGATAGAATTGAAAGGGTGTCCCGGAAATACGGATATTTGCTGCCTGTCCCGGAAAATAAAAAAAAATCCGACCGTAACATTTTTCCCCCAAAAGTATTGAGTGGGTACAAGTGTACCCATAGATGGCTTTCTGACCATTGCCGAAGACACTTCTTTAATAAGACTTATGGAAACATGGGTGCAACTCTTCCGTCCTCAGACTGATTTTTGGTTTTGGTCAAAAACGGAACATCCGTTTTCTGGAAGAAAAAAAAAAGGAGGAGGAAGAAAAACACTGATGCGTTCGTGTTATGTAATTGATGGCCAGTAAGACCTGTCTGTAGTCAGTCCAAGACAGCAATGTACTGAATGGCTGTGCCCACCTTCCTCCCTTCCCAATATTCCTCCACCTCCACCTCACCCTTCCACTACCACCGACAGAGCTGTCAAAATCACTGCAGCGCTATTCCTGTTCCGGTCCCTTCACTACCCTCCCTCCCCTCCTGTTCTTTGATTGCTCTCTCTCACTGAGTCTCTGCCACCAGTGGTGAGAGGGGGTGTGGGGGTGGATAAAACCACACAGTCAATGATTGTGGCAAATTTGGCACTGAGCCATGACACTGACCACCTGCTCCAGCTGAGAATTCCTAATTGCTGTAATTGATATGACCAGTCACATACCCACCCCTCCTCCCTCCAGTCATCCCCCTTCCCCATTTCTTTCCTTAACCAACACACAAGCCTGTCAGCAGAACAGACGTTACAGCAGCAGAGACCAGATGGTCAGTTATATCAGTACAGTACAAACTTGTGTGATAAGTACATTTTCCTTGTAAACACACACACACACACACACACAAATTTGCCACCCTCGACTTCTAGACAGAAGGCCATGATAGCTCTCGGAGTTTAGACCTTGATCGTGTGTGTGTGTGTTGGCCTACTGGGCAAGTGAAAAACAGTAAATGTTGACCCCAGCAAGTAGAATTTTATTGGATCTGTCAGTGCCTGACACTGTTTCACAGTGCAAATGTTGGCTTTTCTTTTCAGCTCTGCATATTGCTGTTTCCAGTGGAGGTTAAAAAAAGACCATACTCTTGAGTTGGCCCAGGATGGTCAGCTGGGAGAAACTGAAACCAACAGTACTGATAGTGATGATATCAGTTTAATGTGAAATCTGCAAACTGAAATAAATAGTACTGATAGTGATGATATCAGTTTAATGTGAAATCTGCAAACTGAAATCAATAGTACTGATAGTGATGATATCAGTTTAATGTGAAATCTGCAAACTGAAATCAATAGTACTGATAGTGATGATATCAGTTTAATGTGAAATCTGCAAATTGAAATCAGTAGACTGTAGTACTGATAGTGACGATATCAGTTTAATGTGAAATCTGGAAAGTGAAATCAATAGTACTAATAATGATGATATCATTTTAATGTGAAATCTGCAAACTGAAATCAATAGCACTGATAGTGATGATATCAATTTAATGTGAAATCTGCAAACTGAAATCAATAGTACTGATAGTGATGATATCAGTTTATTGTTAAATCTGCAAACTGAAATCAATAGTGCTGATAGTGATGATAAATCTGCAAACTGAAATCAATAGTACTAATAGTGATGATATCAGTTTAATGTGAAATCTGCAAACTGAAATCAATAGTACTGGTAGTGATGATATCAGTTTAATGTGAAATCTGCAAACTTAAATCAGTAGTACTGATAGTGATGATAGCAATTTAATGTGAAATCTGCAAACTGAAATCAATAGTACTAATGGTGATGATATCAGTTTAATGTGAAATCTGCAAACTGAAATCAGTAGTACTAATAGTGATGACAGTTTAATGTGAAATCTGCAAACTGAAATCAGTAGTACTAATAGTGATGATATCAGTTTAATGTGAAATCTGCAAACTGAAATCAATAGTACTAATAGTGATGATATCAGTTTAATGTGAGATCTGCAAACTGAAATCAATAGTAGTAATAGTGATAATATCAATTAAATGTGAAATCTGCAATAGATTTATAATACAGGTGTATATGAGGAACTTGAGTCACAGCCTTGGACATGATTGCATGATGACACAGATCTTCAGGAAGGAACACTCTGAGAAGTAGCCGTTCATAAAGCCGGGGAGGAAAAGAGACACGAATGCGTTTTGCGACATCTGTCAGATGACAGATGTATGTTTCCTGGGATGTTCCTGAAAATATCACCCTGTCCTTGATTCTAATGTGTGTTGCTCCTGAAAAGCAAATTTGGGGGTAGGCATGCCTGGAATATGGACAAAGGTCAGAAAGAAAGTTATTTATGTGATGATAAACATAATCATGTTGGGCAAGGTTTGAGAGCCTGGTCATACAAACCAGTGCACTGGGCTTACAGACAAGATACAGATGATATGAATAAAAGTACATATAAAAGAAAGAATGCAGAACAAAAAATCCCAAGACAAAGAAGGGGAAAAAAAGATGTTAAATGTAATTAAATGTAAGAAAGTCAGGTGAATGGAAGACTAAACTTGTTAGATTACTTAGACTTTACTCAGTGATGTATGCTGCTGGCAAGTCGCACATTAAACCAAAGGTCACCTCATTCTGTGCTGCAAGATACACAAGAATTGCAAAGATGCTTGAATCTATACCAACAATTTATTTTTATATTTATTATTATTATAATTATTATCATCATCATAATCAGGAAAGACAATTATAAAGATGTAAAGAGAAAGAATGATGGTTGCACTATATATATTAGGACATAAGGAAATGAAAACACCCAAGAAAGTGAGGCAATTGTCAGGATAATGCCAACCAGCCATGTATGTTGTGCAGATGGTGACACAGGACCTCAGGCATCAGGGGAGGAGAATGATGAGGGCAGTGAGGTCCATGACGACATGTTTATCACTCGGTCATCTGTCAGTGATCCTGTTGGGCTTCACCCCCCTGATAAAGTGAGTGCCGGTGATAGGAGAATCAGTGGCTGGAGGGATTTTTTGTTTGCTGTTTTGATTTTTGTGTTGTTGTTTTTTCTCAGGTGATGTGTCCAAATCTGTCTTCTTTCTTTTGGTTCCAGTTTGAAGACGTGCAGTTTTATTTTGTGTCTGGCATAACCACTGTACAAGAGGAGACTGAACAGACTGTATCTCGCATCCATTGTGAGAGGGGATGCCAAACAAGGACCAAATCTTTGTCACTTGTGTCGTTTGATTTTGAAATTCAGGTCTGTCTCCTCTTGTCAAACTTCGCAGTGTGAACATCAGTGCTGTCTTGCACGACAACTGAAGATGATCATGATGATGAGAAGACAATGATGATGACAAGTTTTTTTGGTTGTTTTATTTTTGCCTCAGATACATACAAAACCATGGGCACATAGTATCACTCCTTTTTCCCCATTTCTTTACAGAAAAAAAGATAATATTTTTCACATGTTGATGAACGCTGATGAAGATGATGGTGACAGTGTTGCTGCCTTTGTCAGGAGCAGTTTGTGAAGGAGAACTTTGAGAGTGTCAGCTTCACGCCCGTGTCAATGGACAAGTTCGTCCAACAGGTGGCCTCCCTGGAACAGGCGGCCGACATCATGGGTCAGAAGAGTGGTCTCCCCTTCTCCCCGCGACTCAGTCTCTCCTCCAAGTTCCTGTCACGGTCACACTTTGTGGGAGTTCGGTGAGTGAGGCATGAAGATGTCACAATATCAGTAAAGAAGGGAGTGACTTGTGGACTTTGGTGGAGGGGGTATTCTGTGCCAGTATGTTACTTGCACAAGTAATTTCCTTGTATAGGTGCAATGGCTGAATGTTCACGATTTGCATGGTCTGTCTATTTATTACATTGTCTGTCATCAAACGGCTGTATGCACTGACATGCTCAAACTGACCTGAGCTGAAATTTATTATATGCCCTAGTTTGAGGCAAATTTGGTGTTGAGTTTTACTTATTTAATGAATGACAGTGATCAGAGATTTCAAAGAAACTAGAGTCATCATTTGCTCAGAGGAATATTTATCAATGGTGAGTAAACTGGGACGAAAGCTTCAAGCATTGGAGATAGTGGGATTGAATCTGGATAAGAGGAGATTTTTTACGTGTTTTTGGGTTGGTTGGCTGTTGTAATCAGTAGCCTGTCTGCTTTCATTTGCGATTACTGTCATACAAGATATCACGTTGAGAGTGCCCTTCTGTGTGATTTGGGGGCTGATTAATGATAATTCAAGTCTGAGCCAGCTTCCATTCTGCCATCTTGCATTTTCTGTTCAAGGTCTGGAGCAAAGTTAGGTACAAGACGGAACATTGACAACCCTGCTAACGTGAGTAAATCCTTTTACACTTCTCCAGTATGTGTATTTAGTTTAAAGCTCTGTGCATGTACTTTGCTTGCAAAAGCAGACTGTATGAAATACAAATATTTATCATTTTGATATATTTTCAGCTCAGGATTCACTCTTTGAAAAGAAAGACGCATGTAAGCTAGTGCAACATGCTCTTTGAGAAATGAATTATTCATTGGAAGCTTTATTATATACTGCAAAAGATGTATACTGCTTTTTGTTTCAGTGTATATCATGCTTTCATCAGGGAGAAAGGGGACAGTTTACTTTATTCATTCATTCACACATTCATTCATGTCTGATTAGTTTAGCAGTGGCATGTTTCCTACCATAATCCCTTGCCTCAGTTTTCAGTAAAAAAAACAACTGAAAGTAGTCATGGTGGATGATCGTCTGCTGTATGTGAGAGGTGTGTCCTGTTTGCATGCTGCTTGTTCACCTTCCCCCTTGCTTTCCACAGCATGTGCCTACATCCACCTGTCAGCTGGCTCGCTCCGTGCAAGATGTGCGCAACTGTCTGGCCGCTGTGAGTCATCCTCTCTGCTTTTCCTTTCTGTTTGTTTGGAGGCTTGGGGCAGCAGTGACAGAAGAGGAAGGGAGTGTCTTTAATTCCAGGAAAACTTTTTTTTCTTTTTTTTTTCGAAGGAAAGAAATCACTGTCATATCTTTGTGCTTATTGAACAGTTACAGAGAACATCATATTGCAGACCTGGCAGCTTCTGAGTCATCCTGACATTTGTTTCAAAGGTTTACTATTGTCCAATTCAGGGATGTTAAATAGCAGATTTTTCCCCTTTTGATCGTGAAAACTTAACAGTAAACTGCCATAATTACTTGTTTCTGTAATGAGGAGTTAGTTAAACAAATCAGAAGTGTCTTCATGCTTATATGAGGCCATAATTACTTGCAGACCTGGCAGCTTCTGAGTCATCCTGACATTTGTTTCAAAGGTTTACTATTGTCCAATTCAGGGATGTTAAACAGCATATATTTCCCCCTTTTGATCATGAAAACTTAACAGTAAGCTGCCATAATTACTTGTTTCTATAATGAGGAGTTAGTTAAACAAATCAGAAGTGTCTGCATGCTTATATGAGGCCATAATTACTTGTTTCTATAATGAGGAGTGAGTTGAACAAATCAGAATTGTCAGCATGCGTGTATGATGCTGGAAGCTTATTCCAGTGGGTTGTCACTTTTTTATGATCTACATTCCAAAGGATGATTTTTACAGCAGTTTGAGAAAACATATGCCCCAGAATTTCTTGTTACTCACCTTTCAGGGAGTGGAGAAAAATATGCTCCTGTCCTAGTTCAGGAAACAAGGTTTGACCTTTCATTAATTAAAGGTTCAGTTGTATTATCCCATGCCCCTCTTTTTGCCAGTCCCAGTTGAAAGGTCTCAAGTGCTCAGCACTGGACATATTTCGCATTGTTTCAGTGATCATGTTGCTTTCCAATGATCAAACTCAGTAGCAGCTGACTGGCATTTGAAATAGAAATGATGTAGCATTACTCCATTCTGCAATATATGGCAGTACCAGAACTGAACTGGGTAGCTGACCGAACTTCACTCTTTCCTGCTCTTACATACTGTCTGTCTCTGTGTGTGTGTCTTTTCTTCCTGTGTCTGTCTTTCTCTAATCTCTGTCTGGTTGTCTCCTCATCTCTTTTCATGATGCTACAGATTGTTTGTTGTTCAATTTGCTTGTTTCTTTTTATTTATAATTGTTTGGTTGAATTTTTTGTGTATCTGCTGCTTCACAAGTGTATGTAAGGTTTGCATCTTCATGAGTCATACTTTCATTGTCCATTAGAAAAATGCTGTTTAAAATCTAACATTTTCTTCTCTAGTATATGCATGGCACACATGAGAAATGATAAATATGTCATTGACTAAAAAAAAAAGCATGCACATAAGAATCTGAAAGACAAATGGAATATTGCGATAACAGCTCTTGTGCTTGCCACTCTCTTGCATGCACGTCTTTACTGTAATGTGGTACAACATAGAATTTTATTATTTGCTCTATATGTGTGTCTGTATGCATATCTGTTTATGTAGGTGTGAGATATAAGTTCTTTTCATATATTTTGCATAGTCAGAAAACATACCAGTACTCCATTTTTCACCCAAATATAACCCAAAATTTCAGTTGTCATTGTTTTGTTTTCAGAAAATGGTTACACAAATTTGGGTTGATTCGTCTGGATAATTGAAACTTGTTTGTAAGGTTTGGTAAACTTTTGTCATGATGTTGTTGTCTCTTTAGCATATGCCAGGCATTGCCTAAATTTATTCAAATCTATAAATAAAGGTGATAGTTAATTTTTGACACAGATGAACTGGCGTACTGGCGGCTTGCTGCACGAATCTCCAGAGAAGGAGGACCCACCTTCTCCTCCAACTAAACTGGAAAACAAGGTGAGTATGTAATGCACCATCAGGACAGCAAAGGAGGCAGCTATTGTCCTGTCTGGGCTACAATTAGATCATAATGTTGCCATAGTTACATGCCCACTCTCTCAACCAAGAAGGATTTAGGACAGTAGAGGTGACAACTGCGCTGTCCTATCTGTGCTAGAATTTGATTATTGTGGAGTGTCTTGCCCTAATTACATGTTAACCCACTCTCTTGGCCAAGAGGGATTTAGGATAGTGTTTGGATGGTTCCCAAAGGCCAACTAGCCCCTAAGGCTGCCACTAAGAGCCTGCGCAGTCTTGCCTCCAGGTTTTGAAAGTTACAGTCTTTCACATAAGACTAAATTGTAAACTATTTCCCATTGCATTGGAGAAACCATTGATCATACAGCTTTCATTTTGCTGTTAGCCCAGTTGTAAGCTTATGTCTGTCCCTCATATAAGCTAAGCGTTGAGCCAGAATTATACTGCCGTGTTATGTCATTATTGTTCTTTAATTATCTTTCTCTCTTTTTTTGTCTTGTTCTTGGATGTTTCCAAGACTGAAACATGTGAGGGAGCAGGCAGATTAACCAGTCAAGTATATAGTACAACAACAGTACTGGGGGGGTGGGATTTCATGTTTTACTTATCTTGCCCTCTGCTTATTTACTGTTATACATGTGAAAGGCTAAGCTACTTGTAATGAAACCATCGTCAACAGGAATGATATGAGAACAAGAAGTTACTCCCCTTCCTACATTGTCCTTCATCTCTTGCTGTTTCTTTACTCTTGAAATCCTCATGTGCTCAGAATGTGAGTCCAGTAAGTGTGTGTGAGGGGGCTTGCAGGGGTGTGCACATGCATGCATGCATAAATGTATGTGTGTAGTTTATGTGTGAGAAAAGAGAGTGTGGGAATTAGGATGACAGTAGGTTCTGTCTGTGATGCTATAATCCTCAGTTCCCATCATCACCACATGACTGGAATTTTGTGTGCTCTGTATGCAAGCTAAGAGTACAGTGTTTACCAAGTGTGACAAAAACTTTGTTGCAAGCAAACGAAAATCTCCAGTCTCCAAAAAAGCTTGTGTATGCAAGATGCATGTGAATTTTTATTTCAGTGTGCACCAGATTAAGAAAGTGGTTAGTAATTATGTGTCTTAAGGTCACTGCTCCATGTAATGCATTTGCATTATACAATAGTAGGTTCACATGTGAAAATTTCAGTGATAATTTATTTGACATCATGAAAAAAAAAAAGCTTGTGTGCACAAATCAGAGGCATGTGTATGTTTATTTTCAGGAACCCAGTTTTTCAACACCAGTCTCCTCTTCACACGGCAGTCTAGGTAAACAGAACTTATGTGGAATTTCTTGCTCAGTGAAAGTTTACCATTATTTTATTGATTACATTTTTTGTGGGTTTTTTTGTTTTGTTTTTTGTGCTGATCATGTGTTCCCCTTCCTCCCTTTTTTTTCAATAAGCATGGATTTTATTTTTTTCTATTTCATTGCCGGACAGCTGAATCATGAAGCTTTATTGAGATTGCTATGCAGTTTTCGAACATTGACATTGTGCATTATCTTAAGAAATGATGTCGCAAACCTGTCAGCATGGATTGTCTTGTCAGCATTTTGTTTGCAAGTGTTTGCTGAGTGCTTGCCAACATTCAGGATCTGGAGCATGTGTGTTATTTTATATATTTGATTGATATGAATGATGTGAAGTGCGCATATGCAATTATCAGAACACCTTTGCGTTATATGTATCTTTTATAATTTGATATATCAGGAACATTATTTTCACTTTGAATATTTCTTTTATTGAAGCTGTTTGAATTTTGGCTGACTCGCTTTATCAAAAGATGTCTGTGGGCTGTTTTCTGTTTCTCTTTTCTATATATATTTTTTTTCTTTCAGTTTGAACATGAATAAGGGAACAGCAAAGCATTTTGAAAAGTATGAGTGTTCAGTGTTAACCAGTGCAGCAGATGCATTTCAAAACATAACATTGAGGACATAGTGGGCAAAGATTAGTTTTTAAGCATTTACAGAATTAAGGTGTGGGATATTGTGGAAACTTGTCAGATAAAAAAAGAACAAAGAATGAGCAGGTTCATTTTTCTGCAGTACAAAAGAGATGTGAACTGAGAAGTTCATTTCAGGAAGAGAGGATTTAGCATTCCCATTGAGTTCATGTTGTGCAAAAGAATGAAGCAAAATGATATGTTGAACTGAAAGATCCTGAGCACAAGGAGCACCATAGCACAGTCAGACTGCCTTGTTCTTTTATATTTTTTAATGTTTGCGTTTGTGCGCATTTGTGTTTTTAAATGATAGTGTGTGCACACGTGCATTTAATGTGGGAGTGTATGTGTATGTGCATACATGCAACCAGAAAAGCACAATTGCAGCATTCTGTAGTGTTACTGCTAGTGTTGGATGGTTTTAGCAGTGTGGGGAGAGCATTGCTGCAGTGTGATTGTCATGGTGTGGTGGTGTGTATGCTGCATTGTGATTGTCATGGTGTGTTGGTGTGTATGCTGCATTGTGATTGTCATGGTGTGGTGGTGTGTATGCTGCATTGTGATTGTCATGGTGTGGTGGTGTGTATGCTGCATTGTGATTGTCATGGTGTGGTGGTGTGTATGCTGCATTGTGATTGTCATGGTGTGGTGGTGTGATGCTGCATTGTGATTGTCATGGTGTGGTGGTGTGATGCTGCATTGTGATTGTCATGGTGTGGTGGTGTGTATGCTGCAGTGTGATTGTCATGGTGTGGTGGTGTGTATGCTGCATTGTGATGCTGCTGCATTGTGATTGTCATGGTGTGGTGGTGTGTATGCTGCATTGTGATTGTCATGGTGTGGTGGTGTGATGCTGTTTGCCAGGAGTTTCTGGATCCCCCCCGTCACCACGGACTCTGCATCATTTTGAGGCTCACCTCCCCCTCTCCCACCACCCCGTCAGAGAAAAGACTCCCCTCCCTACAATCCCCCTCCCTCGCACATTGACCAGTTTGAAAAAGAAGGCTGGTCGTTTATCAGATTCCCCTGTCAGGGACAAAAATTGCCCTACTGTTAGAATCACAGCCCAGGAAGGAGAGGGTAATAGCAACAGTGAATCCCCCATTCATTCCTGTACCCAGAAGCAGCTCTCTTCACTCAGACTTTCAAGGAGTCAGATCCCTCCATTAACCCCTCCTGTTGATGATACAACTTTTGTCAAAACCAGTGAAATCAAGAGGTCCCAGTCCCCATGTTGTTTGGAGACATTGCAGGGCAGTGCTTCATCCTCTCCACAGTCACCTCAGTTTATCAGGTCTCCCAGTTCAAAACCTGGTCCTCCATCAGTTGAAGATCCAGTTCAGGCACCCAAGATAAACCGATCCTATGTGATAGCCAGGTCACCTCAGTCCTCCCGGTCATCATCTCTGCCGTCAAACTCCACATCTCAAGATCCTCCGTCGTCTCCTTTAACTCCAGTTGGTGCTCCTGTGCCTCAGTGCTCTGAGACGTCCATGTCGGCTGAAGTGACAAAACCAGGACAGTCAGCACAACTGTCATACACCCCAGAACCACATACGTCCTTGTTTTCTCTCAGGTCTTGTGATAATTCTAGTGTGCCAGCTGATCCTGCCTCCCCTGCACTGTCCCAGACACTGGTGAAGTCAAGTGATCCTGCTGCAGAAATACACAGCTCTGTGCCATCTTCTGCCAACAGCTGTCCCACATCTCCTGTTCGTAGCACTTCTCAATCTCTGTGTCTGGAACATGACAGGACTCACAGAGAGAAGAAAGGGGCAGCTGAAAACACACCAAACTTGTCGGGAAGATCCGAGAGTCCTCAGATGTCAGCCATATGGCCAGGGAGAAGTGCTAGTCCGCAGTGCTCACATATGTTGTCTGAAAGAAGTGTGACACCAAAGGTTTCACCTTCGCAGTCAGAGACTGAGAGTCCTCAAGATGTAAGCCCTGAATCATCAGACATGCTGTCAGATGAAAGTGGAAGTCATGAGTTCCCACGCTCAAAGTCTGAAAAAAGTGAGTTATCCCAGTCCTCACTCTTGCAATCTAACAAACTTGCATGTTCAGAATTGTCAGACTCACAGCTTCAGGAATGTAGAAGTCCCCACTTACAGCATGAACCACACAAAAATCTGCTCTCAAATCCATCACAGTCTGAGAAACAAGAAAATCCCCAGTCTGTACCCTCACAGTCTGAGAAAGAAAACAAAACCCAGCCCTTAACCCCACAGTCTGAGAAGCAAGAAACCCCCCAGTCCTTCTCTTTACTATCTGTAAAACCAGCAAGTCATCGAACCTTACCCCAAGTGCCTGAAAAACAAAAGAATCTCCGGCCCTTGCCATTACAGTCTGAGGAAAGCATGTGTTCAGATTCCCCAGACATAGCACTGGAGAGGAATGAAAGTCCACATTTCCAGCACTTGTACCCTGAACAGTGGGAAAGCCCCCAGTTCCCAGTGTGTAGCACCCATCGTTATCCAAACCAACCCCCCTCTGCCCTGTCCCCTGCTAGTGCTGATGGGGACTTGGTCCCTGCTTCATGTCTTGCCCTGTCCCCTCGCCATCAGCAGTGGGGATCTGAACTGGCTGCAGATGGTAAAGTTTCCCCTGTATTGCTTTGTATCGTGCATGCTTCCTTGTATTAAAGCTCTTTTTTCCCCCATTTGTTCAGCTCCGTCTGTTGTCTGCTTTGCATGTAACTATTGGTAGTTTGCAGAGTGTTGGTGTAACTGTCATTGGATTATGGTGGCTGTACTTCCCTTGATGTCGTTGCTTGTTATGTGGCTAGCTTGTTTGGGTTCGTCTATATCTTGTGTTTAAAGGAGTGCCAGATATGCTTTTTCTTTCTTTCGCTTTAACTACTGAAAGTTGTGCTTTGCCTTTTTTTTTTTTTCTCTCTCTTTTTTTATTTGTCTTTGACTACGTACTGTATCCTCGTAGCTTTTTTGAATATCTTTAGTATTCTGTTCACCATAATGTATTGCGCTAACAATTTGTTTGTTTTTTCCCTCCAAATTTCCATTAATCATTCTGTATTTCATTGTTTTGATATCTTGTTATATCTTTGAAACATTATTTCTTTGAGGCAGAGAGTCAGCCCAGGAATTTTGCTGCATTTGTGTGTGTGTGTTTTTGTTTTTGTTTCGTGTGTGTCCTGAATTATCTAGAATTTAATCATTCTATTCTGTGTTCCAGTTTCATTTCCAGCTTTTAAGAAACAGTGTTTCTGGATATAGATAATGTTGTGAGAGTTGCATTGCATCAAAAATTGAAATAGATGGACATATAGGCAGTTGATAACAAATTGAGCTATTTTATTTTTATCCCAAATTTATGTAATATAATGCACACTGTTATGCCAGTTTTCTTAACCTTTTTCGTTACAGTACCTGGTAAATGAGTCACATTGGAGGGAGATTATTTATGCATAATTCTTTTTATTATGTTAACTGCAGTCAGTAGCCTGTGAAAAATACATGGTATTTATAGATGTTTTTACCTTGCATTTTAACACATCAAGTGTGATTAACCCAATACAATACTGTTCACATCTTGTAGTAGACTGCACTTAGAAGATGAAGATTAAGATATATGTATGAAAAAATAATTTCTTAAAGTCAGAGCAAGTTGAGCATTTACTTTGTATACTGAAAGCAAAAATTGGAGTATTATTTACATTTAATGCAACAGAGTTGCTTTATTTCCAGGATAGTAAGAGGAATGGGGAAATACCCCTTATCCTAGGAACAGCTGATTTGTGATGTAAAAGAAGTATAACATGTGTCTGACTTTTACAGACGTATGTAAATGATCTTTTCTAAGTCACAGCATAGAGTTAAGTTTAACAGCATGTAGGCTTTCACTCTTAACTCAATATGGGTGAATAGTTCTCTCCCTTGCTTTTCCCTATAGACGACCCATTTGTTAGGGTTAGGAAAAAAATCACAAAAAATACAAAACCTAAACTAACTGAATGAAACTCACTGTACTTGACCCACTGACCCCTCTCCTCATGTCGTGTGAACACCCACCCCCTTCCCTCTTCACTGCTCTCTGAAGCTGAATCACAATCAGTACCTACTTGCCAGTAGCTTTCTTCACTGCAGATACTTTATTCAACGTTTTCATCATCCTCATCAGTGTCAGCATTTCAGTCACTTCAGCAGCGGTAAAAGCCACTGTTGTGATCTACTTTGCTCCAAAAATGTCCACTTGTATCGTCTGTGACGCCATTTTTGATATGTATGCAGATTAGCTTGTCGTGTGGGGTCCTGAACTCTCTGGCTTGCTATGGAATGTGTTGTTACGGAATCTCATGAAGAAACTTTCTATTCGACCCTTGACACATTCACAATGCCCAGTGTAGCTGCGATTGTTATGCTATCCCATGAGGAAAATGTGGAAAAAATTTTAATTGTCGAAACCGCTATAGCGTTCCGTCGTCCAGAATGCTACCTTATGTCAGGAACGCTATAGTGTTCCATCGTCCAGAGTGAGTTAATGTCACAGTTATGATGTTGGTGTTCTTTGGAAAGAGCCAGGTCACCCGTTTTCTTTCTCTCACACACTGTTTGATATTGTATTTTTTATGTTGTTGCTTTTTATGTTAGAGTATAAATTCTCTCAGGATATACTTGTATGTTTACCCTTTCTCTTTATCCATGTGCATGTGATATTTGTAAAGTTGTTTTTTTCTTCTTTTTAAACCAAGGATTACTGAAACACAGTTACTATTCATTTGTTTATTAAGTTGTAGTATTTAAAGAACACAATGCTGAGTATCCATTAGAATTTTACAAATTGATCCATTTTTACATGTCCATTCTGATTGTCAGAATTTAGTGTGTATGGCTTTAGTTTTGGGAAAAAAAACCGCTTTGTTTTTAGAAATTCTCTTGATCATGAATTGTTCATCATGGATATGACAGAATGGCATAAAACAAAGGAGGGGTACTGCGCAAAGGAAAAATGTCATGAAGGCTGACAAAACTGACATATGGAAAATATCAGGGAAAATGTCTCCAGTGTAAGACTTACAGTCTTTGTGGGGAATATTCTATGTCATTTTACTTATATTTGTGCATTGTTCCCGCATATAATATTCTATATCATTATTTTACTTTTACTTGTGTATTGTTCCTGTGGAGAATAGTCTGTCATCATTGACTCACTTGTGTAAACAAAGTGAGTCTGTTTTAACCTGGTGTTCGGTTGTCTGTCTGTGTGTCCATGGTAAACTTTAAGATACCCATTTTCTCTGGAAGTACTTTGTCTGCCAATACCAAATTTGACTTAAACATAGTCCGGAATTAAGCCATTTTTTCTGAATCATTAATGGTTTATTTCATTGAGGTTTGTTCGGAAATCCGAAAATTCTAAAAACCATTTCCCACTGAGTTTTTTCACAATTCCTTGACTGGATAAAGCGCGAAGCACAAGTGAGTCTTGAAGGCTTTGCCTCTTGTTTTACTTGTGTATTGTTCTTCTAGAGAATATTCTGTAATCTTACTTCTTTATTGTTCCTGAAGAAAATATTCCATGTCATTTTACTTTAACTTGTATATTGTTCTTGTAGAGAATATTCTAAGTCATCTTACTTCTGTATTGCTCCTGTAGGGAATATTCTATGTCATAGTGTACTTTTACTTTTGTATTGTTCGGGCCTCAACTGCTCAACTGTGTTTGTAAGGTATCATAAAAAATGATGAAAAAAAGAAAGAAATAAAGACATGATGTGTTACAGGAGGGAAACTGGAGAGAGAGACTTCCCCCATCTTCTGTGTCCCAACACACGACGTCCCATCATCTGCCTCACACACAACAGCAAACGAACACAACCACAACAACAAACCTGCCCATGCTACCGCTTCCAGCAGAAACAAACGCTCCAGTGCTGAGGGAGTCAGGTCCCGCCCTCACGGGGCAAAAGGCCCCCGCTCTTCCTCAGTGCCTCCGTCCCCGCGCCAAGCCCCATCCTACTGCAGAACCACCAAGTCGTCACGCCTCAAATCGGCGTCGTCCAGCAATCTGATGAAGCAGGCAGAGACAGGTGTGGTTCCCAGCGCTGCTGTCCCTGGCGAGAAGGTGAAGGTGGGGGGCAAAATGAAGAAGGGTCGGCTGTCCTCATCCTCTCAGGCCAGACACAAGTCCACCCCCAACCTGATGGCCTGTCAGGACGTGGACCAGACGGTCACTGCCACAGAAGAGGGACTACTGCCTGCAGAGAGCTGCTCTGACCTGTGTGCTGCGGCCAATCTGTCCTTCAGTGAACCAGATATTTGTGGCAGCATACAGAACTCTGCCTCCTTGGACGGCACTGTCATTGTGTCCACTGCTGCACTGGGGAATCAGAAATCTCTTGATGGACACCCCCACCCCCACCCACACCCCAGGGGCACTTTGCCAGGATGGAGGTCACTGCCCTCTGGGAACACAGCCTCCCAGAAGCGTGTTCGTTGTGTGAGTGACACCCAGTCGATGCCTCCCCCTGCAGCCCCAAGCGACGCTCAGCGCCGATTGCTGAGGCGAGCGGCCCAGGTGCACAAAGGGTCAGCCTCTGACCTCACCTTGGAGCAGGCCAAAAACATCCTGCTGGGCAACTCTGGCATTCTGGAGGCTCCACACGTCAGCCTGGAGATAGCGCTGGCCCCCTCTGATGGGACTCCTGCTCCATGCATCACCGGACGCCAAACGGTGCAAAGTGAATCTGATACAGCCACAGGCATTCATGCCTCGTACAGAAACTCTGATGCCACATCAGTCAGTTCCACAGCAGTAAACAGCCCTGTCTCCTCAGATAGTACGTCTTCACCCACACTCATCTCTTCGTCTCCCACATTTTCTGACATCACAACTGTTGTGAACGGAAGCCCAGCACAAGATTTATGCCCTAGAGACGATCCATCCTCAACAGGCAGTCAACAGACCTGGGACAGCAATGCCAAACCACCGGCTGATGTCTTTAGTTTTGATATCCCACAGCATGACCAGCCAGAGTCTCCAGGCGCACAGCCTTGTGGAGGAACTGTGGACTCACAGCATGTTGTGTTCGGTAAGCCAACGGTCAGGAGAGGTGATGGTGTGTCAGGTGCTTTACCTGGAGGGCAGGGTTGTGGGGGGGTGTCTGTGCTTGATGAGAGAACTGCAGTCAGCTACAGGAGTCCACAGAGCCGTTTACTGGAAGCAGGGTGTGGTTCAGTTTGTGAGGGGGTTTGCCGGGACTGTCAATTGGACAGCGGACACAGAGATGTGTCTCCATCCCCTCACAGGGATCAGTCCTTTTTTGAAACTCGTCATCATCACACATCACTGGAAATGGCACACAGTCAGTCATCACGGGGATGGACAGAGTCACTGTGCAGTCAGTCACCACAGGGACAGACCGTGTCACCGTGCAGTCAGTCACCACAGGGACAGACAGTGTCACCATGCAGTCAGTCACCACAGGGACAGACAGTGTCACCATGCAGTCAGTCACCACAGGGACAGACTGTGTCACCGTGCAGTCAGTCACCACAGGGACAGACAGTGTCACCGTGCAGTCAGTCACCACAGGGACAGACAGTGTCACCGTGCAGTCAGTCACCACAGGGACAGACAGTGTCACCACAGGGACAGACAGTGTCACCATGCAGTCAGTCACCACAGGGACAGACAGTGTCACCACAGGGACAGACCGTGTCACCACAGGGACAGACAGTGTCACCATGCAGTCAGTCACCACAGGGACAGACAGAGTCACCATGCAGTCAATCATCGTCAGGACACGCTCTGTCCTCATGCAGTGAGTCACCGGTCCACAACATGTCACCACGCAGTCAGTCTGACACCGGGCTCGGCTCTGACACAGACACAGACTGTGACACAGCACACCACAGTCCCCCTGACCAGTGGTGTAGTGCAGAGAGAAGGGTGGACAGAAATCATCATGGTCTTTCCCTTCACCTCCATGAGTCCTTCACTTCTTCCCCTCCACCTGCTTCGAGCAGCAACGAGGGTGAGTTGTGGTGAAAGTAGTTGATGTGTTGTTCTGCTGTGTAATTATTCAACTTTTTTATGCAGTAGACATAAACCATACAGATGAATCCTCACTGTGCAGGAGACAGGAAAGAAAAGGAAGATTTGTGTAAACCTGGTGCTTTACTGACACACCACAGTGAGGGACCTCAGTTTATGGTCTCATCCAAATGACTAGAAGGCTCAGTTTTATTTCTCACTCAAACTTGGGATAAAGTGCGAGAGCAGGATCCGAACCCAGACCCTCACAGACTGACTGTATTGGTAGATGAGTTTCTTAACCATTCTGCCACCTTCTTCAATAATTAAAATGAAATTACAGTGTTTCACTCATTTCAGAGTTAATCAGTTTGTTCATATTTTAGTTTTTACAGCCCTGCAGTAAGAGTCCTTGGAAATGTTAAAGAACAGAGAGAGAGGGGGCCACACTGGAGAGAGGAGTGGGAAAGAGAGGGATGGGGGAGAAAATATGTTTCATTGACAATGACCCAGTACAAATTTGGTCTTCAGGATCAAATCCCGCACGTGCAGGAATTTTCTCTAGATCTTGAATGGTGGTCTGGATGTTAGTCATTTGGATGAGACAATAAACATGTGCAGCATGTGCTTTGGTACTTTTTTTTTTTAACCACAGCAGGAATAGGGTTGCCCCTAACAAAATTCTGTTGAAAAATCAAGTTTATTAGAAAAACAACACTTGCAGACAGGAAAAAGAAAAAAATAATATGGGTGGAGCTGCACTGTGGTTTCCTGAGGAGAGCAACCCAAATTTCACAGAGAGATCTGTTTTGACACAACACAATATAATACATGTAAATAATTAGAGTGATAGATAACCATGTATGTATGCATGTTTCGTGTTGTGCAGAGCTGATGAGGACATGCACCAGTGTCCTGGATGATCTGAAAACCGCCGTCCAGAGAACCAAAGACTTCCACTCTAAGGTCAGTTCTTACCTTTCTGGATAAGTCTCTTTCTGGAGTGACTGATTTAACAACTATGTTTCAAAAAATGTGAGTTTGCAGTGACTTTGCCTGGACATAAGCTTCACCACAGGTTGATGATACGCAAACCTTTAGAAGAAAACAAAAAAGCAGAGACTAACAAAAACAGAAAACAAAAAGCAGATGCTAATAAAAACAATGTTCATAAGTACCTAAAAGGTACTTCTTTGTGTTTGCATAAAAACGCAGGCAAAACAACTGAGTAAATGCTTACCACACACATCCACACAAAGATGATCAGATTCTGGTACACTTTCACAAACCCACAGTGGGAAAACATGAGTTGTCAGTTGTTTCTTTGTGGAATTGCTTGCTTTTCTTATTCCTGTTTTTGTTGTTGTTGTTGTTTGTTTTTCCCTGGAGTACAGTAAACTTCAGTAATGCCCTTCAAAATGTCATTTTGAAAAATTGCTTTGTAAACCCACACAATGAAAAGAGTGTCATATGTGCCAACAGTATTAATATGCAGAATATGTATGTATAAGTTCACATGTATTTAAAAGTTTTTTTCATCTCTTTGAATTATGCATGCATGTGAATGACTGGAAAGTAAGTGTTTTGAATAATCTCTGCACATGATTCAGTACTGTGTAAATAACTTTATTATTATTGTTATTACAGTGATAAAAAAAAAAAAAAAACATGTTTCCTAACTTTTTAAAACAGAGAAATAAGCCAGTCTGGCAGCAGAGTCTGTCTCAGTAATTCTCACCAGCTGTCAGTTCAGCAGAGTCTGTCTCAGTAATTCTCACCAGCTGTCAGGTCAGCAGAGTCTGTCTCAGTAATTCTCACCAGCTGTCTGTTCAGCAGAGTCTGTCTCAGTAATTCTCACCAGCTGTCAGTTCAGCAGAGTCTGTCTCAGTAATTCTCACCAGCTGTCAGTTCAGCAGAGTCTGTCTCAGTAATTCTCACCAGCTGTCAGTTCAGCAGAGTCTGTCTCAGTAATTCTCACCAGCTGTCAGTTCAGCAGAGTCTGTCTCAGTAATTCTCAACAGCTGTCTGTTCAGCAGAGTCTGACTTAGTAATTCTCACCAGCTGTCAGTTCAGCAGAGTCTGTCTCAGTAATTCTCACCAGCCGTCAGTTCCAGACTGAATAAAGTGATGCAGTACATAGCTCAGCTTCCCCCTAGGTCCTTCACTAAAGAGGCACAGTATTGGATTACAAGCAAAGCAAAAGTGATAGACCAGTGTCGAGTTTTATGACCTGCTAGACAGACGGCAGAAGATTGTCAGTGGTGCCTCCACAACCCCACCTGGGGTTACAAGACCGATGATGATGGTGAGCTTTCATTTTTATAAGGCCAAGTTGTCCAGTGCAGTTGTCTGTTTCACTGGTGTAGTTAGGGGTGCAGTGATGTCTTTTTGACTTCAAAAGACTCACCAGGCCTGTGATCCATGTTACCACAGGGATAAACTCAACAAATGCAAGAAACACCTTCCAGATTGTGGGGGAAAACCTCACCTTGTTAGAAATCTAGGATTCTCTGAGACTGGAGTTGATAGGTGATGAGAATTACAAGGACCCAGTCAGCAGGACATGCTTCATGTAAAGCTGCTGCTTCTTTCTTTGTTCATGGACTGTAACTCCCATGTTCACTCGCTAGCCATACTCCATTTTCGGGGGTGTGCATGCTGGGTATGTTCATGTTTCCATAACCCACCAAACGCTGACATGGATTACAGGATCTTTAACTTAGGAATTTTATCTTCTACTTACGTATACACACAAAAGGGGTTCAGGCACAAGCAGATCTGCACATACGTTGACCTGGGAAATTGGAAAAATCTCCACCCTTTACTCAACAGGCGCTGTTACTGAGATTCGAACCCAGGACCCTCAGATTGAAAGTTCAACGCTCTAACCACTTGGCTATTGCGCCTTTAAAGCATATTGTACACAGTGTTCCTTTCCTCCACCAGATCCAGCAGACCAGCAGCAGGGACCACCAGCAGATGATGAGCAGACTGTCCGACACCATCCACCACGCCCACCTGGCCCTGGCGGAGCTGGCTCTGCACGCCTCCGCCTCCTCCCCCCACCCCCGGGTCTGCCCCTTGGTGGCAGAGACAACAGGGGCAGCAACTCCCTGGGACCGGGAGGTGATGGAGCAGGCACGGAGCATGCTGCGCCCCTTGATGTGGGGCCTGTCGCAGGAACTGTCGCGGGAGGTGGTGAAGGCCATGCACCAACAGCTGGGGGAGGGGGGGTCCTCCCGGTGATTGGGGGGAGGGAGGGATGTGGTGGGGGGAAATGGGGCTTGGGGGTGATAGAGATGGGGAGTTTTGGAGGGGTGCTTGAGAATTCAGATTCCACATTCAGATGAATTGATTAATTATTATGAGGCCTAAGCCCCTTATTTAAGGGTAAACGAACAATATCCATCATATCAAAATTTTCATTTTGTTTCAGAAATCAGAATACCTTTATTGATATTGAGATAATATAGGTATTCTGATTTCTGAAACAAAATGAAATTAAGGCCTAAGCTCCTTGTCAAGAGGTAAATGATCAACATACATATTATCAAACAAAATGAAAAATGGGGCCTCAGCTCTTTATTAAGGGGTAAATGAACAGAATGCACGATATCCAACAAAATGAAAATGAGGCCTCAGCTCTTTATTAAGGGATAAATAAACAACAGTTTCAGTAGCTGAAGGAGGCGTCACTGCGTTCGGATAAATCCATATACGCTACACCACATCTGCCAAGCAGATGCCTGACCAGCAGCGTAACCCAATGCACTTAGTCAGGCCTTGAGAAAAAAAAGTCATCTATAAGCGTACATAAATAAATAAATAAATAATAATATAAAAATAAGTAGTAGTAGTAGTAAGATGAAAGTAGATTGTAGTAATGGTTGTGTTAAAAAAAATTATTAAAAAAGCAATAATTTGTGTAGTTTTTCACCATGCATTTCACTTTTGTGAAACTGTGATCTGTGAATGATGGCAATACTTTTATGAAAGGAAAAAAGTTCAATGTCAAATACTTTTGATTAATTTTCTGCTGCACATTGTAGCAGCAAACAGAATGTGTCAAACATACTGACATGGTCTGTTGTACTTTTTCTGTGGTGAATTTTATAAACAGGGTGCCATGTAGTTGTTGTTCTGACTGTACTGGTATTGTCCAGTAATGGTTCTCTTTTGTTTCTTTTCTGGTGAGCAACAGACTCAATCTGCATGGAACAAGAACTGTGAAACATATTTGTTCTGCCGTGAATGTTATGAACAGAGTACCTGCTCATTGTTGAATGGTAAACATGAACATGAATGTGTTTTTTTTGGTACTCTTTTTCCATTTGACATTTTAGGATGTATTATGCTTCTTCTTTAGCTGTACAGTATGCTTAGCAGCTCAGCCATGGAAAGAGAAAGAGAGAAAAAAAGAACACCTCTGATACTTCATATCTTAAGTCCATTTAACTAGGCATGTCTTGAAGTTCAACTGCTTGGATATTAACTGATGCAGTCGATGGAACAATGCAGTACCTTCCTGACTATTGTATACCTTGAGGAAGAAACGCCTTCTGCTGGTTAACTTGTGTGGATATTTTGAACAGAATACCCTTTTTCTTTTTCTGACATATTGGTGGATATTGTGAAATAACTGGGTGCCAAATATTTTATGCAGACGCTTGCATGATTGTGATGTACAAAATTGTAAATAGAATGATGCTTTTGCTCAGTGATGTACATAAAAGTACAAACAAGACCAATCAATTTTTTTAGCAGGAAAACAAAATCGCTACTGTATCTGTTTTGTTCACTCAAAACTGATGCATGGGCGAACATTTTTAAGCATGTTCTTTTCTGTTGTTGCTTGGTACAGTTGCATTTATTGGACTGCATTATACGCTGCTGTGTATTGAGATTAACAAATTTGACCTTGTTAGTGTGGATCAGTTGTTTGCTTTGACAGACAAGTGAATAGAATACAATTGCAGGCAGAAGAAAGAAAATAAAGGGGTGGGGGGGGTCGGCGCTGCACTATAGCAGTATGCTCTCTTTGGGGAAAGCAACCTAAATTTATGACTGTTGTGACAGAAGTATAATACAGTACAACTGTGGTCTGTTTCAGTTACTTAAAATCATTTCTTGGAGCATCTTTGTAACAGTTTCATGAAAATTATTAATCTGGCCTGTGCTTTGGTCGTTTTTTTCTTCTCCACAATAGGGTGCTGTTATCTGTGTGCTTGACTTTGATGCCAGGTTTTCTCACCAGATCAATGTTTCTTATTGCAGACATTCTCGTTGGTTGCTTGAACTGTCATTGGTGGTGGTGGTTTATTTGTTTTCGTTTAGTTTTTTGGAAGAGGTGGGGGAGGGGAGTGGTGTGCGATTGTGGTTTTGTTTTGTTTATTATATTTTATTTTTTATTCCTTCTTTCACCCGTCCACCTTAACTGTACCTATCAAAATCAAAGGCTGTCTTATCAAAACCTGTCTCTGGTTCTCCTCCCCCACTTCCCTATTTCCACCTCTTTCCTGTCTCATATCAAAAACCTTTTCATGTACACTCTCACCCACCGCTTTTCACCTGTCTGATAACTATTTAAAATCAAAGGTTGTGTTCCACATTCATGATAGTTTTTCATCTATGACTATGCCACCAGAGAACAGGAGAGAGGGCAACTGCTGTTCTTACTATCTGGGCTATAATTAGAGAAGTGGAGAGTGTTTTTCCCAAGTTTCATTTCCACTCTCGGCAAAGAGGGCATACGGACAATCGGCATTGGGATGGTACTTAAGGCCAACTAGTACTCAAAGCTGCTGTAGCACTAAGAGCCAGTGCAGTCTTGCTTCCTAGTTTGGGAGTCACAGTCCTCCACAAAGAACAGAGTTGAAAGTGAATTCTCATTGGAGAAACCATTGATCATACAGCTCTGTATTTGCTGTTAACCCAAATGTAAGCTTATGTTGATCTCTGATAAAAGCCAAGTGTTGAGTCCTGTGTATTTCACATACTCTTGTAATAATAATAATAAAGGGCATTAATGGCGCTTAATCTTAACAAAGCCCTAAGCGCATACAAACACAAGACTACATATAGGACAAGTATACTGGGACGAAACAGCACAGGCATCAATGGACAGTCACCACTTCCACCACGACTTTGCCATTCTCTTATCACGCACACAACAGACGCACATGCAGAAGGGACACACAAACTGGAGTAGGAATGAAACAGAGATGCCAATCAGGATGTGAAAAGAGTAGTTTTAAGAGAAGATTTGAAGGATGACAGAGAAATCGAACTGCGGAGGGAAAGAGGGAACTTATTCCATGAGGACAGGGCCTGTAAAGAGAATGAGCGTTGGCTGGCCGTCTTGGTAAATATATATATATAAAGATATATAGATAGATAGCTATAGATAATCAAAGGTTGTTTAATAAATCCCTACTCCTGTCTAAAATCAAAGGCTGTGTTTTACTTTTAGCACTTGTAGTGCAATATTTCTGGAGAAACACTGAGAAGAATAGAAATGGTGTTAATTTTGTTCTTTTATTGATTTTTCTTTCAAGATTCAGTGCCTTATGTCTAACTGGTCTTTCATTATTGCTTTTGTTTTTTGTTGTTTATTTTTTAATTATTGATTCTCATGTATATAAAGTTTTAAATGTGTAATGACCATGGTTTGTCCACCCGATGCTTGTTTGTGAATTTGCTTTGTGTGTGTGTGTGTGTGTGCGCTTGCTCACACGCAATGGCACATGCATGCATTTGGTTTTCTTGAATTGTTTTCTAAGATGTTATCACTATTTCACCAAAGTTTCTATGCACGGTCTATGCCGCTTTATTGAACCTTACATATGGTATGGAGAGGACTTTTTTGAGGGTTGTTTCATTTTTTCTTCATTTCATGAACTACTGAACAATTTTAATGACCAAAATGTTTACGGTAAGTTGACAAGGAAAATTAAACTTAACATGACAACCTGATACAATGTCTGCTTGGATCTCTCAGTGTAAATGACCTGTTTCTCTATCTGTAGTATCTCCAAAAGTGTGTAAAATTGTGGTTTCAAAACTGAACTGAATGAAGCAAAGAATCCAGTCCATTTTGTTGACTGACTGTATCCCTGAGTGACTCAAAGATAGACTCTGTAGTACCAAGGTTTGTGTGTATTTGCTCACCCACTAATTAATGACACACTCAGACACTGATCTGGAAGAATTATGTCTGAAAGCATTAAACTTCAAACTTCAGTAATAAAATCAAGAGCATCACAGAGCCACACAAAGACACTCAGACACTGAAAAAATTCTGTCTGAAAAAGAAAACCCCTTATAATGAAAGAAGAAAACATCACAGACTTTATTTGTGCAGCCCCAAAACTCACACTCACCGCTGCATGCAAAAGCAATTATCAAGGGGGAAAATGCACCAAGTTTCATTACCACAAAGACACAGTTGATTCAGAAATAGGCCTGTCACAGTCCTGGTACCACAAAATCGAGCATGAAAACAAATGTGAGGCACATGAGGCTAAACAGTTTTGGAAATTCGGAAATAATGTAATGATGAAAGGGAAAAGAAAAAGAAATCTCCCCATTTTCAGTGACCTGACAGCTTCCTGAAAATGAGAGACATTAAAATAGAACTTTTGAAATATTGCTTGTTAACCTACACATTTATCTGATTGTTTCAATGCACAAGCCCTCTTATTAGAGCTACTAACATAAATCTGATAAACCTATTTTTTGGCTTTACAGAATACAATTCAATAAAATACAATACAGTCAGTACACTATAAATTTGTTAAAGAAAATCAACATACTCAGTTATGTGTATGTAAATGTATGTGTGTGTGTGTCCATGACTTTCCATACATATGTGCATAAGCAGTAAACAGAGAGATTGGAGAAATAAACGTGATTCATATGGATATGTGCTGAAAAGACCCAAGACCTGAACTGAAAAAAACAACAGAAAACCATCAAACAGGTGAAAAATGATAGCCAGAACCACTTTCTGACAGACATCTGACAAACTGTCAGGTAATGAAACAAAATGAAACAATATCTTATTTAACCAGGATACTGAGATAAGCAAATATACATGCTTTTTCCACCCAGCCCTGAGGTGTTTTAAAAAAAGAAGAAAAAAGGACAAATGTGAACAACATGAACATGAACAAATGTTTTATTGAGGGTAACTGGATAAGCTGGAAGCTTCTTTACACCATGCCCTCCCTCACACACAAACACACGCACCCACTCACACGCACAAAAGATGAAAAAGGAAAAAGAAAATCGGTACGGACACTCGGTGTAGACAGTAACAACAACTACAACAACGGATACTGAGGACGGTATTGGGGTGAATTGCAACGTTCTGTGGATCAAGGCTGAGTCATACAACACATGATGGTGATGCAATATCAGTCCCTGTGGGTGGGGGGTGTCTGGGTGTTCTGTCATGAGGTGACTTGGCGGGAGGTAGGTCGACTGGGAGTCTGCTGTGATACAAAGTCTCTGCAATCAAACACTCACAGGTGTCAGATCAACTGCTGTGGTATAGAAGGGTTTTTTTGTTTTTTTTAAACAACAAAAAGCACACAATACATACCCACAAGCATCGGACAAATCACAGTGGCTCAGAAGAAAACATCAAAAACAACAACAAAAATGAAATGATTAATTTGTGTGTACTGGAGCTCGCAAAGATACAGAAGGGTAAATAGACAATCACCATAAATTAGGTACTTAAATCACAGTTTAGTCTTTATTTTACCTCACACACCAAGCATCTTGCCACTGGAATTGAAAACTATTATGAAATAGCTACAGTCTCCAGTATATATGACAGGACATGAATCAAATTTCCTCCTCCTCCACCACTGGAAAGGAAAGACATCACAGAGGAGTGACCATGACAGTCCAGATAGCAGATTTCTGCTGCAGCATGTACAGGCTTTAACTCACTCAGTACGGCCAGTCCTCTCTTCTCCTCTACACAGACCCCTCGGATGTCCAGTGGGTGTCTGAATGACCCAACCTTTAGCTTCCGTCGTCAGAATTGTGGTATTCTTTGTCAACAAACACCTCTTCAGTATAAGAGCCTTCCACTTGCAATATTTTGATGGTGGTAAAGGTAAAGGTAGAGCACGATGCTTTGCAAATCAAACAAATATCGGCATCATTTCCAAACCAACATTGCGCAAATTTCTTCAAAACGGAACAGAGTCTCTGTGGGCCTTTCCAAACACAATAGACCGAGCAACACACTAGACGCCACGTTCTTGACATCAGAGATCTTTTCCCATCCCTCTTGCGGCCAGTCAGTGGCGGCTGTGTGTGTTTGTGTGTATGTGTGCTTTTGAGTGCGTTTGTGAATGCGCGAGAGTGAAACTGTACACAAGTGTCAGGAGAGATATGTGTACGTGTGTGTGTGTGTGTGTGTGTGTGTGTGAGGGGAGGTGGGAGTGCAGGGGGAGGTGGGGTAGAGGATGAGGTATGTGAGTGTATGCATGCCTACACTGTGGGAGCAACAGGATATTGGAACGTGTATATATATATATATATATATATATATATATATATATATATATATATATATATATATCTTTGTATGTACGTGTGTGGAGTTGGGGGTGGGAGATATGGGCGTATGTGTGTGTGCTTGTACAAGTAAGTGTTCATCTCTGTGAGTGTGTGTTTGCGTGTGTGTGTGTGTGCCGTGGAAGCTGCGATACGTAGACTAGAAATGAGTGTGTGGAGGAGGGGGTAGAGGAGGTGCAAGGTAATGTGTGTGTGTGTGTGTGTGTGTGTTGGAGCTCATGTACGTTTATATGTATTTGACTGTGCTTTCATATGTGCTTGTACAAGTAAGTGTTCATCTCTGTGAGTGTGTGTTTGTGTTTGTGTGTGTGTGTGTGCCGTGGAAGCTGCGATACTTAGACTAGAAATGAGTGTGTGGAGGAGGGGGGTAGAGGAGGTGCACGGTAATGCGTGTGTGTGTGTGTGTGTTGGAGCTCATGTACGTTTATATGTATTTGACTGTGCTTTCATATATGTGAAACTGCATGTCTGGTGCATTTCTGTTATGCATGTGTGGGTGTATGTGTGAATGTGTGTCTTCATTTTTTACATTTATTTGCTTATTTATCACCATTGTTGTCTTATTTATTTATTTATTTATGTTTTATTATTATCATTTTATTAGTATTACTAATATTATTACTACTACCTTTTTCTATATTATAATTATTATTTATTTATTTATTTATTTATTTATTTATGCAAGCTTATCTATTATTTATTCCCCCGGTTTTTTTTTTTTTTTTTTTTTTTTTTTTTTTTTTCCCAAGGCCTGACTAAGCGCGTTGGGTTACGCTGCTGGTCAGGCATCTGCTTGGCAGATGTGGTGTAGCGTATATGGTTTTGTCCGAACGCAGTGACGCCTCCTTGAGCTACTGAAACTGAAACTGATGGTGGTAATTGGGGTGAAACGCTGTTAATGTCGTCTCTTTCACCGTTCGTATGGAGTGAGTTAACTTTTTATGTGCTTCCAGTTTAGGGCTGTGAAGCCACATGTGCTGCCATCACTGAGTGCTCAGATGAAGTTACAGAACTGTAAGACACGCAATATCACACACATGCGTACTTGCATGTGTACACACAAACAGCATTGACTTCTCTCCCTTCACCCATTCATACACATCTGGAGAAGAGCTTTCAAAAGCAACGAGTTAACTTGACGAAACAACACATTATCCAGCCTGCTAACATACACACATATGCACACTCCAGAAACTGGCTTTAACATCTTAACAGGTAATTACCACAAGCCATTAAGCTGTGACACTGACCCGAAATAGATTTTTCCAGACATGGTGTCAGCCAGACGATGCGCGGCCTCTTTGAGTTGTTCCCTGTTGAAGGGCACAGCCAGCTCCTGCACATACAACTCCACAGTTTGTCAACTCTGCTGGATAGGCCTTTCTTTCTATTTTATTTTAATTCTTAATTTCTTTTATATTTATTTTGTTGTTGTTGCTGCCCCATCAAGCAGTGTTCCACTGACTTTTCCAAGCCGCCATTACAGAGCGACACCTGGGTTCATATGTTGCATTCCTAGTGTAGGCTGCCCACAGCAATCTATTGATGTTATGTCGCCAGGAGGCCACACACCAGAGGAGACCCTGCACTACAGCTGTGTCACTTTGGAGGTGTTTGGTAGTGCCTGTTCTGATTTAAAGCACTTAGGACACCACCTACTAAGCTCCCTACACACACACACACACATACATATATAGTATTACACACAAACATTCATATATTCGAACATAAACGTACACACGTGCGTGGGTATGCACACGCATACACACACACACACACGTGACACACATGCACACGTAACACACACAAATACCCATCCATCTCCACACCCACACATACACACACGAAACACCCATACACCCCCACCCCATCCTCCCAACACACACCTCCAATGCGGCCATGAAGTCCTCAGGGGTGACGCTGAAGTTGCCGGTGGGGTCGTACCGCTTGAGGATGTCGATGAGCCTCATGTCGTTGACGATGATGTGTTCCTGCAGGATCACCACAGGGTCCTTCTTGTCCTTGAACGGGTCAATGCCCGGCTTGCCCAGGTCGTCGATCGTGTTCCCCGCCCGCATCACCGACCCGTACCTGCGGAAGGCGGCAGAATGGTTAATGGTTAATGGTGTCCGTGAAGGTTTGGGTTCCAATCCAGGTATCGTCCTTTCAAGGAGGTAGGTGGAAGAATGGTTAAAATGCCAATACTGGCAGTGTCGGTGAAGGTCTGGGTTCCAATCCAGGTATCGTCCTTTCAAAGAGGTAGGTGGTAGAATGGTTAGAATGCCAATACTGGCAGTGTCGGTGAAGGTCTGGGTTCCAATCCAGGTATCGTCCTTTCAAAGAGGTAGGTGTAGTAATGGTTAAAACGCTCAGCTGCCAAAACAGAAAGTCCATGAGCGTGTGGATTCGAATCCCGCTTTCGCCCTTTCTCCCAAGTTTGACTGGAAAACCAAACGGAGTGTTTAGTCATTAGTATGAGGCGATAAAACGGAAGTCCCGTGTGTGCAGCACGCACTAGGCGGACTGAAAGAGAACCCATGGCAACGTCAGTGTTGTCCTCTGGCAAATTTCTGTACAAGAAATCCTCTCTGATAGGTATGCAAATATATACGCATACACTCAAGACCTGACTACGCGAGTTAAATTATACTGCTAGTCAGGCATCTAGCAGATGTGGTGTAGCGTATATGGATTTGTGACACCTTCTTGATAAAGTTTGTTGTTGTATTTTTCCAGTTTGTCAAGATTCCAGATTTTATTCCAAAAAGTCCCCTTGGGGGCATATGGAAAAACAAAATCGTCAAAAGGCAAACAATACATAGGGACAATGAATGTGACACTGTTACACAGTACATGACAGACTTGTAATTTAGTGAATGAAATAATACTGTGCTTAGAGTATTATCTGAACACAAAGCATCTGATTTCACATAACACAAACCGCACAAACAATAATGTATAGAAATCTAGCTGAGTGGAATGGTAATATTTCAAAAACGTTGCATGATAATCTCTATAAATTTTTACAGTTTCAATAAAGATGGTTGATTTTTTTGTCATAAACAATTGCGAGACCTTACAAAGCGTTCGAATTTCTGTTATAATATGGCTTTAACAAATGGTTTCTATGATGGCTGAAAAAAAGAACATCGAAATATATAATGGAAGTCATCACCAAGATCATTAAAATCACATTTAGTACACAGTCTTTCATTTCTTTCAATACCATGCATGCATCCTGTCTTGACAGGCAATCAACGGTTCAGTGTTTTATAACTTAACATATACACTTAGATAAATGTTCTAGGAGGATTATCAAATATTTTTCAAATTCAAATCTTTCTTTAAACATTCTGTAGTTTGGGTACAGTTCGTTCCGATGAAGTTTGGCATGCCAGTTCTGGATATACTGATCATGCAGTCTTTGTTTTATTTGTTGTTGTTGTTTTTTTAAAGAAATCTTGTTAGTTGGATTGTCTGGCGTGTTTTTGTTACTGAAACTGAAAACCTACCTGCAGACAAAGTTGGGTCGCTTCATTTTGGTGTCCTCCAACACACGCAGGAATTCGTATTCCACTTCGATGTCCTGTTGGAAGAAAATCACGTTTATCATCACAATATCCCTATCAACAAATTCGTATTCCACTTCGATGTCCTGTTGGGAGAAAATCACGTTTATCATCACAATATCCCTATCAACAAATTCGTATTCCACTTCGATGTCCTGTTGGGAGAAAACTGATCACGTTTATCATCTCAATATCCCTATCAACAAATTCGCATTCCACTTCGATGTCCTGTTGGGAGAAAATCACGTTTATCATCACAATATCCCTATCAACAAATTCGTATTCCACTTCGATGTCCTGTTGGGAGAAAATCACGTTTATCATCACAATATTCCAATCAACAGCTCTATGTAACTTATTAAGTGCTTTTGTTGTTGTTGTTTTTGGTGTGGGTTTTTGTTTGTTTTGTTTTGTTTTTATTTTATTGTTTTTTGACAATTTCCGTCACTGCAATCGTGGATGATAATTGGAAAACATATAAAGACAACTCGTGGATCGTGAATTACAATTTTTGCAAGTGGGGCGTAAATTGCATTTGATTCGTATGTAATTCAAACATCTTTGTTTCAAATGACAGCTAAGGAAAACAAGCGTCTTGTTTCAAAAGCCGGCAAGGAGAGAAATCATTGCAATTCAAGCTGGTAGCGATGTCAGAAAAAAGTTTCAGTCATGAAAGAAAATTCTGAAATATTGAAAACATAAACAAAAACAGCAAGATAAAACAATACCGTAAACATCAAAGCGAAAAGAACCGGAAAAGTAGGTGTGTGTGTGTGTGTGTGTGTGTGTGTGTGTGTGTGTGTGTGTGTGTGTGAGTTGGTGTGTGTATGTGTGTGTGTGTGCGTGCGTGTGTGTGTGTGCGTGCGTGTGTGTGTGTGTGGACGCGCGCGTGTATGTGTGCGCGCGCGCTGGCGTACAAGTGTGTGATCAAGGGGTGCAGTGCTTGCACATGCTTGTGAGTATGACCACGCACACGTGTGTGCCGCGGCCGGAGAGCACGGACTCACAGAGAGATCGAGTTCCTCCACCTCACAGTTGTCGGTGTTGTTGATGGAAGTGATGATGGCGATGGCTCCCCCCGACGTGATCAGGTTGTTACCCATCTGAAGCACACCACAACACAACACAATGAGATACCACGCGTTTCGCACGGACTTTGTTCTCCGAAACGCTCCTGAATGGTCACAGACTTGGTACTCACGGCAGTGTGGTGCACAAGACGTTGGCAACTGAAAACAAACGTAAGTACTGCTGACAGTATGTGGGTAAATTATACGCCACACCACATCTGCTAAACAGATGCCTGACCAGCAGGGTAAGTGAACGCGCGTAGTCAGGCCTGCACAATAAGAATACTAATAAAAATACTAATAACACTAATATCAATAAAAATCATTATCATCATAATAATTATAACACTACTACTACTACTACTACTACTACTACCACCACCACCACTACTACTAACAATAATTATTCTTCTTCGCTCGTGGGCTGCAACTCCCACGTTCACTCGTATGTACACGAGTGGGCTTTTACGTGTATGGCCGTTTTTACCTCGCCATGAAGGCAGCCATACTCCGTTTTCGGGGGTATGCATGCTGGGTATGTTCTTGTTTCCAAAACCCACCGAACGCTGACATGGATTACAGGATCTTTACCGTGCGTATTTGATCTTCTGCTTGCGTATACACACAAAGGGGGTTCAGGCACTAGCAGGTCTGCACATATGTTGACCAGGGAAATCGGAAAAATCTCCACCCTTTACCCACCAGGCGCCGTTACCGAGATTCGAACCCGGGACCCTTAGATTGAAAGTCCAACACTTTAACCACGCGGCTATTGCGCCCGTCAAAGAATAATAATAACGGTAATAATAACAACAACAATAACAACGACAACACCAATGGGGGCGTGGCGTACCTTCAGCACCTTGATGGAGTCGTTGGACGTGAGGACCTTGGCCATCCGCTTGGCGGTGTCCAGCCCCAGCCGGTTCCCGCTGAGGTCCAGCTCCAGAAGGGCCTGGTTGGTCAGCAGGGCCTCCACCACCGCGCCCCCTCCCTCCTGACCCAGCCCGTTCCACGCCAGGTTGAGACTCTTTAACCGCACGTTCTCCTGGGGCCGGGCAACAGCATGACGCATTACGTGATGAGGTATTAGAAGACGACGATTATGATGAAGACGAAGGAGAAGACGATGACGACTACGAAGAAGAAGAGGTGGAGGAGGAGGAGAAAAAGAAGAGCAAGAGGAGGAGAAACAGAGGAAGAAGATTCAGTTTCAGTAGCGAGGAAGAAGAAGGAGATGATGTAGAGGAGGGGGAGGAAGAGGAGCAGAAGGAGGAGGAGAAGAAGAAGGGGGAGGAGGAGGAGGAGAAGAAGAAGCAAAAGGAGAAGGAGGAAGAGGAGGAGGAGAAGAAGAAGGGGGAGGAGGAGGAGGAGAAGAAGAAGCAAAAGGAGAAGGAGGAAGAGGAGAAGGAGGATGAGAAGAAGGAGGAGGAGGAGAAGAAGCAGAATGAAAAGGAGAAGGAGAAGAAGAAGAAGAGGGAGGGGGGGGGAGGAGGAGAAGAAGAAGAAGCAGAAGGAGAAGGAGAACAACAACAAGGAGGAGGAGGAGAAGCAGAAGAAGGAGGAGAAAAAGAAGAAGAGGAGGAGGAAGAAGAAAGAAAGAAAGAAAAGAGTGAAAGAAAGAAAGAAGGAAAAGAGGCAGAGAAAGAAAGAGAGAGAGAGCGAGAGACAGAATGAATGAATGAATGGATGAATGAATGGAATGCGTGGCATCTGTATTACGCATATTTCAAAGTAAATTCAGAGTCAATACACTGGCAATCATCCATTCGCATGCAGCCACCCTCAAACCACACTCAACCATACACAAACACACCCGTGAGCAGTAAATAGCTCAAATCAACAGCGATGAAAAAAAAAAAAAAAAAATCACAAAAGCGCCTCACAGAACAGATACGTTTTTAATGTGGGATTTGAATAGAGGGGGGGTGATGTTTGATGCCACAGACCGACAGGAAGCGACAAACCAAAACGCACAACAATTTCAAGTCTCCGTTTTAAGGACTGAGGTGTCAAAAGCCTGCTTACTGATCCAAATTCGCTAACCACATCTACTTTTAAATAAGCTAACTTAAAAATGGACCCAACGCACTGATCAAACATTGACAGCCTGTCCTGGATTTTATGTTGCTGCTGTTTTTCTTCGAAAAAAACTGGTGAATGTGAATAGGCTACTGAGAGTGATGACGAATGGAGAACAGAGTTGGAACTGATGCATCAAACACACACACAGATAATTTCCACAACGTTCTTTCCTCTGTCCCTCTGTCACCCCAGCAGAGGTGACTACAGTCACTGACAGGGATGTCACAGGCACGTGAGAAACGTGCTGGCGCAAACACACATACTAATACGCACGCACACACACACACACACACACACTAACACACACAAACACACTAACAAACACACACACACACACACACACACTAACAAACACACACGCACACACACACACACGCACACACACACAGTCTGCCTTGCCTTCAATCCCTTCGCTATGGCAATTCCCCCTTTGGGTCGAAGGTGGTTCCAACTAAGGTCAAGGACATCGAGGTTTTCGTTCTGACCTGCAAGAACACGTTCCTGATAAAATGTGATGTGATGTAATGTGACGTGATATGATGTCATGTGTGACAGTATTCTTTCGGCTATATATTCGCACTTTAGCATCCTAAATTCAGCTCCAGAATTTAGGATGCTAAAGTGCGACAATACCAGAATTGTGTGTTTGCATGGATCAGTGCATGTATACCTAAGTGGGTTGGTATATCAGTGTGGTTTCGCAAAAGCGAGTAAGTGTGTGTGTGTGTGTGTGTGTGTGTGTGGAGGAATGGACAGGGCGTGAGGTGTAAATAGAAATGGTACAGAGGTAGGGACTGACATTTCGGTGTAAAGTGAAATGAATGATTCTTTAAAAAAGAAAGAAAGAAAAGCATATCCTCAAGCACACACACACACACACAAGCACACACACACACACACTCTCTCTCTCTCTCTCTCTCCCTCGCTCTCTCACATGCACACACAGTTCCCACACACCAATAGCTGGCCCCAAAATCTCGGCCCCCACTTCGGTAAATTTGTTGTGGCTCAAGTCCAGCTCTCTGAGGTATTTGTTTTTCTGCAACATCAAACATCAACCTTCCGCAATTCTCTGAAACATTTACACGTCTCTTTTTCCGTATACTCAATAATTCAAACGTGACCTTGTGAACTGTCACTTAATCAATCAAGCAAAATGTTCCACGTATACACCACACTCACTCACTCACTCGAGCGCGCGCACACGCACACACACAAACACATGCAGACACACATACGTAAAAACCACGCGCAAGCGCGCGCGGACGCACGCACGTACGTACACACACACACACACACACACAGAGATACGAACACTCGCAATGTGCGCTTGCTTAGATACATGCACATGCACGCACAGTACGACATGTACGTTTAACACACACTCTCTCTCTCACTCACTCACTCACAATCGATTCCATATTAATCTTTCATCAGACAAGGGTTTAAGTATGAACAGTTCCCATTCCCTCTGTGTTTACCTCGAGTGCATCGGCAAAGATGGTTGCTGATTTGTCGTCAAATTCGTTTCCTGTTTCAACACAACAGTCAGTACACATAAACACTCTCAAAAGCAAAATAAACAAAATAATAAATGAATAAACAAAATAGAAAAGAAAATAACGCTACCTTACGACTGAATATCAAATAACTGATAATAGATTGTGTGGCTACAAGACGTGGGAAGGTGAACAGGCGTGCGTGTGTGTGTGCGTGTGTGTGTGTGTTGTGTTGTGTTGTGTTGTGTTGTGTTGTGTTGTGTTGTGTTGTGTTGTGTGTGTGTGTGTGTGTGTGTGCCTGTGTTCCTCTGTGTGTGTGTGTGTGTGTGTGCTCTCTCTCTCGCGCGCGCGTGCGCGTGTGTGTGAATACACTTGCGCATTCATGTATGTGTGTAATTGTTCCTCATATCTGGAATAATCTTCCGCTCATCATATCCGTGCATCTAATTCTGTCTCTGCTTTTCGTTCATCACTGAAAACTTATCTGTTTAAAACCTGTCTGTAAGCACTCTCAACTTCCTTGTTTTCCAACACCATCCATGTCAGCTCACTTTGGATGCATGAAGAGTGGGAGGGGCAGAGTGGGGGGAGGGAGAGTTTGGGGGGGGGGGGAGGGGTTTGAGAAAGTGTGGTCATGAATGATTTATGTAATTTGTAATTTGTAATATGTTTCTTTCATGTAAAGCGCCCTGAGCTTTAGAGAGAAATGGCGCTATATAAATGAACATTAATATTATCATAATTATCATGATTAATGTCAGGGCGTTTTGTGTTTAACCCTTTCACCGCCAGTCAATTTAGAGTGCAAAATTCCCTTGTGGTATAAACACAGAAAAGACAGTGGCTAAGAATAGCTGGGGATTCTCCCTACGATGTATAGAAAATATGGCCTATCCTACCACCGAACATTAAGAGCAGTAGGTTCATGGATAACAGACCAATGAATGGTCACCTTTCAGTGACATGGGTCCTCTACCACGCCTGTGCATAAATGCGAGCTTGGCGGTGAAAGGGTTAAAGGCGAGTATGCTTGAGTGCATTTGGCAAGTATATATATATATATATATATATATATATAGAGAGAGAGAGAGAGAGAGAGAGAGAGAGAGACAGAGAGAGAGAGAGAGACAGACAGACAGACAGAGACAGAAACAGAGACAGAGAGAGAGATGTATGTGTGTGTGTGCATGTGTATGCATATGTATGTGCGTGTGTGTGTGTGCGTGCGTGCATGCGCGCGCGTGTGACCAAGAATGAATGTGTGTGTGTGTGTGTGTGTGTGTGTGTGTGTGTGTGCACGCATGCGTAGTGTATATGTGTGAGAAAATAAACATGTGTGCGTGCTCGGTTGCGTTTGTATGTGTCTATGTTATGTATGTCTTTATAGCCTACGTACGTGCCCGCGTGTTTTGAATGTGTACCTTGGATCTTTAATTCTGCGTCAGGGTCGTCTTTCGCGACAGATATCAGAGAACACACGGCAATACACCAACAGCGGGTGTAGCTGTGCATATCTTACCTTTGAGGTTACATTTTCGGAGTCCTCCATTGACCAGCAACATTTTGCACAGGTAGTCTGCTCCCTCGTTTCCCAGTTTGTTGTCTGACAGACCCTGTTGTAAGAAACGCACACACACCACACACACGCACACGCACACACACAAGCACACGCAAAAACACACACACACACACACACACACGCATACGCAAACACACACACACACCAACGCACGCGGGGGAGCGGGGGGGAGGAGGGGGGGTCATCAGTTACGCTACCAGTAAAAGAAATTACAAACTACCCACCACGCACACAGTGGCCGTCTGACCTCAGCGATTAATGTTACTTCTTCTGCGTTCATGGGCTGCAACTCCCACGTTCACTCGTATATACGCGAATAGGTTTTTACGTGTATGACAGTTTTTAACCCGCCGTGTAGGCAGCCATATTCCGCTTTCGGGGGTGTGCATGCTGGGTATGTTCTTGTTTCCACAACCCACCGAACGCAGACATGGATTACAGGATCTTTAACGTGCGTATTTGATCTTCTGCTTGCGAATATACACGAAGGGGGTTCACTGAGGCACTGGCAGGTCTGCACATATGTTGACCTGGGAGATCGGAAAAATCTCCACCCTTTACCCACCAGGCGCCGTCACCGAGATTCGAACCCGGGACCCTCAGACTGAAAGTCCAACTCTTTAATCATTCGGCTATTGCGCCCGTCTGATGTTACAAATTGCTGGGAAATCTTAAAAACCGCCCTGAATATCGCCGTGTTTTCCACTCAACTCAACCCCTATGTTCTCATATTGGGTAGTGGGAACTGGACGGTCAAGTAACGGAAGAGATAGTGCTGAAGCAACTACAGGTAACATGTTGGAATATTTTGTACTCCAAGCGTTACTCGTGACCTACACATAGTAACTATTCATAAATCTATCTATCTATCTATAAATATCTCTCTCTCTCTCTCTCTCTCTCTCTCTCTCTCTCTATATATATATATATATATATATATATTGGACATGAAAATGTTTCAGAGTGAATTTTAATGATTGTAGATCGTACTGTATTTGCAAGAGTCGAATTCATTCCATAGGGTGGTGAACTTAAGGAGGGGCATATCACATCACTAGCATGTCGTGACTCGGAAGCGCCAGTCCCCAATCAGGGCCTCACAACCCCAGTCAGTCAGGGTCTCGCAAATCCAGTCAACCCCAGTCAGGGCCTCATAATGCCAACCAGGGCCTCACAACGCCACTCACGGCCTCACAACGCCAGTCAACCCCAGTCAAGGCCTAAGTCATTGCCAACAACCCCAGTCAGAGCCCCACAACCCCAGTCAGGGCCTCACAATGCCAATGAGGGATTTACAACCCCAGTCAGGGCCTCACAAACCCAGTCCATCCCAGTCAGAGCCTCACCATGTTAGTCAGGACCTCGCAACCCTAGTCAAAATCTCACAACCCAGTCGGGACCTCATTACCCCGTTCAGGGCCTCACAACCCCAGTCAGGACCCCACAACCCAGTCAGGGCCTCACAACCCCAACCCCATTCAGGGCCTCACAACCCCAGTCAGGGCCTCACAACCCAGTCAAGGCGTCACAACGTCAGTAAGGGCCCCACAACCCCAGTCAGGGTCCAACAGCCCCAGTCAAAGCCCCATACCCCAGTCAGTGACGCACAACCCCACTCAAGGCCTCACAACCCCAGTCAGGGCCCTACACCCCAGCCAGGACCTTATAACCCCAGTCAGGGCCTCACAACCCCACTGAAAGCCTCACAGCCCAAGTCAGTGCATCACAACCCCAGTCAGGACCCCACAACTCCAGTCAGGGCCTCATAACCCCAATGAAGGCCTTACAACCCAAGTAGGGTCTCATAACCCCAGTCAGGGCCTCACAATGTCGGTGATGTACTCGTTCTCCTCCAGCAGTCTGCTGATCGCCTTGGCCCCCTCCGCCATCATCCAGTTCCCCCCAAGGTCCAGGCGCTCCACGTCCACACTTTCCTGGTGAAATACACACACACAGAGCAGTCAGGCTTCGTCAGTAACGTCACATCATAGTCCTCGTCGTCCTTAGTCATGTAGTGTAGCGACGCGCTCTCCCTGGGGAGAGCAGCCCGAATTTCACACAGAGAAATCTGTTGTGATAACAAGAAATACAAAAAAGAAATACAAATACAAATCACAACAATCGTTATCACAGTCCTACCCGTTGTCATTATCATAATCATCGTCATTGTCAACGTCGTCGTTATCCTCATAATCGTCATCACAGTCACCTTCATCATATTTATCGGATATGTCGGCCGATATCATCAACGAAATCACTACCTCAAACGTCAGTGCGTCCAAAGTGTATCTTTCTTAGCAATTACTGGAAATGTAAGTCTTGGTCAATTCATTCGGAACTGAAGAGAGAGAGAGAGAGAGAGAGAGAGAGAGAGAGAGAGAGAGAGAGAGAGAGAGAGAGAGAGAGAGAGAGAGAGAGAGAGAACAAGAACAAGAACAAGAACAAAAACTTAAATCTCCAGGCCTCCGGCCCCTAGAAGAGAGACAGACAGACAGACAGAGACAGAGACAGACAGACCGACCGACCCGCCAGAGACACAGAGAGAAAGAAGCACAGGCACTGAGAGAGACAGAGAGCGACTGACAGACACAGACAGACATAGAAGGAAACAGAGAGAGGGAGAGACTGACAGACCGACAGACACACTGACATACAGACAGACAGGTTTACTGTCATCGCCGCGCTGCATTCGACATGAAGTTTTCATAGATCTCGTTCCCCGGGGGAAGGCTTACATTACACCGGCCAGTTCCCAGAGCATGGAAAAGGCCGAACAATGCCCACCCCGCGTCAGTGGTCCCACAGCGACAACCTGACAAGTGATGCTGAAAACTGTCGCCTCCGCACTCAAGTGGGAATAATGGCCTCTCGGGCAAAGATCTATGCCGTTTCCGAAAACAACCCCCACGATCTATAACCTTTGTACGTGACAAACGCCGTGCTTCTGTACCCCCCACCCTCCTACTCTCCCCTTTTTTTTTCTTTCTGTTCTTTTTAGATCAGAAATAATGCATACCTGCAAACTCGACATTCAATCTTCCCTGTGCGAACTCTTTTTCCGGGATCATCGTTCAGTTTTATGAAAACGAAATTTCTTGGCAGATGAACACTTAAAAATTCATGTTGGCGCCACGCGTCTTGACATTTACGAGCATTTCCCCGGGTTAGCATTCATCAGTGGTGTGGCCATTTATTGTTTGATTAACCAATGTACAAAAAATGTAGAAGAAACGTAACACGAAAAGCAAAATACAATAATTACGCCGACAGTGAAATCAGCAAAGACAGAGGCACAGACAGAGACATCAAAATCCGCATCAACATGGCAAAGCATGCATTCAAAGCCCTGCGGCCAATATTATGGAACTCCACAGCCCTCTTCAAACACCACAGAGTATTCAAGACTTCTTCTTCTTCTTCGTTCGTGGGCTGCAATTCCCACGTTCGTGGGCTTTTACGTGTATGACCGTTTTTACCCCGCCATGTAGGCAGCCATACTCCGCTTTCGGGGGTGTGCATGCTGGGGATGTTCTTGTTTCCATAACCCACCGAACGCTGACATAGATTACAGGATCTCTAACGTGCGTATTTGATCTTCTGCTTGCGTATACACACGAAGAGGGTTCAGTTCAGGCACAAGCAGGTCTGCACATATGTTGACCAGGGAAATCGGAAAAATCTCCACCCTTTCACCCACCAGGCGCCGTTACCGAGATTCGAACCCAGGACCCTCAGATTGAAAGTCCAACGCTTTAACCACTCGACTATTGCGCCCGTCGTATTCAAGACAAATACGAAGTGCGTCCTCTTTGTAATGGATCAGAGACTTGGAGAATAACAAATACGGATACTGACAAACTGCAAACCTTCATTAACTGATGCCTGGCGCAACGTGTGTATCACGTGGCCAGAAACAATATGAAAATCCAAACTGTGGGAATGAACCATCAGTCAGATCTCCACAATAAAGGAAACCTAAAGTCACACTTTCGCAATCCTCCAAACATTACCAAGCAAGCATTGGGCGGATCCCTCAACTCTTCAGTCTTTGTTAAATGTTGTCCCCAAAACTCATAACATAATGATCAATGGGGGAACCAGTCGATGTCCTTTATACATTGACACTGCCATCTGATCAGCAGAATACGGATGTTCTATGCTTCTGTGTAGATTATAAAATCAGCACATACTTTCGAACAAGATTTATGAATGCACCACTTCAGTTCACATTACTAGTCGTGCCTTGATGAAAAAAAAATGAAAAAAAAGATGTTGTGACATCCAACATATACACCTCTTGCACTACAAGCACGTCGTTTTGTAACACAAATAAATAAATAAACAAACAAATATATATATATATATATATATATATATATATATATATATATATATATATACATCTCCCAAATCATTTAACAATTACTTACACGCAGACAAGGGAACGGACTCAACAGACCGATACGTCGTTCATCATCGGAGCTTGGACGCGCAAAAAAACATGGGTATTAACTTGGGTATCGCTCTATCCACTCGGATGCCCACAACCACCCCCAGTACCCTGTCTTTCAGAAAAGCGGCGGGTCCATACCAGACCAATACCGATAACTACAAAGGTACGGATGTGCGTGATCTCCCTTATCAGAAGTGGTGGAGTTACCCGACTCCAAGGACCACCCCACGCTGTGTCAACAGGTGTCACAAGCACTGTTCGAGAAGTTCAGTTTTCCGGGAGGTAATGACACTTTGACATTATCCGACTGCACGACCCTGCATTGGGAACTGAGGGGGACGGGGGGTGGGTGGGTAAGAGAGCGAAGAAATCAAATCGCGTTGATGTTGTTTACAGCTCAGTCGACCAGAGAGAGAGGGGTAGGGTGGAGGGGGGGGGGGTATTTAAAGGCTGAAGGGAAATGATGCAAGGGGAAATGGAGAAGAAAAAACATGTCAATCCGAACTATAATTTTTTTTAATGAGTTGTGAAATGTACGTATGTTTCTCCTTTGAGGAACTCTGAACTTAACAAGTGTTATCAAAACAAGGTACAGACAAACGAACAGAGGAAAATAGAGACAGGGAGAGGACGAGCAAAAGAAACACTGAAAGAGATACACTAACAGATAAAATGGTGAGACATACAGACATAGTCTCTGCCTCACAAAGAGGGCGAGAAACAGACAGACAGCCAGCTAGCCAGCTGTGGACAGGGAGAGACAAAGAGAGGTTCTGCACTGTGTCTTCATTCCGTTCATGCTAACATGCTCGTGGGAGGCAATACCCGCTACCAGTCACAGCGTGTTAATCGGTACCTCGGCATGGGGGGCGTACAACACCATGCACAGCACAGAGGCCGCAGCACCAGCACTTTTATATACACACACACACACACATTTGCATACATATACATACACAGTGACACACACACTCACACACACAGTCATACACACACATATGCATACATACATATACGCACACGGTCGAACACACACACACACATGCATGTATACATGCATGTATATATGCACACAGTGACACATTCACAGACTCCCCCCCCAAACACACACACACATATGCATACATACATACATGTGTATACGCACACAGTCACACACACACACTCACACAAACGCACACATGCACGTACGCACACAGACGTAAGCATGCCGTGCACCCATACAGACACGAAAACACACACGTACATCCACGCACACACACACACACACACACACACACACACACACACACACACACACAAGCTTGCATGCATGCACACACATACACAGACACAACACCCACCCATTCTCTCTCTCTCTCTATCACACACACACACACACACACACACACACACACACACACACACACACACACACACAAGCGCGACAAGCACGTCCTGTTGAAACAACATCTTTTGGTCTGACCGTCAGAACGCATCCCCGCCCCCCGACCCCTCACCCTCACTCCACCGTACCCTTCCTTTCCAGCCCGTACACATGAAGCCACGCGACACGACCGTATACAACACGGGAACACCAACAGACACACGCAGAATGGTCAACTTTTTTTCTTACGTATTTCTTTCATTTTCTTTCCTTTAAATGTACACCTTTTATAATGCAGACTTTTCACAAGTGTAAAGCGCAACAAATGCAATAAAAGTGTCCAACTTCCAAGCACCACTGACCCAGCTACCGAACAAAGTCTGTTTTCTGCGAATGGGTTTCTTATGTATGTGACCGCTTCGACACCCATCTTTTAGGCTACCGTACACCGTTTTCGGAGAAGGATCCACGCTGGGTGTATCAGCGTTTTCATAAGCCACCGAACACACGTGAATTGGAGGACCTTTAACGTGAACAATCGACCTATTTCATACATCTACCGGTGGAGACGGGGTTGAAGATTACAAGGCACATGGTGGTCTGAATAAACGTTGTTCGGATCCGAGAGACTGAAAAAAACAACCAACATTGAACCACGATTTCTCGCCAGAACTCTGACCACAGGCCTCAAGGAAGCACTCTTTCTATCAGTCAGCATGTTCATGAACCGGAATTATCATCAATTTGTCATCAGACTGATGCTGGCTGCTCTACAGGAAAAGATGAAACAATTCGCAATCGCAGTTTCTTTGAAAACGGGGTAAGCGATCACATTTTTATTTCAAACAACTTGTCAACCACCTTGCCAGCCACCACCTACTTTTCCATCGACAGTACCTGAGTTACCAAAGCCAGGTCAGATAATTCACCCACATTGATTATTGGAACAGATGCTGTAAAATATATTATGTATATTCTTCATTCAGGTCTGAAACTGACAGAGGTCTTAATCAAAGATTCCCATGGGGATCATCCCAACACCGACTGTCCCAAATCTTTCTTGGCCGCGAGAGTGGGGGATGTGACTTGGGAAAGACACTTTATTGCCCAAGTTAAGTTAAATTCTCGCCCAGATAGTCGGGACAGCAGTTGGCTCCACTGCTGTTGTGATGGTCACAGCGGGACACGACAGTCATACATACATACATACATTGTATTTCTCTTTTTTATCACAACAGATTTCTCTGTGTGAAATTCGGGCTGCTCTCCCCAGGGAGAGCGCGTCGCTACACTACAGCGCCACCCCCACCCCCTTTTTTGTATTTTTTCCTGTGTGCAGTTTTATTTGTTTTACCTATCGAAGTGGATTTTTCCACAGAATTTTGCCAGGAACAACCCTTTTGTTGCCGTGAGTTCTTTTACGTGCGCTAAGTGCATGCTGCACACGGGACCTCGGTTCATCGTGTCATCCGAATGACTAGCGTCCAGACCACCACTCAAGGTCTAGTGGAGGGGGAGAAAATATCGGCGGCTGAGCCGTGATTCGAACCACTGCGCTCAGATTCTCTCGCTTCCTAAGCTGGCGCGTTACCTCTAGGCCATCACTCCACATACATACATATATACATACATACATACATACATACACACACACACATACAGACACACATACATACATACACACATACATACAAACATACATACATACACACATACATCCATACATCCATCCATACATACATACATACCCTGAGGGCCAAAGCAACGGCCATAGTCTCTTCGGGGCTGAGGCCGTGGAACCTCATGGTAAGGTTGGGGTCGTGGATGTGCCGCATGAAGTAGGAGATGGGCACGATGTTCAGCTGCCCACACACCTTGTGGTAGTACGACTGGGCCCGGTCCAGCTCATCTTCTGGGTCTGCAATTGTTATCATCGTCATCGTCATCATCACCACCATCAAAGTCGTCATCAACATCGTCATTACCGTTGTCATCACCGATATCGTCGTGTATGATTGCACATACTTGCTAGTGTGACTGAACCCCTCTGGGTTTGGAGTCATCGTTATCATCGTCGTAGTCCTCAACACCATCAACGTCGTCATTGTACTGCATTGTGTTTTGCTGGCCACAAGCTTTGTCACGGTAACAAGTGACTGTCTACCTCCTTTGTGGCTCTGAAAATACCTTCCTTCTTCTCCTTAGTGACAACAAAACATTACCATCACCATCTACTTCATCACCAACACCAGCCACATTCATTTGTCTCAACAACACCAGCCATATTCATTTGTCTCAACAAGACCAGCCATATTCGTTTGTCTCAACAACACCAGCCATATTAATTTGTCTCAACAACACCAGCCATATTAATTTGTCTTTGCAACTTTTCGGTCCACTTCCTCTTTAAGGCCCTGAGGACATTATCATCGTCATCTTCGTCATCGTCGCAGTTATTCTGTTACTGCATACAAGTGCCAAAACATTTTCACGTATTCTATTAAGAAATGATTAAGTGATCTGTGTAATTCAATGTGAAACAAAACAGGACGATACGAAGGCGAGTAAGAGGAGGAGAAAGAAAAGAGGAAAAGGTGGAAGAAACAGAGGTGGAGGAATACGAGCGGACAGAAATCGAAATCGAAATCCAAACTTTTTTTATTGGGGGAAAAGGAATAGGCACTTATCGGCCTGTTTTCATCCTACCCTCGTAAAGAAAACGTATAAATTAATCTAGGAAATACAAGAAGACTGAAAAAAAAGTAGGGAAAAATACATACACATCGCATGGCAACAACAACAAAAACAAATAAATGGCATAGAAAACACACAACAGACAAGACATGACAAGACAAATTCTTTATTATCGAGGATAACAAGATAAGCACTGGCGCGCTTTTTCATCCAGTCCCCGCCCTGAAACAGGGTCTACACTACACAATACTACATTATATATGTCATTGCAAGCACTACACAATGCTGCTTAAAGTCATAGAATGCGAATACTATACTACATAAAGGCATAAGCATGCTAAAAAAAATAAGACACACACACACGCACGCACACGTGCACACGCACACGCACACACACGCACACACACACACACAGAGGCACAAGCAGCAGAAGAAGAAGAAGTGGAGGAGGAGTCGCGAGAAAGAAGGTGAGAGGAAGAAAAGAAAAGAAAAGATGAAGTCGATGGGGAGGAGAAGGAGGAGGAAAGAGAAGAAGAAGGAGGAGGAGGAGCAGGAGATGAAAAAAAGAACAAGAACAACAACTAGAAGAAAACAAAATAGAAATCACAACAATCTTTTTAAGTACAAATCATAAATTGTGTGTTTGCATTTATTAAACACTTACATCACTAAAAAAAACCCACCAAAACAAACAAACAAACGAACAAAAAAAAAAAAAAACAAAAAAAAAAACAAACCCCAAAACAGCAATACCGAATGTGAGGAAGAGAAAGGAGAAATTGGAGAAGATGGAAAATGAACGTCACGTCAGCAATAAAAGAGAAAAACAACAAAACAAGACATAAATAACATCGACAGACGATGTTGCATACTTTATGACTAAAGAAAAAAGAAGGAAACCCATGACACGAATAAAAAAAAAGAAAAATGTTCATTCCGACCCACTACACATCACAAAGCATAATTTCAGTTTCTGTTTTGTTTCTCAAAGAGGCGTCACTGTGTTCGGACAATTCCATATACGCTTCACCATATCTGCCTGACCATCTATATATATATATATATATATATCTGTGTGTGTGTGTGTGTGTGTGTGTGTGTGTGTGTGTGTGTGTGTGTGTGCCTATCAGAGAGGATTTTTTTCTACGGAATTTTGCCAGGGGATAACTCATTTGTTGCCATGAGTTCATTTTAAGCGCGCTGAGTGTTCTCTGCACACGGCACTTCGCTGTATCGTCTCATCCGATTGGCCAGACGCTCAGTTTGATCTTCCAGTCAACCTTGGGAGAAAGGGTGAGAGCGGTATTCGAACCCAGACCCTGAAGAACACTGAACTGGCAGATAGGCGTCTAATCCATTCTGCCACTTCCCAAACTCCACAGACATCACCACACTCACCCTCAGTCTCCAGATCAGTGTCATACTCCGCCCCCTCCGGCCGTGGTTCTTCTTCTTCCTCCTCCTCCTCCGTTTGTTCCTCCCCCTCCCCTCCAAACACCTGTCCCTCCTCCTCCTCCTCGTGATGCACCTCCGTGATGAGCACCCCCTCCCCCTCCTCGACATCTTCAGGCATCAGGTGACTGGGCGTCCGCACCAGAGTGGGACGGGCCTGCAGGCTGGGCATGCGCAGTCCTTTAGGGGAGGTGATGTCATCGTCAGGGTGAAGGTCGGTGATGAGGTGAGGGTCGCCGTCTCCCACGGTCAGCATTTCGTTCTCCGCGTTCTGCTCTGTCACCGTGGACAGTCTCCGGCCCAGCGGGTCCTCCTGTGTCATGACAGTAATGATAATAATAATAATAATGATGATAATGGTAATAATAATGATGATGATAATGATAATAATAATGATGATAATGGTAATGGTAATAATAATAATAATATGGTAATGATAATGGTAATAATAATAATAATCATAATGGTGATGATGATAATGATAATAATAATAATGAAAACAACGACAACAACAATAATAATAATAATAATGATGATGATGATGATGATAATATTGAGGAGGAAGAGAATAATGATGATGTTGATGACATCGACTAATAATAATAATAATAATAATAATAATACTAATGAAACCAATGACAACAATAATAATAATAATGATGATGATGATGATGATGATGATGATAATAATAATAATAATACTATTGCGGAGGAAGAGAATAATGATGATGTTGATGACATCGACGACGACGACGACGACGACGACGATGATGATGATGACAGAACAGAACAGAATCGAATAGAAGAAGAAGAAGAAATAATTAACTTATACATAGCGTATTTGCATACCATATTAGCTTGCTATGACCTTTTTTACCGTCATGAGGGTAGTGGATATATATCTACTGTGTTCAGGGCTCGACACTGGAAATCGGGTCCAGTCCTCTCATATAACAATATCCTCATTATAACTATTATTGTTGTTGTTGTTATCATTATTGTTATCACTATTATTATCATTATCATTGTTGTTATCATTATTATCCTATTATCATTATCATTGTTGTCATCATTATCATTATTATTTAGTTGCGGAGGAAATAAATGTGAGGGAAAATAGAATTACTGATTTTATTGTTGCTCCGTCCTTTAACATACAGACAGACAGGCAGATATACAGAAAGGGAGAAACACAGACAGACACAGTGACAGACACAGAGAGACGGAAAGATACCCCGTAAACCACTTGTTCCGTTAAACAGACACCTTTCTCCGCTCAGAGAGTCAAAACGCTCACACAACCGTAATTAGTTTGCTCCGAAACAATCAGAAAGATGTCCCCAAAATGTTGTCTTGTCTGAAATCGACCATGAGTTTTCAGAAAGCAGACGAGCTACATTTGAAAAGATCGCCTTCCCCCGTTCACATTCCAGTCCGCAATCTCCATGACTTAGCTTTCCATTTCAAGACCTTTGTCAGCGGGAATATATCAATTCCTTTAACTCACTCAGTACGGCCAGTCCTCTCTTCTCCTCTACACAGACCTCTCGGATGTCCAGTGGGTGTCTGAATGACCCAACCTTTAGCTTCCGTCGTCAGAATTGTGGTATTCTCTGTCAACATTCACCTCTTCAGTATAAGAGCCTTCCGCTTGGAATATTTGGATGATGGTAATTGGGGTGAAACGCTGTTAACGTCGTCCCTTTCGCCGTTCGTATGGAGATAGTTAAACAATTAACAGCTGCATCATTTCAAAATTTCCGCTTCCGGCAATTCAAAAGCAAAGCGACAGATCAATTTCAAAGTTTCAAAAATTTGAGAAAAAACCATGACTGGTAGTGGTCGTTAAGTTTACCATTTGTTTTGACTTTAGGGACAGTAACACCCTGGCTGTCACAGGGCCAATCTGAGAGAGAACCAAGTGAATGGCGAACAATCTGTCTCATGTTGCCGTCGTTTTGCAGAAAAGTGGAAGGAAAAAAGAAACAAGAACAGAAAGAGAGGAAATGATTCCTCACAAGCATAAAATCTTTCTCCCTCTCTCTCTCTCTCATCCCCCATACACTCACCCACGCACTACACCACTCCATCTCCTACACACACACACACCCCTCCCAATTCCACACGTACACACCTCAAAAACGCACAACACTCCATCACTTACATTCAAACCAACTCCACCACCACCAACCCACTTCCCCCTACTGTGTCATACGAAAAAAAAAAAAATCAATATCCCACAATTATTGTCTCTAATCGCTCGGCCAGCCTGGCAAGCGATCGGGCGGGTGTGGACAGGAAGCCGGTTTGTTCACAGATATTAGCTGTGCCTGGTATCCACCCGGGGTGGTGGGGATTTGAGCGGGAAAAAAGGGGAAAAAAGGCATTACCCTCAGCAACACACAGCGGGAATGCGCCTGCCATGCAGAGAACCGGGTACGCGGGTACCGTCGAGTCGTGGTGGTTTGGTATAACACCGCTGCACAAAATGGTTGAGCGCCTTTGGAGTATTATGATTTCTTTTCCGTGTGTTTCGCTGGGCGTGGG